>NW_027526203.1:389253501-389579203 GCF_048455015.1 Haemaphysalis longicornis | reverse complement strand
CCCACGGAGAGCAAACGAAACGGGCGGGCCACGTGACGGCGCTGTCCTGCAGGCTGATCTGGGGTGCCACGACCGCTCGCGTGCGAAGCGCTGTCTCGCTCCCCTTTTCTCCGTGGCGGTCTGCACCCCGGCCGGCACGCCCCGAGCGCCGCGTGGTCGGCGCCGAGGCCTGTGCAGCCGCTCACCTGTGCCGGTCCGGAGCAACTTTGGCCCTCTTTTGTTGTTCCGCTCTCCTTCTTTCCAGCGCCGGCACTGAACTCGATGACCGAGGCCCCCACGATCAGCTCTACGCCGTAGCTTGACTGCTGGCGTCTAATAGCATCCAAGTCACGGTCGATAAAGTGCCAACACCTCGATGATTTAAGCGCACTGTCACGTTCATCTGAAAGTTCGGACGTTGAGAAATGGCACTGCGCTGCTTTAAAACAGAATACGAGAGAGGAGGGGAGAATTCAGCCCAAATTACCCAGCGATGTTTCACGCTCGCGGAAAGCTTGCCCGAATGGCTTCCAGGAAAAAAAAAAAAGAGAAGAAAAAAGCACTACGCGATATGCTCCGCGAAACCTGCGCGCACAGTTTATGCGCGTCGTGCAACAGTTTCACGGGGTATTGCATCACACCAGTATTTTTTTTTCTCTCACCCCGAATAGCGTTTTGTGCAGAATTCGGCGAAGCACTCAGAGCAAGCGCTCGAGTCATTTGGCAGCCGTATACGACTAAGGAGTTTTTTATTACCTGGAATGACTGCCTCCGACGAGGAGCTTTCTTCGTGGCCGCCTTTAAAAACCAATCTCCCGTCAGCAGTCCGCAGCCGCCGTGCTGCTGCGCGACAAGGCCACAGCATGCTACTGAGTTCAAAAGAAACATTCCGTTTTTGTGGTGAAAGTTTATTCACCGAGAAAAGTACTACGCACATGACAAATTCGCTTGCTTTACCCTTTTGCAGAAAGTGGCTAATTAGAAAAACGTTAATGCGCTTTCTGGGTCCGCCTCCGAACCACAGCGGCCGATTTGAGTCCTTGACCGACACTTCAAGAACAGGAGGAGGAAGCCTTTTCACCCGAGGGCCCAGGAACGTATACCTGAGAGAGCAAACGCGCATCAAAACAGGCCTCTGCGTGCCCCTAGGCATTCTGAGCGGACAACCAAACACGCACGCAAAAAGGTGCCTTCACGCTGTGGTCATGCGTGATGCTGGAAGCTGTAGCAAAACAGCGGGAAACTTGCTTTGTTTTTGCCTCGCTCACTTATACGCACGAGAGCGAGCGGTGCAGTTGCTGTCGTTGTTTCCGTATACACACGCGGTACGTGCTCTTTAAGCCGACGGCTTTGTCCTGTTATGCCCTTTGTGTCGGCAACAGTGGCGTGAATGCCGCCTCCTTATTTTTTTTTATTTCCAGGACGGAGCTGCCCACAAAGCGGCATCGACCACAGTTGCCAAAAATAGGCCATAAAGCTTTCGGAAGTGAAAGTGGTGTCAGATGTTCCTGCCGCGAGAATACGCACAAAGACATAAAGAAGCCCCACGTACGTTGCATAAGAGCAAGCTATTCAGAGTTTTTCCGCATGCTCCGGAAAGCTCGTCCGGAGCGCCCTGGCACAGAGTAAACGCAGTTTTCACCCAACTGAATGTGCCGCGTCCTGCGGAGAGAAAATTACGTGTAATTTTTTTTTTTTAGAAAGTTGAAAAAAAGTTCCAGAAAAACTCCCACCTCAATCGCGGGAACCCCTGTGTAGATGCGACGCATAGGCGGAGTGGCGAAGGGACCGCGTTTTATAGCGCGCATAACGTTGAGGGGACTGCGTAAGCCGGTCCCAGTCGATGACGACGTTGGCGTACTTGTAAAGCGGCGTGGACTCTAGGTGTTCGAGCCAAGCGTGGATGTTGCTTTGCCGGAGAACGGCACACCGGTTATATGCGCAGCGCGCCCGAAGGAGAGGAAACCGCGGAAGAGAGAGTACTGCACATGCGCCGGCCCCAGCGCGTCTGCCGCGGCTATGACGCAACGTGCCGCGGCTATGACGCAACACAATCCAACACAATCCACTTTAATCCAATCCAATCCAAATGCAATCCAAGCCAAGCCAAGCCAATCCAATCCAATCGGATCCAATCCAATGCCCCTCGCGAGAGAGTGTTCGCTATCGGAGAGGAGAGGGGGTGAGCGGCGGAGAGTGCAGCTGGCGCGGCGAGGAGAATGGGGGAGGGGTGGACAACGCCGACGCGGACGACGACGACCGACGACGACAACGACGACGACGCCGGAAGGACAAGGCGAGTGAATCAGATGCTCTGCATCTAAAAAATTATGAATGCCACAAGGATGCCCTTCTAGAAGCATGTGAGTTATGCTACCAGGCGGGCCTTATGTTCCGGGATCTGTAACAGTCGAGTGACTAATTACTAAAACTTTTTAACAGCAGAGAGCGCTAGCCTTGACGACGGCCTCTGTCGGTATCGTGTCACGCTCCATGAGCAGCAAGTTTCTCCGCCCCGATAAAGAAAAGGTCCTAGGGCCATTGCATTTTGATAGTATAAGACGGCTTATATTGCCCCTGAAAAAAATGTCTTCCAGCAATAAATTTGTGTGTAGAGGTGCAACCGACTTTAAGGAAATTGATGTATGCTGGCTTTTCCACATTGCCTGTTGCGCAGTGAAGCATGGCCACTTGCGGAGCGAAAAAAAAAGATCTTCGTCGCGCCACACGAGCTTTAATTCCATCGTGTGGAACGGACCTCCTAGCAGACTCGCTCGCTGGGAGGAGGTCTTGCTGCGAAGACTTCGTGCTGGTGTAGCCCTCTCTCCCGCTGTTACCCGGGAGTGGCCACCACGATACCATTGCCCCGTTCGACCGGAACTGCCCTTTTGCACGGCTCATGCCGAAGATGCGGACACAGAACATTTGCTGTGGACGCGCCCTTCATTTCAAGCGGCCAGAACACACCTTCGAGCACAGGCCTCCCCCCTGGCAGACCACCTGACTTTCATCGGTGGATATGGGGACCCCACCACCGCTTTCTCCTTGCGTTTCTTCGCGAAACGGGAGTTAATCTATACTTGTAGCATAGTATTTATGCCAAAGGGCATACTATCGCAATTAAAAAAAAAAAAACTGACAGAAAACAGCTCTAAGCTCGTGTTAATAGAAGTATCCCGAAACAAAGTATATGAAAAATTAGCCGCTAAAACGACTCCACAATTACGCCGAGCACAGTGACGTTGTAAACGTTACAGAGTTACTGTCTGCTGTCAATGCATGACCATCTAAGGAGAAAGTACGGTCACAGAAAACGGCTGCAGCTGTTGTTTTACCGGAACTACAAGGAAACAAATATTAGGGCAATTAGCCGCTAAGACGACTCTAACATTACGCACAAGAAAGAAGCCGAAGCTAAACGGAATCTTCGTAAAGACGACCCACAGATCCCTGTTTCAGATTTCACACTGGGTGGAACTGGGTTTACCTTTTTTTATTACGTCAATTTAGGGTACACACTCTCCTACAAGTACATTTAACATGAAATTCGTAAAATTTAACTTGTTGCCGCCATTTATAGCGCAGAAAATAAAGGCTATGTCGGGCGTCATGACATCTCGCTTACGACTCTCCGAAGTTACGGGTAAGAGAGCAGGTGCCATCTCCATTTTCCTACTAAATTCTACTGAGAGACTTTTAAATGTACAGGCGTCGTCCGAAGTAATTAGAATGGGGGTTCATAAATGTAATCGAATTTCTTCTCCCTGCGAGGCCCCCCGATGCGCGAGCTGCCCGTTGAGAAACACCACTGCCAGGCCTGAAAAATCCGAAAAAACACTCGCCGGTGAAACTTTGGACAGTTCGGATTAATCTTATAAACACCGATTTCTGAGAAGACGGTGAGAAAAAATGACGATCGAAGTTGGGAATTCAGGATATCTGATAAGCTATCGTTGGCACCACTGGCTGTTGGCACTTTGGCTCCCTGTTCTCTATCCTGACCAGTACACTCGTCCAAACGAGGGCTATCTACCATGATCAGAATCGATACACATTCGATACTCCAGCACATCGTCTGGGATTGCCTCGCATACCCGGACGAATCAAACACAAGAACGATGCCGCCTGCCTTCGAGGAGGCGGTGCGGACTAAGACCAAAATCTTCAACTCCAGGCTGTCCAGCGAGTCATCGTGGCGCTGGCCAGGCAGGAGGACCCCGGCGACCCGGTGACGGGGAGCGGAGGACCCCTAGCCGGGTTGGCTACATCTGCGGTGACGACTCCGGCCAAGTCATGGAGACCTAGCAATAGGACTTCATTCGCAGGCCCGAAAGAAGTTTTTCCAATCCAATCCAACCTACCATGATTTGGTTGGACACAAAAAGCTTCTGAGGCATTATGTGCCGGCCTGCTTTTTCAGTTTTCGCATTTCTCAGGTCGGGTGAGCAGTTAGTTGGAATTTTTTAGTGTGTCCTGAAAGTGTGTTTTGAAACTAGCGACACAAGCCAGCTCATGAAAGATTTTGCAAACTTCCAGAGCTGTGAAATAAGTAACCTTGTTGAATCCCTTCCGTTTTGGAGCAGTGGCCGGTGCGTTCTCGCTTTGTACAGAGGCTTCTCGCTTTACATATTTCTAGCGCGAACGTTGAAAGGGAATTTTTTATAAATGGAAAAGAGCGCGCTTCCATCGACGACAAAAATCTCGTGTAAAGTACGCTAGCATGTGTTACAACAAGCTTTAAGGCTGTAATTGGAGACACGCACAGGTATTGTATTTAACTATTCGTGCTTGTGTCCATAAATGTGTGCCTGGCATTCCCACATTTGAGACAATAAAAATTTACTGCGAGCGTTCTGAGGTGTTCGTGTTCAGATATAATTTCAGCTATGATTTGGAGTATTTAAAATTGAGCGGAATAGAAACCAAATCTCGGAGAATTGGATATTTACAATACGTGAACTCCGAAAAACACCGCCAATTTCGGTTAAAAAATAAGATCCTCAAAAAAAAACCCCTCCGCACTTTACGGAAAATAAACTCCAAAAACCCGGAGCCCTATACTATAGGTGACAAGAGGCTACATTGTGGGAAAGTTCGTTCACATTCGCGAACACTTGTTCTAATTATCAGAAGATCCGGTCCCATTTTACCGCGAACAAAAAATTATACAGTTTGCCTTCTACAGCGCTATCAAAAGTTTAAATTTGTTAGGTTTAAAAAAAAAAAGGAAAAAAAAAGTCTACACGTAAATGCTGGCGCCCATGAAAGATTTCACTTATTCAAATATAATGCATCCAGATTCTTCCGAACCGGTGCTATTATTTGATCACGAAATAAAAAAAAAAAGTTCTGCGCTTCCACTCACAGCGGAGCGCAAAAAATCTGATTAGACTAAAGCTTCCTCCTACGCAGAAGTTATTAGCCATTTACGGCGAGGCGAGGAAGCTGGGGCATTCATTAATCACAACACAGGGAAGAAATAGCAGAGAAAGGCCGAAAAAACAGGTCACATCTGCACGGGGCGAAATTAAACCCTGTCTTCAGTAATTCACGTACGGGGCTTATTCCTACAAGGAAGCAGGCAATTCTGCACTTCCATTTCATCAGGTCATTTCTTTGCTGCTACATTCCTCCGACGAGATGCATAGCGATTCGGTCATTAACCCATTTGCCAATTTTCAGAGGTAGCACGCACGTCCTAAGCATTTGCTCTTCGTATTATTTATTGCCTCTTCCGGCAGCATGCTGTTCCTCACCAATGTGCGTTTCTATCACGGTATGTTGCGAATGCAGTAATACAACTTACATGGTATATATGCAGCAGTGCACGGTTCACCAGCCCACTCCCGCATTATTTTGCGTACGCTGTGGATCTGCTTCGTCACAATTCCCCTAAGGACTTCAATAACTTCGACAAGACGAGTAACTTCGGCGAAAAACTGGACCCGCCACCCGATCTGACTAAAAAAAATGCTACCTGTGCTGTTACATCTAGCGTCGAGGGTCTAAGGCGTTACGCCCATCCCCTCCATAATGTGTGTGTGTGTGTGTGTGTGTGTGTGTGTGTGTGTGTGTGTGTGTGTGTGTGTGTGTGTGTGTGTGTGTGTGTGTGTGTGTGTGTGTGTGTGTGTGTGTGTGTGTGTGTGTGTGTGTGTGTGTGTGTGTGTGTGTGTGTGTGTGTGTGTGTGTGTGTGTGTGTGTGTGTGTGTGTGTGTGTGTGTGTGTGTGTGTGTGTGTGTGTGTGTGTGTGTGTGTGTGTGTGTGTGTGTGTGTGTGTGTGTGTGTGTGTGTGTGTGTGTGTGTGTGTGTGTGTGTGTGTGTGTGTGTGTGTGTGTGTGTGTGTGTGTGTGTGTGTGTGTGTGTGTGTGTGTGTGTGTGTGTGTGTGTGTGTGTGTGTGTGTGTGTGTGTGTGTGTGTGTGTGTGTGTGTGTGTGTGTGTGTGTGTGTGTGTGTGTGTGTGTGTGTGTGTGTGTGTGTGTGTGTGTGTGTGTGTGTGTGTGTGTGTGTGTGTGTGTGTGTGTGTGTGTGTGTGTGTGTGTGTGTGTGTGTGTGTGTGTGTGTGTGTGTGTGTGTGTGTGTGTGTGTGTGTGTGTGTGTGTGTGTGTGTGTGTGTGTGTGTGTGTGTGTGTGTGTGTGTGTGTGTGTGTGTGTGTGTGTGTGTGTGTGTGTGTGTGTGTGTGTGTGTGTGTGTGTGTGTGTGTGTGTGTGTGTGTGTGTGTGTGTGTGTGTGTGTGCGTGCGTGCGTGCGTGCGTGCGTGCGTGCGTGCGTGCGTGCGTGCGTGCGTGCGTGCGTGCGTGCGTGCGTGCGTGTGTGTGTGTGTGTGTGTGTGTGTGTGTGTGTGTGTGTGTGTGTGTGTGTGTGTGTGTGTGTGTGTGTGTGTGTGTGTGTGTGTGTGTGTGTGTGTGTGTGTGTGTGTGTGTGTGTGTGTGTGTGTGTGTGTGTGTGTGTGTGTGTGTGTGTGTGTGTGTGTGTGTGTGTGTGTGTGTGTGTGTGTGTGTGTGTGTGAGAGAGAGAGAGAGAGAGAGAGAGAGAGAGAGAGAGAGAGAGAGAGAGAGAGAGAGAGAGAGAGAGAGAGAGAGAGAGAGAGAGAGAGAGAGAGAGAGAGAGAGAAATCGAACTGTGTACAGGCGTCCGCAGAAGGAAGCACTGATGATGTACCACAAATGAGAAAGTGGCACTGTGAAAATGGCTACAGAGGCTTCTTGTGAACCCGCCACTTTCGAATTCAAGCCCAACCAGAGTTTCTAATTTCAGCAGATGAGACGACGGAGAATTGGAGAAAGCTTGCCTTATTATCAAACCCACTTGTGTTTATGTGGCTGTAAAGAAGGAAAAAGGAGAGAAACCTCTAATTCATTTTCTCCAAGCTGAAAAAATCCTTTTTATTGCTCGTACTTCAGTGCTGGCCTTTTTCCACTTGCCTTTGCGGCATTCGCGGTCAGAAAGAAGGGATAAGGGTGGGGGAATTCACGGTGCTGGGGCAGCCGCTGGGCTGCTGTCTTCGCCTCTTCACGACGCCCACGGTCTACGTTGGCACGGCGTCCGGGCCTGTATCATTTGAGAAGATCACCCGACTCCAGGCGGTTTTGCACTATATCCCGGAAGGATGTGGGGCCCGTGTGGTTGTCGGGGCGACCCTCGGGATGATTTCTCTGCTGCGCTTTCGTTCGGTACACGCCCCCAGACGATGTGGGCCGTGGTGTTGGCGCCGTGGAACCTATTGACATTCTGTCGTCAGTCGGTCGGCATTAGCTCAGACGACGACGTAAAACGTCGACCGTGTCAGCAAAACCTTTTCACTTTCTCCTGGCTTTTCACTTTCAAAGAAGCGAACTGTCTGTCATATTTGTGGAAATGATTTCTCTTTCAAAGAAGCGAACTATCTGTCACACCTGTGTAAATCCTGACTGGAATGCAAAAAGACACCGAGTGGAGAGAATGCGAAACCTAGCGATTGCACTCAATCGACGGGGCTATATTTATTTTCAATTTGAGGCAGAGGGGCTGATCACCGAACGCAGTTTCTCTATATGCAGTCCTTACTTCTTTGTTGTTTCTTGTTGCACAATTAGGACGATGTGCTTATAATACCCGAATAACATATTTGTCTCAGTCAATTTATGCTGATGGGAATTTGTATATCGAGAGGGAAAACTGAAGTGAGTTTGATCATGCACCTTTGATGAAGATTGCGGACCACAGACTGCGCCCAGCACAAGCTGAATAAACTTGCATTTTAAGCTATCTTGAGTGAAATCTGCTTCTGTATGCATGACGTCTACAAGCTTTAGAACCACCAATAACCATTTACAGCTCCATAGCCAGTCCTTTGTGAAGAAACGTGCCTCCTCATAGCAAACGTTGAGTACTGCGGTGAAAACACCCATGAGTTCCATTTTTAGCTTTCGGTCCCTCTGCAATCTCGTATAGCTTCCCCTACGAAATCATTAGCATTATTCCGGCTCAGTCATCGTAAGTTATTGTACCGACAATCCGACTTGCGAGCATGTTCTGGCGGCTGCCACCAGTACAAGCTCGTTCTTTAGTTCCCAGATTGCGCGGTCTTTGCTTTGGGACCGAGAGGGTAGGGAATCCTGTCCTACGAAATATTTTTACATGGAAGTAAACTGTGTGTGTAAATCTAACGTGTCGCACGTTCGTCACGGTTCGGCATGACGCTCTTCCTCAACCGTCCGCGACCACCTCCCGCCCGAAATTCGGCCGATAAAATACCCTCTGCGTTCGATGACATTTCTTCAGTAATCAGCGATACGTGAAACACAAACTTTACGATGTCGTTACAAACTTCACGATGTCGTTTCATGCACGGCAAATGAATGTGAAGTGCGGTAATTGAATATCTATGAGAACCACGCCACTACGACTACTATATTGAGTCAAAGTGCTTAAAATGTGTTCCGAGACTCGCACTTTGTGTTCGCGTATCACTTCTTGCTCGCTGTAGTTGCCACGCCCACCCGATTCCCCTCCCTTTCCCCACCCCGGAGCAGTGGGAGTGCGGGCTAACCAGCTCGCAGCTCAAGACTCGGGTACGTCCGGTCTCCCAGGCTGAGAGAGAGAGAGAGAGAGAGAGAGAGAGAGAGAGAGAGAGAGAGAGAGAGAGAGAGAGAGAGAGAGAGAGAGAGAGAGAGAGAGAGAGAGAGAGAGAGAGAGAGAGAGAGAGAGAGAGAGAGAGAGAGAGAGAGAGAGAGAGAGAGAGAGATTTAATAACAACCAGCGATGTTAGCCGAAGTGTCCCCCTGGCTTGCTACGCCAGATGATAGAAGAAAAAGAAAAAAATAATTATAAAAATGAAAAGATGTCGGATGACGTGCAAAAACTTCTCAGTCACATACAAAAAGTTTTTCACAAAACTCTGTCCAGTTCTGGGCTCCGAAGAAACACCACGAGAGCTTTGGTTGCACGCGCAAAGGACCCAAAACAGCCCTCAACTCAAGTCCTGCATCAAGTGGCCTACACAAAGATAATACGAGTTCCTGCCTGTGCACGATGTACTTGAACACACGCATATAACATGATGGATGTCTTCTCGTGTGTCATATGTCGAGCAAAATTCTCTTTATTCAGCAGCTCCAAAACGTGCTTCCATAACTGCGACCCTTGCTTGCCACGCAATACAATATTTAAATATGTGTAGATAATATTTACACACGGTAAAACGTGTAAACGTTCCTCAAAATAGGCTGCACATCCCTATACTATGTATAAACTATATAATACCAGGGTAAAACGCGTCAAAACTGCCTCAAATACGCTGCACATTACTATGTGTAAATTATATAATAACAGGATAAAATGTATCAAAAGTGCCTCAAAATAGACTGCACATAACTATACTACATGTGTAAATTATATAATCGCAAGGTAAAACATGTCAAAACAATGATCGGCTGCACAGTGTAAATTATATAATCACAAAGTAAAGCGTGTCAAAACTATGATAGGCTGCTCATCACTATACTATGTGTAAATGATATAATTACAGGGTAAAACGTGTAAAAAGTGTCTCAAAATAGGCGTCTTTTAAATACGGACATTATAAAACGAGACGAAACTTTAGTTCCTTCGCGAGGACTGTAAGACAAAATGCGCTAAAACGGGAAAAATGTCGCACACTTTCAAGTTTCATTATTGGCAAGGCAGAACCACGCTCAGGATTATTACTTATTATACCGGGCATTCACATAAACAAATGAAAGTTGAGCATTACTTATCATAGATGTAAATCACTATAATGGCTTCAAAAAATAAATGCCCATGCAGCTGTGTGGGGTACCACCAATTAACGACGACGCGAAGTTCCACATCTGCGTCCGTGTTATATCCCAGCGTCCCGTTAGCAAAAAGCGCGCGACAGGGGACAAGAATGACACGAAAAGAAGAGCGGGTGGGTGGTGGCTACTCACGCGCCCGAACTGAACATTTCGCACGGCAGCAAGGATTCGGCCTCGTGGAACTTTTTGCCCCACCTTCGTTTGGTTTCTCAAAAGCGTGTTTACATAACTGAATGTTTTTCCATAATTAAATTCGCCTCCTCTTCGGCTGCTCGCATTAGTAACACATAATCCTCTAATTGATCGCTTTTTTTTTCGCATCCGAGACACAGGAAGAGTGCTTTCTGTACACACAGCGACGAGTCCAACTTTGTGGCGCCGCTGAGACCGACAGGAAGAAAAAAAAAAAGGGGGGGGGGGGGCTGCCAAGACAAAGCACGGAAACTGAGGCTCAGTGCGTCGGCGAGCGACCACGCCCAGCTATGAACGGTGATCAAGATCGCATCCACTTTCAAGTCACGACCGCGAGGTAATACATACAGCCGTCTCAAGAGGCGCGCGCACAGCGCCTGGGAACGGAACAGGAAATGCCGCTCGCGTTGATCACCAATTAGCTGCCGGCTCTTAAAGAGCGCGCGTAATTTGCATTTCATGGAACTGACCATGGAGCATGGCGCACATACTCCGTGCAAGGCGCTGCAGGCCCTGCCGTGCTCGCCAGTGTTTTCGTTGTCGGGTGCCAACCGTCCGTTCAGCGCACCAGCAAACGAACGCGGCAGTCAAGTTCATTTCGTTTCGTACTCACGCCTATAGGCATGCACGGGAAGGCAGACATACGCTTGCTGCGTATATATACGCAGCAAGGCTGAAGTGATGTAGGCAAGAAAAGCGCGCAAGACGGCAGGAACCTTCTGCGCATGCTCGAAATAGCTTATAAAGGGCGCGTGCCCGATCCTCGCTTGTGAACAGTGGCAGCTCAACATCCTATCGCTGTTTGAATTTGCATACAACTTGCTCTTATAGAAAAGCAAATTTCGTTGACAGATTCAGTACTGTTAAGTTCGATCAAATAATAAAATATATAAACAGTCACAAGGCGAATGACCAACACATGTTCACGATTCTTGCCAAGAAATGATTCATTCATTCATTCATTCATTCATATTTATTGTGTGTCCAATATACCCCTAGGGCTTTCACACTGGTACACATGTCATGACAATAAAACGTAAGAGTACTTGTAATTGTAACATGTCACTAATAATAACTCCTAATCCCCAATATAATCACTAGTATAATCACTAAAATAAGCACTAATATAACTACAGGCACGTCTTAATCGTGAGCACAGATCGGACAAGGAGATAATCGTGCATGCAAGGCAGAACCGCGAGTCATGGCATTAAAAACAGAGGTTTATTAAGCCGCGACAAGAAGCACTTGGAGGCATAAAAGAATCAATATTTGTTGAGATATTATTGGCCAGAACTTGCAGGCGTTTAGAAGGTGATTCGCTATGGAACGTAGTGGGGGAAAATAAAGTACAGTGGCATGTAAATCGCTGAGGGCCATGTAAATTAACGCTGTGCAATAAATAAGGTGCGTCAAGATGACCGTTTAGGACCTTATATATATAAAACATTGACGTCACGACAACATTGGCGACTATCTAGACCGTTAAGGCCTATTAAATTTAAAAGAGAGTTGTAATCAGAATAAACCTTTCGTTCGAAATATCTGTCGTATACATAAATCGAACCAGGCGTTTTTAGACAGATTCAATTAAGTGGGAATATGTTTTGGGAAGCTAGTTCCATGCGACAGAACCAAATTCTAAACGCGATCTTACTAATGAACAAAACCGGCGGATGATGGTATCAGGGAATTTAAAATTGCGTGTGAGGCGCGAAATTACACCCGGAAGTTGAAAACCGGTGTTAGGAAGTGCCGCAACGTGCGGTTTGAAATTAAGGTTATCAGGGACACCGAAGTCCCTGATAACATTTACGCGAGAAATTGCTTCGTTGCCCAACTGGTACGGAAACATAACGGGCGCATTCTGTCTTGACAGAGTAATGATTTTCGTTTTAGACGCATTTAGCGACAAGCGACAAACAATTTTTTGTACACCACTTCGAGGTGCTAAAAATATCCCGCTGAAAATTTTCACAGACCTCTGTTGATTGAATTGTTTAAAACTGCTTCATATCATCTGCGAATAAAAGCACTTTTTCAAAATGTACACAGTTAACATCATTAATAAAAAAAAGAAACAACAGTGGGCCCAATACCAACCCTTGTGGCATTCCGGAGGTCGGAACAAAGGGTATGGACAGTACACAATGAATACGAACATAATTTTGGCGCATTGATGAATATCTGGGCATCCATTTACCGAGCCCGGGACAGAAGTCATAGCATTTTAACTTTCGTATGAGTAATTCATGATGGACTTTGTCGAACGCCTTTGATAGATCGAAGTAAATACAATCCACCGGCCCTCTGTTTGAAACCACAGGGGACACGTGGGTCAGGAAAGAGCAGAGGTTAGTTTCTACGGGGCGCCCTCTCACAAAGCCGTGCTGCTGAGTTGTAAAAACTTAGGCAGATGAGCAGAGAAGCACTTGCATACACATTTGAAAATCCACGTAGCAAAGGCATTGGGCGTTGGATGGGTTACAAGCATCACCTGTTTAAAAAAATGGGACAACTATGCATTTCTTGTAAGGTTATAGAAAGATATCCGTGATGAGCGAAAGATTAAAAACATAATTCAGGGCAGGCGCGATAAGCGAGCAACACCTCTCTATGATGAACAGCGGGATTTCATTAGCGCCCGCAGACAGTTTAGGTCGGAGTTTGTTTATCGCCGCTATGACGTCAGAGACGGTAATAGTGAAAAGGGGGCGGGTATCAGTACCGGCGTTTTGATCTTCAATTTCTGCACTCATACAACGCCTCCTGGCGATGACTCATATCAGGGCATCCTTGTGCGCTGAGTGGAAAATAAGATTCGCTAAAAAAAGTGAACGTGTCATAATAACTTCGGTACCGTGATTCCGCCTCGTCCCCTAACCAAATGTCCATTGCCGACAGATGGTATATCTACAAGCAGCAACTAAAGCGCAAGGCGACGGGAGGGTCAAATGTGGCTCATTTTTAGTCTCACAAGGATCGTTGTCTCCCTCAACGCATACTCCTACCCTACTACTATGCGTTGTTGCATACGAATCATTCATTACTGGAATAGTCATAATATAAAACGTCATTGCTCGTCAGTCCACTGACGCGGAGTCGTCACTTTATCCCTTGACAATTACGTACACTACGAACAAGTTGGCTTCTCCCTACTGTTCAACCGGATAACAACCACTGTTCAACTCTGCTGATGTGTTCGAGGTTGAGTGAGGTAAGCGCAAAACCCGCGCTCTCACTTTTCCGCGCGGGCACTTACAAGAATCAAACATTAATTTCTGAATTTCTAAGAAACGAATAAATTTCTTATGGTTTGAACTATACGTCCATGACACGATATTTAATTTGCGATTTACGTTCGGAAGAGTTACGGTGAGGCTGACCCACGGGTGCTTTTTAGCGCGTAGCAGCCATACTCGCACAATTTGTCTAGTCGAAACAGAATAGGGAAACCTAACAAATCTGGGGCATGGCACGGCTGTGACTAACGCCTGGGTTCACGCTGGCGTATTACGAGCACATGACTAGATTATTTACATATGAAAGTAGGTATACAACAGTAAGGCCCGGCCTAGTTATTTAACACCGGTACCTCTTTCAAGTTACGTGACTGGAACGGGCAAGGCGAAGTCGCCTTTTCCCGTCGTGTAAACTGCCTTCTGCCGGTGCTTGAAGAGCCGTTCGGAGACGTCGTCGCTCGCCTGCGCGATCGACTCGATAAACCATAGCGGACTCGCCCCCTGGGCTCGTTGTGGGCGCTCGAAAGTTCAATGCAGGGGTCGATTCCACCGGCCGCCACGCGACTATCACGCCCGCGGTCAACGGGTGTGGGCGGAGTCGCACCGCCGCCGCACACGTTGACACAACCCTTCGCTAGGCGTCGCCCGCTTGCGACCATTCCGCAAATCCGACTCTTTCGATTTGCCTATCGCGTGTGATTTGCGTTACCTTGCGTGCCCACCGACCGGATCTCACATGGGCGTATGCAAATGTCGCGACCGTCCATGATATCTCCGATCGGTGAGAACGAACTGCAAAAGACAACCAGGTCGAAGGGTGCTGGCTTCCCGGCGATACGTGCTGCACGGCAAGACAGGCGCTTCCCACCCTCCAAGCAACTTAACACACTTAACAGAAAACAAGGAAGCAGAACAGAGGGGCTGATAAGCAGAAGCGGGGCAGCGTGCAGAGCGAGTCGGTGATCCTTGACTTTCTGTATATGGTTGCGTTGCACACAGGGTTGACTTTCTCCCCTTAAAACAGGCTGGCGGCTAGTAGTTTCCTGACGCCTTTCTACAGATGATCCTCACCTTCCTCCAAATCTGGAAAAAGATATGTGCAGTGCGGGGGAAAAAGGCAAACAATGGCGTCAGCCACCAGTAATGAACGTGCACACCCATGCCTGGCTTTTAACCTTCCTGGAGTGCAGGAAACATGCATACTTGCACACGTGACACGACTATTGAAACCGCCTACACAAGGTGTGCTGGGCTAGATCACAATCAGCACAAAAGCAAGCAGCATAAAAGGTTCTAAAGGAAGGATTAAGAACACGTAACCGCTTAACAGCCCAGCACAAATGAACAGACCTCGCACGACCACGGCTTGCTCCACCAGTGTGCGCGCCAGTATAACGCCCTATCTACACGTTCCAGCATCTTCGCAAACGCCATTTCCCACTTCTCCGGCGCAACGCGGGCACCTATTAAAAATAATAATAAGGGAGAGTAGTGTTTCAAACGGCAGAAAACAATCACCGGCGCGCGCGGATGGTGGGGCGGAAACGTGCTCAGCTGCTGGTTCAGAAGCGCGTTCCTGGCGTGTGTATACGCTCCACATCCCGACTTAATCGGACTTCGCTGCAACGCGGCCCGAGCTTCTTCGCACTTGCGTGCATGCCCCCGCACCAGAGGCGTGGGAGCCGGCTGCGCGCGAGCAGAACCGGCCCTGCGCAGGGATCCTCCGCGAGAGCTGAGGGGATTAGTTAAAGGGAACCTGCAACACTTCTTAAGTGCAGAGCACTTGAGGGGCTTGCCTCGTCGTCGTAGCTTGCTCGCTGGACCCAAGCAGAGCCACACGGCGTTCTGTCGTCGCGGCGTCCCACAGAGGCTTCGAAAGCCAAGCGGTCCATAGTCATAAGCGTCCGAAACTCGTGAACCGCTGGCGCTTGTCATACATCTCCCCGTCAAAGGCAGGCACATTTGAGGCAAAATATACGTAATTAACCGCCAGCGCCCGCGTTCATTTAGTTAGGAACGCTGGTTATGTTGGTTTTTACGATAGTAAGCGAAAAAAAGTGGCAGTGCAACGCCACCACGTGCGGGAGGAAAAGCAAGCACAAAAAGAACATAACTACCGCTGGCGTAGTTTCAGGCAGGGCGCGCGCGAGCACTGCGAAAGCAGGAAATTTGAAATGCGTTGGACAAACCTTCGTTGAATTCATCAGGAGAAGAATAAGACAGGGCGGCGAAGAGCGTGATGGGTGGTAAGAGTGAGCGGACAACGGCGCCACAGGCCATTATGGCGAATAACTGCTCTGCACTTCCGAAAGCTTTCACTAGTGGAACGGCTTTAATTTTTCTACTTTGTTCCACAATATGAAGCGCCTTCAGAACATATATATGGTCAACCAGCGCATACAGTACTTATATTAGGGGGCCACGAAGTACTCCAGCCAAATATTACGGCTCTTCGTTCATAGATAACCTGGTAACTTGCTCGAAAGATTTTTTCTCTGATCGGTCAGGCCGGTTTGCAAGATTAAGTGACATCACTCAAGCTATATCACGACTATAGTGGCCTCGGTTTTTCAGCTGCAGCAATAAACGCATTCGATAGCCACTTCGCGAAATCGTAACAAAAGCAAAGCAGACACTGGAAAGGCATATCTGCTGTGACCGGCAAATCACGCAGTGCCGCTCTGTGCAGGAGATAACCATAGCTCTCGCAGTCCTTCCAGGCACGAAGGCAAGAGTTAATAGGCTTGCCGACAATGCCGCGGGGACACATTTATTACAGACGCGAAAGACGCCAGACTGGACCAACAACCAAATGTCCTCGTGCCCGGAAGCCCGCCAGGGGGCCGAGCGATGAGCACGCCTTCACGTCGGCTCTGCATTTAAACGCCAGTTTCATCGCTTAAAGTGCCCCACTGCTCACCAGCCCTGCACCGCCGCGTCCGTAAAGCTCTACGGATCGCCCAGACACCAACGTCAGGAAAATCGGGCCATTCAACGGTCAGTTACAGCCTTTTGAAGTTCCAGCCACGCCGCACAGCGAGCTATGCCTACTCAGGCCTAGCACGCCGGGCCGGGCCCCGTCGCCGGCGTAGGGACGCAGGTGCACGCGCAAGACGCGGCGCGCCGTTTGAACGCCCCTCGACCATGGAGGTTACTGTGGCCGGAGAAGAAATTGACCCCACGGAACTCAGCCAACCTGGATGGGAGGAAATTCGTCGCAGACAGCGAGCCTTCCACGACGCTGCAAATGCCCCACCAAGAACACCCCCTCACTCGGCCCCTGCCTCGCCCCAAAAAAGATCCGGCTCTCGACCGCCACCCCGCCAACCTCCCACTTCGCCACTACCGGCAACCGACATCAAAATCGTTCTGCGCCCGCGTGGTGGACTGGACCTGAGGTCAGTAGCACAAGCTTCCCTCGCGGATGCCGTCATGCACCAAGCCGGCATACCCTTAAACCCCGCCGATCAAGTCCGCATCCAGCAGACAGCCAACTACATGCTCATCAGCACCCCACCCGAAGAACGCGCAAAGAATTATGCGGCGGTAAGCTCCCTCACTATTCGGGGGAAGTGCTACGAAGTGGCTGCACATGTGTCGGCACCCGACAACACCGTTGCCGGGGTGATTTTTAACATCCCGGAAGAAGACACGCCAGAGCATGTGCGGGACAGCATCTGCAACTTCAATCCAGACCTTCGCATCCTAGAGGCGAAACGCCTAAACACATCGAATATGGCGCAAATCCTATTTGATGGTACAAAGGTCCCCTTCTGGATTCGTTATCGATCTACCACGTACAGATGCAAACCCCTACGGCGCAAGACCGAAGCGTGCGCCCTTTGCTGGAAATCCGGACACCGAAAAGATGTCTGTCCCAGTGCACAACCGTCCCCAAGGTGCTCCCGCTGCGGCACTTTGAACCCCCCAGATGACCATCCGTGCAACCCCCTGTGCATCGTGTGCGAAGGCCCACACGCAACGGGCTCTGTGGACTGCCCCCGACGGTTCCAGCCTCGCAAGCGGTCGCCCACTTATGCCCAGCTAGTCTCCAACGGCCAAGATCCGCGGAATGCCACCCTCCAAGACCCCCATCGACCACCAAGGGGACCCGGCACCTACAGTCAAGCCGTCCGAGGACAGGTGAGCTCCGCAGGCCTGCTCCCTACTCCTTCCCCACCCACACTTCCTCATAACACCTCCCAACCACCTCCTTCATGGCACATTCAAATGCAAAACATGCTTAAAGAGATACAAGACCTCCGTTCCCAACTCCTCCAAACCAAGCATGAGAATGAGCGACTCGCCCGAGAAAATGCCCTTCTCAAAGCCGAAGCCACCACCCCAACCTCCCTACCTGATGCACCACAAGCGGAGCCGCCTCTTAAACGTAAGGCCCTTATCCAAACTACTAATACCCCACCCGCCCCCGAAATGCAGTCCCTCCGCACGGATTTTGAAAATGCTTTCACTACACTCAAACAGCAAACACATGATGAAATAGTCGCTATAAAACAGACAGTACAGGACTTACACAGTGAGCTCCTGAAATGGGCCAGGCATTTAATGACCCTCACTCCAACATCCCCACCTGTCTCACCAGAAAGCATGCCCTTAGCAGCCAATATTGATCATGACGCAGATCTATAAAAAACAGCATGTTATATGGCAGTGGAACTGCCGCGGCTTCAAACAAAAGCGTATGAATTTCCAAGCACTTCTTCAATCCCTCACCTCCCCTCCATCACTTATTGTACTACAAGAGGTAAATACCCTCCCTAAACTGCTCACTTACACTGCCCATAAATCCCCATTGCACCCCTCTGTCGCCATCTTTACCCACCGCAACCTCGTAGCAACCCCTCATACCCTTACCTCACCAATCCCGCACCTCCTCGTCACCATCCTACCGCCAAAACCATCCCAGGCCAAAATGCACATCCTCAACATATACAGCCCCCCTAAAGACCCGCACACTAGCTTTGCCTCTCTTTTCAAACAGGCACTAACGTTTGCTGGGAAGGACCCGATTGTAATATGCGGAGATTTTAACGCCCCCCACCTTGCTTGGGGCTACCTGAGAACCGCTCGCAAAGGTCGACTTCTATGGGAACTCGCGCAACAACTACAACTCACCACATACTCTGACCCTTCCACCCCTACCCGCATAGGCAATAGCATACAAAAAGACACCCGCCCAGACCTCACCTTTTCATATAACATGCACTCAGCAGATTGGCAAATACTACCACATACACTAGGCAGCGACCACTACATTATTGAACTCGCCCTTCCCTCTCTAACCTACCGGCGCCCTAAATCTAAACAAACCTCAATTACGAACTGGGATGCGTTCCGCAAGGACAGCCGCAAAATCCCAGCCCCCTCTTCAGCGGATCCCGACGCCCTGGAAGAATGGCTTGGAGCACTACTCACCACCCGCACCAAACATGAACACCCTGTAAACCCCGCTACCCCATCACCTTATGTTGACTCCCGCATGCAACACCTATGGGAAGCTTACTGCGGCGTAGAAAAACGCTGGAGGCAGCAGAAGCACAATCGCACCCTCAAACGTAAACTAGCTCGTCTCCAACTGGACATGCAGCAACATGCACAAACCCTCGCCCGCACCAACTGGAACCAGCTGTGTGACTCCCTCAACGGAACGCTTTCTACTAAACGCACTTGGGCCATTCTACGTCACCTCCTCAATCCGCAAAACTCCAAACACCACACCAACGGCCGGGTACAACAACTGATGCACTCCCTCAATCAGGACCCCGACGCACTTTTTAGCACACTTAAACAACTCTATATCCCCCCTGCTCCCGACGTACCTGAGCAGCCTGAATACACTGGTCCAACCAATGACGAACTCGATGCCTCCATCACTTTCGAAGAAGTGAAAGCCGCGTTACTCACACTTCGTCGCAATACTGCTCCCGGAGCGGATGGGATCACAAACACACTCCTCCGACATCTTGACGACCTCACCATTGAACACCTCACTACCGTACTCAACACACACTGGCACAACCACACTCTCCCCAGTAGCTGGACCCACTCCGATATAACACTTATCCCCAAACCTAATAAACCTCTGGGCATCCTGCACCTCCGTCCAATCTCTCTGACCTCTTGTCTCGGCAAATTATTGGAACATGTTATACACGCCCGAATCACCCACTACCTTGAATACAACAACATTTTCCCCCCAAATATGCTAGGATTTAGACCGCATCTTTCAACCCAGGACGCTCTTATACAGGTCCACCATGACATTCCACATCACCGCCCTACACGTGACAATGCGGCCATTCTCTCCTTAGATCTGCACAAAGCATTCGATAACATTTCCCACATCGCCATATTACGTCAACTCACTTCACTCGGCCTCGGCCCCAACACCTACGCCTATATCCGGAACTTTCTCTCCCCCCGTACGGCAACAATACGCCTGGGCACCCTGCAGTCCCCCCCTTTCCCTATGCCAGCCCGCGGCACACCCCAAGGGGCTGTCCTATCACCTCTTCTTTTTAACATGGCTCTTATCCCCCTAGCTACAGCCCTCCACACTATCCCACACATCCGCAGCACTCTCTATGCAGACGACATAACTCTCTGGGTTCCTTCAGGCAGTGACGCACACATCGAGGAAACCTTACAGGCAGGTCTTACTACCACCCTGCAATGCATCCAACCCCTCACGCTCAACTGCTCCCCCACCAAGTCAGCCCTACTCGTTCTTCCGCCACACAAAACTGCCCCCCGCCCCCACCTAAAATCTGCTTATATGCACACAACACACCTATCCCCCAAACCACCCATCTCCGTATTCTAGGGCTCCACATCACCTCCACTCGCTCCCCTCACATAGCACTCACTCACATCAAACAATACGTAGCCCAAACCTCTCACCTTATCCGCCGGGTGTCAAACCGCCAACACGGCATGGGAGAGACCGACCGCATACGTCTTCTCCAAAGCTTTCTAATCAGCCGATTGACCTACCACCTTCCTTTCACCCCTCTCACACAAACCCAGCACAAACAACTCAACGGCCTTATACGCAAAGCATACCGCCACGCGTTGCTTTTACCTCCCCATGCCTCTACCACGTGCCTTACAGCTATGGGACTCCACAACACTACACAAGAACTCATCGAAGCGCAGCGCTTCTCCCAAATCCTCCGTCTCTCCCGCTCCTCTACTGGACACCACATCCTAGCCTCCCTCAATATCAACCCAATTCGAACTCCCTCCCCCCCAATGCTTATACCCCCACACATACGACGCTTACTCCGCATCAAACCCCTTCCTCGAAACATGGACCCTCTCCACCATGCAGGCCGCCGTATGGCACGTGCCAAGCGCCACACCATCTGCCACCCACCCTCCCCCACTACCATCTATGTGGACGCGGCTCAATACCCGAACAATCAGGCTTACGCCATTTCTATGCACGGTCCTCCCCACCCCACAACCATGTCTGTCCTCACCCCCTCTCCTACGGAGGAAGTTGCCATTGCCCTCGCCATAGTTCAACAGCCCCAACCCACCACCATCCTCTCCGACTCCCAGCATGCCCTCTCAAACTACCTTAAGGGACGTATCTCGCCACAAGCTCTCCGTATCATCCTCCGACACCCTCCCCAGGATCCTGTGGAGCTGCTGTGGACTCCGGCCCACACTGGCTTAGGAGGCAGTGAGGCAGTACATTCACATGCTCGAGAACTCGTTACCCGGGCTCCTGCTTCTTTTGCTCCTAACCACAGCATCCCCATCCTCCTGTACACATACACCGACATTACACTGCACCACAGACTGAACCGTCGAACCCTCCCCCCCCCCCCCCCCCCACAGCTCCCTATCACCAGAGGAGGCCCGCATGTGGCGCATCATCCAAGCGCACACGTTCCCTCACCGAACGATCCTGCAGCACTCCCACCCCCACCTGTTACCCTCACCTCGCTGCCCGCACTGTGGTGCACTGGACACGCACTTTCATTCCCTCTGCCAGTGCCCCAAGAATCCCTACCCACCCCTCCCCACCCCCAAGGCCTGGGAGCAGGCCATGCGGAGCTCCGAGGTTTCGGACCAGGTGCTAGTCGCCTCCCGAGGCCTCCAGGTCGCTGCGGCCCTGTGGGCAGCCGCCACCGCCCCATAAGGGGGAGCTCTTTAAATAAATGTTATTTCTCTCTCTCTCTCTCTCCTCGTGCCCTGCGACTAGCCCTTGGAGGCAGCTTTATATATAGTAAAACTGCAAGCACCAGAGTGCGCGTATGCGTAAGTGCACTTCGACACCTTTCAAAGCTCGAAGTGAGAAAGCCCTGGTCGTCTGCACTGGTCTCGGTGTGTGGTGCCGGCGATACACGTGGGCGCTCCGACCAAGCACGAGTGTACCGTACAGGGCTCTTACGTAATGTTCAACTATGAAACATGGACTTGATTGTTCATCAGAGAAGCTACGTGTATAGAGGGCGCCGTCGATTTAGTACCAGGCTAGGTTTTGCACATTCATAAAGCCGCCACTGAAACGTATAAAGCGGTACGTCCTACAGCCTTGAAGCGTTCATTTCTGCCCCCACATTTGAACGCTACACAGAAGTATCGAACTACACAAGTCTGATGTCTGATGTGCAACGCACTGTGTAGGATTCCTGTGCAGTATCTAGGCCATCTGGTAAGACATCAGTGTCTTATGTTACCTCGAGAAGCGGCATCGAAAATTTCCCGAATGCACTTTTTAGGGCCAGAAACGACGTATACGCGGCACTTGTCCAAACTACTTAAACCATTCAAAAGTTTGGAACGTTCTGTAGGGGCTAAATTCAAGGACAGGTCAAACTATTTTGTTGTGTATACTCTTGCCTGCCTAATAAGTGTGCTACACGGCCGTTTCAAAGGCCTTCCAAAGGGCTCTGAGCCAATGGTCTATCGGATGGTGCATTGACTATCCACCAGCCGCACTTGTGAGCGTTCAACTGTCAATTTAAAGGGGTCCTGAAATACCTTCCGCCGATGCATGGATGTACATGTACCCAAATAAAGCAATGTATTTGCAATCTCCTCCCGCAAGAATTTTGTTAAAGCGATGAGTATTAGCTGAGAAATCGTAAATCAAAAACCGCGCATTATCGTCGCTCCGCGTTTCCTCCTCCTTTCGACTTACTCTCCGCTGTTGACAGGGCGCGAGCCTTGCCTCCCATAATGCTGCGCTCCGCGGCGGTGACGTACTTCCGCTATTGCGCTGCTCAGACTGTCGTCTGCTACGGGCAAGCTTTGTTGACACCATGAATTCCGCACTCCGCTCAAGGCTGGAAAAGCGAACGAAAAAACTCGCAGCCGCACGGGGAGGGTCCTGCGCTCGTTCCCTTGATGCACCGCGCACTGTTTATCCATCAGATGTGGCGCCGTATCAGATGTGGCCCCGCTGATGCCGGGTCTTATTTTGCGGCGGTGGTAATTCCTGCCGGCGGCATGTGAAAAAAGTCATATTAAACCGATACAGAACCCGTGCACAAAACGCTTCAATCATGTGACCAGTTCAGCTTGGGGCGGCGCGTGGTGGAGAGCGGCAACGTTGGCAAAACTTGCTCCGCCGCGGCTCTGAGCTTTCTAGCGCTGGAGCGAGCGCCATTTATTTGACAATCTCAAACATCGGTTGCCTTGGCAACAAGGCACAAACCGCTCCAGAAGTCAGTTACGGTTGCGTGATCCCGGTTCAGCTTGGGGCCCCACCTCGCGGCATATCGGCACTGCAGGCATACTACCCACTCCCATTTGGAAGTGCGAGATGCGTTTGGCATTACAGGAGGCGATGGTGTGTGTGTTGTGGACGCCTTTGTTTCGCGACGTTGTGCTTCTGCCGGTGGATAGTGCTTCCCATGGTCTGGATTATCTTTCTCGAGCGACGTACGACTCAACCTCGCATGGGGTATGTGCAGTGTGCGTGGCTAAAAGCCATCTCGGCTTGCGCGCTAGAGTTAAGTGACTTGCTGTTCGTCCCCGCAAAGCGCGCGCGAGGTGAGTACCGAATTTACGACGGGCAGGAGGCAACCCATCCTCTGTCAATCGTGGTTCAGACTTTCAACGCATGCTGTGACGTTGTGTTCGTTAGAAACGCATCTCTGGATTGTTTTGAAGTTGAATCAAATGTATGCGTCAAACCCGGGCATTCGGCTCAGGGCGTTCTTTGCGATTGCACGAAAGAAGTGCCACGGGGCCTCAACGCTTTCTTTATGGAACGTACTCAGGTAACAGAATATCCATCTCGTGTTATGGCCGTGTTGCATTCAATACAAACGGTTAAGCGTTTGTTTTACACTTGTTTCGTTTGTCGCAAAATGCCCAAGCACTCCGGCACTCCGCTGGCAGATCAGCCGGCGAGCCGAGGCTGAGCAGACGACTCATCTCTTTCCCGGAAGTGCGTGAAAAAGCCGCCCAATAGCGGGATGTCTAGCTCATGACGAACATCTGGGAATCGATGATGTAGACATGTGAAGATGGCGGCGTCCAAAAACACGAAGGGAAGGGTGAGAAAAAAACGACAAACTTTGCAACAAAAGTGTGAGCTTTCCGCTGCGCGTAAAAGAGTAATACTTGGCACAGAGGACGTTGACGACTCAATCTAACGGTTGCGCTAGTTCATTTGGTGTGCTCAAAATGCCTTTCAGGACCCCTTTAATGTTGCCATGAAATGAAGGCATAATAAGCACTGTATTTAAAATATAGAAGCTTTACGTGGGCGCTTGCCAAGGACTCCACGCCTACGTGGTCCTCTGCGCGCGCGTGTCCTTAGGGAATGAACAGCGAGTTCCCGATTCCATTCCTGTTTTGTTTTCCCTCGTACTGAGATCTTGATCCCTCTTGATCCCTCCTCACATCAAAGAGGCTGCAGGATACGAAGAGCTCCTCGTGATGCGGCTCCTAGAGGCAGCATTAAACGCAGCTCCTCGAGGCCCCATTGTGACGGCTCATGTTCGCTGAAAAGACTTCGGCGGGTGGTTGGCCTCAAGAAACTGCGCATGGCGCCCTACTGGTACCGTGTCATACAGCCAGCGCCACCAATCTCGGGAACCGGCGCTAAAAGAGACTAGCGCTGGTTCCAATCTTGTACGTGTATGTGTGTGCGCGTGTGTGCATTGAACTTCTAAGAGTCGGTGACGGGTCACCGGTTTGTGACAATTCCGAAAAACGGTCCAGCGCGCCACACGGGCACGGCGTCACCGGGCCAGCAATGGCAATTTCGGGAGCCTACGCGGAGAGGCGAGTGCGTTGGGAAGCGCCAATGACTCCCCTTGCAGAGAGCATCTTAGTAACGACTTTGAAACGCCATTCGAACCCCCCGTTAAGACCTCCTTTTGTGACAGCCTAAGTGGCTCATTATGTCCCCGGCGGATACGAGGGGACAGCGGTTACTGACGTCGTGGGAGGAGGAGTGGAAGAAAGCGACGAAAGTATTAAAAGAGGAGCCCGAGCGGAGGGGAGGGCAGAGAGACAGGGGACAGCGATCCGGGGAGCGGACGAAACGAGTCGCGAGAAGCGCTAGGCGGAAGGCAGGGGGCCTTCGGGCCCCGGAGTCTAGCCATCGCTCGAGTGCGACGTCTGACGGGAAAGCGATCCGGGGCGCGGACGAGACGAGTCGTGAGAAGCGTTAGGCAGAAGGCAGGGGAACTTAGGGCTCCGGAGTCTAGCCATCGCTCGAGTGCCACGTCTGACCACCAGCCTCCACACTTAGCCAACCGACGTCCAGCTACCGTTCGAGCCCGCGCAGCAGCAGCCTCATCGCGGCAGGCTTCTGCCCTTCGTTCGAGCCCGGGTCAAAGCAGCCTCATCAGCGGACCCGTCGTTCGAGCCTGTGCCGGAGAAGCCTCATCGTTAGAGCCCGCGCAGCAGCAACCTCATCGCCACGGGCACTTCGTTCGAGCCCGAGCCACGGCGGCGTGACCGCGGCGGACTCCACGCTCAAGCCCACAGCAGCTCGGTCGCGGCGAACGTCAAGCCCTTCCTACAAGCCCGTGCCGCATCCCGCTGAAGCAGCCCAGCGACGCCGAGCCGTAAGAGAGATCGAGCCAGTTGACCCTATTAAATACTATGTAAAAACTTCCATGTGTCTGTGCCTTCATCTCCTCATGCCCAGTGTGGACCCACGGTCACGCTGAGAATCCAGACCATCTTACCATGACCCTCACTGGGATGCTGAGCTGGAAAAAAACTACACTCCTTTTCACGCCCAAAACGAATCTATTATCAGATCCCCGTGCATACCGCGCACGGGGATGCAAACAAACGCTCACATGTGTGCTCACAATATCTGGCGCCTTTTCCTTCCCCGTGATGGGCAGCTATTGTCGGTGATCCGTACTGAAGCGCGTTAGATATAGGCTTCATTGCAGCTGGGTAAAGTGGCGCACGTTGGACATCGTTTTGGCACGAGGTGAACACTTTTCCAAGGAGCGGTCAACACTGCAGAGCTGATCACTGCCCTACCACACATGAAGGATCTCCGCGTGTGATGAGCCCGCACAGGCAAAGTGGCAGTTTGCATTCGAGACGCCTACTTCAAAATAAGTTTGACAGCAAAATTATTCACTTACTATTTAAAGCGTTAACGACTGGGTCATCTTGCTTGGACGCTGTTGGGTCCGCAGCGCCATACATGACTGAGTCCCGCTCGATGGCCGCTAAATTTTCAACGGCAAGCACGTCCTGTAGTTTGGCCGCTCCAGCGGCATGCGTTTCGATGTCCTGATCGCAGCTCGAGGCGAGCTCTGCAGCAGTGCGTACAATTTCGTCCTGTAACCGACATATTGCAATACATTTAGCGGTATACGCCACCGAGTCCTCATCGTTCGCACCTGTCATTCCTGCATCCGCAAACCCGGCTATGTCGTGACAGTTGAATGTAGTGGCCTGTGCAGCGGCAGGTGCACATGGGTACTCATCATAAGCCATTGTTTGCTATCCAGTGCCCTGCATGCCTCGGCAATCCTCGAAACTCTCTGCAAACTCTGCAGCTGCACGTATACGACTGGATTACGTATATCAACTGTCACTCCTTCAGCAGCATACTCGGCTGAGTCATCAACGTAGCTCGTTGGCAGCTCTGCATGCGCATGCGGGACCGTGTGCCGACCGGAGACACTAGTCTCTTCCGCATCAGCGTGCCCGGCATTGGCGTGGTTCTTGGTTCTTTTCCGGTTCTGCAGTGACACGCGCGTCTGACTCCTAAACGTGGGCCTTTTTCAGCTCTGAAGAGGCACATGCACCAGCGCCCTTGTCGCCGGTCATGGACGGTTCTGCAGGGGCAAAGGTGGTTGGGTCTAGTGGGCAAGCCGATGCCCACTCTACGGCGACCTGCGCCGGTCCAACCTGACAGTCAGTCATCGTCGACTGTGCATGGAGTGGCACACGCAACTGTGCCCACCATGACCGGTTGCGCAAGGAAGAACACTCTGGGCGGGAGTCAGCAGCGGATTTGTGGTAGGACTCTGAGAGGTACAGCGTACGAGGCTTACGACTGGATAGCGCACGACGGCACTCAGGGCGGGAGTCAGTAGGTTCAGAACTAGGCTTTAGATGGTGTTTTGGACGGAACTTTCAGTGGGACTTCCAGCCGGCTTGTGGCTTGACCGCTGTTCGATAGAAAACATTGAAACATTTTACTGACAATGGTATCATCATAGTGGGGTTAGAACGCGTGCGAGGGCGCGCGCACACCTTATTAATTAAACAAAAGTGAACATCTCTTTGTATTTAGTAGTGCTGATGTCGCAAATGAAGCGAAATGTCATGCCAGTCAGGGGTGGAAGCGGGCTTCAGCCTTTTGTAGTAGCTCAGGGAGCAGAGGTAATGCTGTTTTGGAGCAGCTTTGGAGCAGTAGCACGTTCGGAGACCCAAAAGGTGAATTTCGGAGCAGTTTAAGTCTGTTCGGGAGCCTATTCCTGGAGCCAAGCGTCATTTATTTGCAATTTTTCATTTCTGGCAAGCAAAAAAACAGCAAAAATTTAAATGGCTTTTACTCAACATTCAATTAATACTGAGCAGACCACTTTCTCGACAAGTTAAAAAGTTTACGTTCCTAGAATTAAAGCATCACAGCTGACAGAGCAATCCCCAAGAAAAAACTAGAGGCAAGCAATGCTTTGAACAGCCGCACCTAACTATACTTCATACAAGTGAAAAATAACACCGTTACTGCCATGAGAAACAACCAAGACAAGACCAGAGCTAGGCGAAATGTTCCGTCCACCGTGGTTCCGTCTTGCACCTAAGATAGAAGGTTTTTCTTCATTCTACACCAAACGAAACCACAGACAAATAAAAAAAAACCTAGGACTCAGGAGGGAAGAAATTAAGAGGAAAGGAAACTAAGAGGAAACTAGAGTCAATATGAACAAAACCTGACTAGATTCTAGAGAAAGTAAAAATAATTAAATGTTCACGTTTACAAAACAAAGAAAAAATATCCTAGCGTATTATTCGCATTACTGGCCAAGTAATATATACATGCCTCTAAGCAAAAATACCGTGCAAGTGCATCGTATTTATTCAAATAACGAACGGCGCAGGTGGGGGACTTGCGTGTAGTTGCTAGCTTAGCAATTTCCCATCTCACTTGTGCCAGGGCCTGTTATCTCATCCTGATCGACGCGGCACGGTGGCATATAACCTTTGGAATGGCAAGCGCACTCGCGATCAGATGAAATGGCGAGGGTCCGACTGAAGAATAAAAACTACGGTAATTTTTGCTTTCGACACAAAGCGGGAATATTGCAATGAGTGCTGGTGCCGACGCATGCATAACGGCGCAGCGCGCAGTGCGGTGAAGTTGCATTTTGGCGAAAGTTCGCGCATCGCCTGCACCCCAAGTTCCGTGAAACCGCGCCGCCATTTGGAGACCGGGAAATTGTGACGGGTAACTCCAAGGTCCCAAGTTCACCACAGCGCGCCATGCTGTGAATGACAGCCGTACCAATGAGTCCCTAACTGCTCTGTGCTCAATGCGATTGGCATTGAAAATACCTCACAGTTGCCTCACATTTTGATGCGCAGCTTTGGAGCAGTTTCAGCGCAATTCTGCCTTTTGGAGCAGAATGGAGCAGGAAAAGCGGACTGGAGCAGCGTGGAGCAAATGGAGCAGCACTTTTACCCCTGCATGCCGGGTAATAATCACATTCGGCTTATCTAATGTCTGTGCTACACGGCTATTGCAAAGGCCTTCCGAAGGCCTTCGAACTAATTGTCTGTCAAGAGGCGCATTGGCTATCTATTAGGCGCATTTGTAAATAGGCATTCAACCGTAAATTGAAAGTTGTCGCGTAGCACAGGCATAAAACACGTCTGCAATTCGATTCGTCTCGTAATGCACCCATGACTTAAGAATGCTAGGCGATTATCCAGTGGCCTGACGTTCCCACCGGCCGGATACCGAAAATTTCGGTCAGCTGGAGGGCGCGTGAGTATTCAGGCGCTGCGGCGGGCCCCAAACATCGATTCCCGCACGCGAACACGCATTTTGCTGCTGTCGCTTGAGAGTGCGAGGCTCCACCCTGGTTGCAATCCCCCCCCCACGGCTTATTGGAGCACATGGGCATGAGCGAGCCGCGACCCAGCGCGCGGTGAGCGTAGATAGGCATCGGAAGCTGGCTCTGAAATGGAAGAAAACCCGGTTTCCTTCCGGGTGCCGCGCATGCAGATATGTAACTCGTGAGGGTGCGCACAATGGGCGAAAGAGAGCCGCCGTCGCTTCTGGGTCAGGTTCGACAGGCTCTCGCGGAGGGGCTCAGAGGAGGCCGCATGAATGGCGAGAGCACTGAAATGTGCACGCTTGGTAATGGCAACTCCGGCCAAAGGAACGACGCGCACGAGCGCGCAGGAGGCGCGGCCGACCGCGCCTTGGCTGGCGTTTTGGCCGCCGCCGGCATATACAATGGCACAACCGTCCGCTGTCGGCCCATGAAATTTGTCTCACGCAGTTCTCACCGCCATGCAGCACCTTCCGAAGGAGGACCCCTCTTCGTTATAAACAAACAACTACGAAACATAGTTAAGCCAAAAAAAAAAACAATTATTCAAAAACAGGCGGAGCTCCTCTCAAACGCTGCATATTCTCATTTACTTTGCCGGAAAACGGTGCTCCTATTACGACATATAACGTGACCGAACTTGGACCATTGTACCCATTAAAGAAACCGACTGGAGCAATGTACTTTTGGCATATCAGCTGCACTGGCACTAGCGAAGTCTCTGCATTCCGCACTGGACCGACACCTGTCAGATAAGCGAATGCAGAAAGGTTGCCTGCAGAACAGCACCCTTCTGAGGACACTCAATTGATGCGACTTGCCAAGCTTAAATTGATAGAAAACGTCAGCATACGGAGGCTGAAATAAGAGACATGAATGTCTAGCCAATCTCAAGGCTGGGATAGCATTCTAACATAATGGCTTGGTGGTGTTCGTTTGATAGCTAAAAGAAAACCCGGCATACTAGGCGCGTGAAGAGCTGCCGAATAGTTTCAAACACCAAAAAATTTTCAACGTGCGATGAAGTCTCTTTTAAACGCGGGTGTCTTTGATGTTTCGTACACGCAGGAACGCCCACATACGCGCACAAACCCACACCAACACGCATGCACACAGAAAGCAGCCATCGCCAACAGGAATCAAACCCGCAACCTGACGCTCAGCGGCAGAACGCTACAGAGCCATTCCTGCGGGTGATGACGGTGGTAAAAGGCGTTGGAAATACAGAGCTTAGTATAGCGTTTTAAGCCCTACGCAAAGAGTTACCGTGCGCTATTCCCTTCCGTCGGTCGCACTACGCATGCGCAGTACGCAAAGTTGGTTTTGCGTTTAGACGCCGTAAAACGAACGCACGGTATTCCAGCAGAGTAGCGTGCGTACGCTACGTCCCTTGCGTGTCCCCGTGTTTACAACATGGCGGCAGGTAGAGCGGAGCACCTCAACGCTTTCGTCCCTCTGTGAGCAGTAATTTGCATCTTACAGAAGTTTTTTGCACCAGTCTTCTTAAATACATCCCGTGGTCTTCACATTGCTCTCGTGGTGAGCGAAACTAACGTGTCATCGCTGACTGCCCGAACAAAGCTCCTGCATGTCAGCGTCCCATGCTGCCACGGCGTGTGCTGTTGACGCGTTCGCCTCACGGTGGAAGGCGTCGGTGTGCTTCTGCGGGTGGACTGTGCTTGCTAGCGACGACTCCACCCAGTGCGTGCGGTTAAAAGCCTTCTTTCTCCGCTTGCGCAAGAGTGAAGTTACATGCTGTTCGACCCCGCAAATCGCGGAAAGTGCGTGCGATGTTTACGACGGGCTGGAGGCAAAAGATCGCGTTTTGTTCATGTGCTTCCGCCTCGCCGTGCAAGCAGTTACGTCGTCACGTCGCGCTTGTTCGAAATAGATTTATGGATTGTTTTCGAGTCGAATAAAATGTATGCATAAAACCCGGTCCTTTGGTTCTGAGCGTTGTGTACGATCGCAAAAATACCTAACCTCGGGGCTTCAATGCTTCATCTATAGAGTTAATATTTATAATATTAATAATATTTATAGTTATATCATGTTGCGCACGTTTTGCATTCAATACTAACGGGAAGGCGTTTGGCTCCGCTGATTGGGTAGTCGTGCAAAATTCCAGGTGCTCGCTCAGCCAGACAGAATCGCTTCGCATTCGGTTCAACAGATGACGCAGTAAGTGTTAGCGTGCCGCGAAGCAAAACCGACGCAACGCTGTAATAAAACTCTCCGCGCGGAGCCGCAGTAGCGTGCTGCAAAAATTTAACGTTTAGCGTACGCAAAAGCAGAAAACGCTATACTACAACTCTGTAATGGCTCTGCGATTATACCTGTACCGTTGTTTGCTTGCAGGTAGCCTTTAACCGCGTGTGCACGTCACTGTTGCGTTTAAATTTGCGCGAAATAAGTCTCTCTGCAAAAAAAAAAAAAAAAAAAGTTTTTTCCGCTAACGTAAATAGGAAGCCTTCCATATTTTAGCAGCCCCATAATTTCCCTGCTGAATAATCGCCCCAACCTCGAGTTTATAAGCCAGTTATATTTCCTAAGATGAAGTTAATTGTTAGCTTTCCTCGAAGGCGTAATGCCCATCAAGCGCTATTCAGGCATAAACTGCCGAGAATTCTCGGATATCTTCGCGCATTCAATCTCGGATATCTTCGAGCGTACCCTGAAAGTGTTTGAAGTCTCTACCACAATCGCTTCCCAATTTGAGTAAGTAATTTTTTATAATGACCAGATCCACACTCATCCCGTTGGTCAAACCCACACCTGCTGTCAAAGTACTCATCGCGTTTGGCCTCCTTCCTTGCATAATGAGACTTGCGCTTGGCGGACCGCTAGGATGCGGCCCCACGCGACATGATGAACATAACGTCGGGTATGACTGACGTCGCCGAGTGCGGGCTTGTTAACCTAATCTCTTACTTCCAGCCGCCTCTACAGTCACCTTTCGCCCCTCCAGGGCCTCTCGACCAATCATCTCGAATGCTACTCACAGCCCCACACCGCCTCACTCTTGGGTTGACCCTGATTTCCTTTGCCCCCAATTCCTGCCAGGACCGCGGAGCCGCCGCCACTAAATTCTGAGCTGAAAGCCTAAAAAAATGTTCATGTTTGCTGCTTAGTATATGGACTGCAACACAACTAACTTGAAGCGCGCTCTGTGGGCCATAGAGAGCAGCCTCCTAAGTCATCCGCTCATATATAACCCCCGCTGCCACGCGGCGGCCACTGACGTCACGGCCCTTCTCCCTTGGAGCCCCATTTGAATCGGCTCACATGGCCTGCGAGTATGTAACCCCCATCACGAGTCCGCGCTTTTTGTACCCACATGCCTCTGTCCGTGGGTCCACAAAACACAACCAGTTTCAGGGTGTACACAACTCCCGTTACCCCGTCCGTGCGCCCATGCATAATCCGAGTGTCCTTGTCCGCGTCTCCGTAACTTCTCACACCCCTACCAGTACACCCATAACCGACATACCCTATACTTGTGTGTCTGTAACCAACCCGTCCTGTCCACGTACTTCGAGCAGACGTGCTCCTGTCCGTGCACCAGGAACGGAGGCACATGCCCTGTTCGCGTGTCTGGAACCGACAAGCCCCTTGCCCATATGTGCCCGTAAACAGCATGCTCCTGTCCACTCATTCGTAAATGAGATGCCACTCTCCATGCGTCTATAACATACAAACCTCTGCCCACGTGCGCGTGCCGTACGCGTTCCTTTTCGTGCATCCGTAGCATTCTGTTTCAATAGAAATAACAACTATCACAAACAGGAAGCCCACACAATGACAACGGGCAGAACACTGTACTCTCAAATAATCTGTACAAAGACAGACATACGCAGCAGCGCAACACGAAACAACATATCAAACTGTGCGCACCAAGAACGAACAAAAACAAACAAACAAAGCAAACCTCTCGGCGAAAAGCGGCAGAAAGTATACCTCTCGCGAAGACCAAAAATCCAACGTGGGCTTACACAATGATCGTTGTTACGCCTACCAGTGTGAAACGCTCCTAGTAGTAGATGTGTTTAGTGGCCTATAGGTATCAATCCAAGTTGTATATGGCCAAGAACTACACATACCCATTCGCGTGACCGGAACCAGCATGCACCCATGTTTCTCAAAATAACGCCGGTATAGACGCTGTACTTGTCTTTTCGAGCCTGAACCGAGCTCTGGCTATGCGAGAAAGAGCTGCCCATCGCATACTACCACTCATGTTAATGGACCAATGGTTTGCATTCTGTAGTCCTACCGCACCAGCCAGCTTTGTACGCAATAGTAACACCTAGAGTAACCTTATTAGTAACCTTAGAGTAACACCAATAGTAACCTTATTTAGTGACACTAGTAACACCCACGTGGATAACGTTTCGCTCCTTCTGCAAAGTCTGCGGGATTGCGAATGATTCAGATAGATAAACGAAAATATAGTGACTCAGAACGGACTATGCCGCCCCTTAAAATAGCGCCAGTTTATAAGTCTTACCCCTTACCGGTTGTCAAGACTCGTATTGTAAGGAACAGGGGTCCAACTAGCACCTCGCACCAGAGCTAACGAATCGTTCCGTCGTACGTCGCCATCACATGAATTTCCAACCACGCAAACAACCAGCGAAACAAGACTTGCGAGTATCTACGGGACCTCACACGCGGACAGTTACAGACAACAAAAGCTTACGGAAAACGTCCCGATGGCGTCTCACCACACCACAGTCCATGGGCACGGATGTCTCTGGTGTTCGTGACTGGGCGAGACTGGTGATGAGGTGGGGCTCCTCAGGCCGACACCGCGAAGCGCACACGGTGTCAGGCTGCGTCGATGCTAGGCCTTGGCCGCACTGGGCTGTCAGATCCCCCGCCTCGGGCGCAAGGCATGCGGGCACCGGGGCTGCAGGAGCACCCCTCCGGAACGGGACGAAAGGTACGCCAGGAACGGTTGCCGGCTCGGCGGTCCAAGAACACAGCGCGAACCTCCGCAACGATCAAGCAGCTTCGTTCTGACCGTCTCTTCTTAGCGCGCCTCCGTCTTTTTTCTCCTCCTCTCCCTCGTTTTTCGCCAGCCTGATGCAGCCGTCTGACCAGCCGAGGGGTTGACCACACACACTTTCCCTTCATCTTATCACATGTATCCCCTGAAGCGATGCACTCCTTCGAGATTTTACCGCCTGGGCCCAAGGACTCCTTCCAGCATATAATCAATGAGCGACGAGTGCCGGTAACCAGGATGGGTCCCTGGGAGAAAAAGGAAGCATCAATGTTAAAAACGCTATTTCAACTCCTTTTAAAATTGGTCCAGTTTTCAAGGTCCTATGGCCCACATTGTTTCACCCCAACCTTTCGTTCGAAAAAAAAATTACAAGAATGTGAAGGCGAAAGTCTAGTTGGACCTTATGTTGATCTTCTCTGGAACTTTCTGCGAAATTTTGCGGCCGCGCACGACACCACTTGACCAGCCCCCTAGACAGCACCTTTCGAAGCTCATTGCGCACGCTAGCCATCGCTGGAACAACCCGTTCGCCCCTGTCAGTACTTTCACCTCAAGGCAGGTCGTATTGCCCGTGGAGCAGCCACCGGCGCTTTGGATACTGGAGCCCCGGACTAGGGGCACCCAACACGTAGTAACACTCCATGTGTATATATATATATATATATATATATATATATATATATATATATATATATATATATATATATATATATATATATATATATATATATATATATATATATATATATATATATATATATATATATATATATATATATATATATATATATATATATATATAGAAAGAAAGAAAGAAAAGCCGGCAGTCTACAACGCCAAAAAAAGCAAAGGGGAATGGTGGTAGACTATTTTTTATCGTTAGTGACGTTACATTATTTTTTCTTTTATTAATTACGTGAGAAAGAAAGAAAGAAAAACACGCGCCCAGAGTGGGGACCGAACCCACGCCTTTCGATTAGATCTCGAATGCCTTACCAATTCGGCTATCTGGGCGACTGTGTTCCCCTTCACTTTCTGGGGTATTTATATTTACTACAACTGTATCTGACGCTTGAGGGTGGTAGCCAGCGGCGCCCCTCAGACTACACGGGGAGAAGGGGACCTTCTTTTCAACCCCCGGGGCGTGACGCGAACGTCTACAGCCTGTCATAAGCGGGTAAGGCATTCGAGATCTAATCGAAAGGCGTGGGTTCGGTCCCCACTCTGGGCGCGTTTTTCTTTCTCACGTAATTAAAAGAAAAAATAATGTAACGTCACTAACGGTACAAAATAGTCTAACCATTCCCCTTTGTTTTCTTTGGCGTTGTAGACTGCCGGCTTTTCTTTCTGTATTTCCTAACGAGCCCCTCATTTCCAAACCCTATATATATATATATATATATATATATATATATATAGAAATAAGGGTTGGCAGTCCAGAAAACCTCGGAAAGCGAAGGGGAGAATGAGGTAGGTCATTGTAACCGATAAACAATTTGTAAAGACAGAAAGAAAGTGGAGAAAAAATGCCCGCCGGGTAGGATCCCAACCCACGACCTCCAGAATACGCGTCTCGTGCGATGACCACTACGCTACTGGCAAGGCTATTTTCCCCTCCACTTTCTGGGGTACTTATGTGGATGAGAAAATAGCCCCGCCGGTAGTGTAGTGGTCATCGCACTAGACGCGTAATCTGGAGGTCATGGGTTCGGATCCCAGCCGGCGGGCATTTTTTTCTCCACTTTCTTTCTGTCTTTACAAATTCTTCAGCTGTTTGTCATTAGAAAGACAGAAAGTGGAGAAAAAATGGCCGCCGGGTGGGATCCGAACCCACGACCTCCAGATTAGGCGTCTAGTGCGATGACCACTACACTACCGGCGGGGCTATTTTCTCCTCCACATAAATACCCCAGAAAGTGGAGATTCGACAGCCACTGATCCTTAAACGTGCGCTGAAATCTCTAGATGCGGGCGTTTTGTTTTAGAGGGAAAGCTCGGTGCGCTACATCCTTCAACGTTATTCACCCAGTCCCCAGTGACCTTCAGCCACCGGCGCGCAAGCTGCACCTTTTAAAGCCAAGCTTTCTACCTCTACCAGCCAACGGTTCCTTCGCTGCGTACGCGACAAGAAACTCCCAGCGCGGCTAGGGAGTGGGAGGGCGGTTTTCACTCACGGAGCACAGTGTAGATGGCGCGGCGAATGGTTAACCAGCGTTCCCCGCGCGCAGTTGCCTGCTCACACCGGCGGGCGCGTCGGTGGGACGGCTTTGTCGTCTGCTTTAGCGATGGTTGTTTTGGGCCTGTTTTTGGTGCAGCTTCGCGTCCATCGCGGTTCCTTCGCACGGCTTGATTAACTTGTTTGACAGCACCTCCAGAGTAACCTGCTCGCGACGGAATTAAGTGGTCGCACGGCAAACATACGTTAAGGATTGGTTTGCAGAGCGGGAAAACAAAATGTACAAACCACATACAGACATCTGGCCGATAGAAAAACGCTACCTTTTGCGCACTGCTTGCCACGAATGGGACTCCGTTTCCTAAATAGGTGAATACCAATTCGGTTGTGCTTGAAGACGTATTACAAAAGGCGAAAAAAGCAACTGGCTCTGATAAATAGCGATTATATAAGTTTCACCAGCTTCCACGCAATTCTCGAAATTACTAAAATAACTAGTTTAAATCGGTAGAAATGGGAATCGCTAAGATTACATGCCGAATTGTTTCGGTGTCTGCGCTTGTGTCGCGCGGTGGTGTAGCTCCGAGCTAGCACATCAGGATGGCTAGGTTCCGCTGTCTCACCCTTCGAAAGACGCACCTCTCCGTTTTCTTTCTGCCAACGCACGGCCAGGCTACAGCGGCGGCGTCCGCCGCTGTAGCCCGGCCGTGGCAGACGCTGCTGCGTTCGGGACTCCGCCCTCGCGAATTCCAGGTAACGGCCGGCAGAATCTCTGGTTTCCCACTTTGTAGAGCCACGTGTGTGAATTCAAGTGACGTCGCTTGGGCAATTGTTGTGGGTGTTGTTTAAAGCTTTGCTTTCCAACCACCTTTGCAGCGTGGATTGTAGCCATTTTTTTTCTTAACGCTTCGGTCACTCGGAGCCTCGCCGCTGAGGTACCACGTGGCTAGGCGACAGGAAAAGGCTGCTTCACCTGCGCTTCATCGCTCTGCGCCGGTGGGTCTTCCGCGCATGCATTTCAGCGCTAGCGAACCACGTGACTAGGAGAGTGTTTGACGGCTGCTTCGACGGCGCTTAGTCCCTCAGTCTCGCCATCGATGGCGCGCCGGCTGGGCTGTCTGTGCGTTCCCTTCAGGGCAAGCGAAAGGTGACGCCAATCATCCAGTAGATATAGCTAGACCGCAGGCAGCGAAATCTCAAGCAAGGCAAACCTCCACGAAACAAGGTATGCCTAGTCTGCTTTCGCTCGTGATAACTAGGTTTAGGAGTGTTAAAACTGGGCCTTTTTTTCGCCTGTTTCTGCTTTGTGTGCAGGGGAAACTGCAGCGAGGTCCCACTTGTGTCACATGCAAACATACGCCCAGGATGTTACACCATTGTTGTAACAGTTAAAAATGTTTTTGTTAAAGCCAAGCTTTCTGTCTCACTGATGGCGCCTGAAGTCCACCTCAAAACACACTGCAGGAAAGCCAACTTTTCGGAGTGTGACGATGATGATCGTGGGTGAAGTGAAAGAAAAAAACGATTCCTGTAGTCGGAATCGAACATGGGTCCCTCGCTTTACGGAGCCAACGTTTATCCGATGCGCCATTCCGACACGATCGAAGCTTAAAGCGAAGCTTTCTATGTCTCATTGATTGCGTCTGTAGTCCACCTCAAAACCCACTGCAGGAAAGCCAGCTTCCACCTGTAAAGCGTACTCTGCCTCAAATATACTCTTTCACAGGTAAAGCCTGCTTTAGGTTTCGGATCAGCATAGGAATCCCTCCCGGGAATGCTTCGCGTTCAACCATCACTGTCGTTAGGCGGATGGGTGCATTTTTTACAAATCGCTCGCTTTTTCACGTCCAAATTTAGCACGAAGATAACATTTTGCAGGGAAAACGCCTACGTAGTCATTTCGAAATCGAATTAAAATCAACTTTCGTCAATGTGGGCGCATTCCGCAGCGTACAAAAAAAGTTATACGAAACAGCCAGACAAATGCTGCCACCGATCTCAGCGTTAAACCATATACGTCAGGCCATAAAGCGCTATCTACGTGCGAAACTTCAAAGCCAATAAAGTAGTTTTTGCTAAAAACCCTGAACAATGACATGTGATTGGAATGTCCATTAACATATTTACACTGCTTACATTACTGTTGCAATACCCTGTGCCAGTAAAGCAGCCTGACCCGTCGCACTGGCTATGGCGTTGTGCTGCTGGGCCCAAGGTCGCGGGCTCGATCCCGGCTGCGGTGGCTGCTTTTCTAATGGAGGCAAAAAGCAAAAATCCCGTGTGTTCGAGATTTTGCCGCACGTTAAAGATCCCCAGGTGGTGGAGATTAATCCGGAGCCCTCCACTACGGCGCGCCTCATAACCCAGGTGTAGCTTTGGCGCGTTAAACCCCAAGTTGCTGCCTTCAAGTTCAACGTAGTAACTGACTCCCAGTTACCGAAAAAGTGACAATCCGTGAGGAACGTGTCAACCGCATTTGAAGACTTCCCAAGTTGCCCGTTCCTACCTTATGAACAGAGAGGATATGCGCTTGGTTTGGCGTTTCCCGTGCAAGAACATCCGACACTTGAGCAGTTTAAATAACTGGAAAATTGTCCGTTTGCAATTCTGCGGCCCCGAACAGCTTCCCGCTAACTGGGCCTTGGCGAGACGCAGTCGTGGGAAGTGCCACCCGCCGAATTCTGGTCACGCAGTAGCGTCCGCCCCACCCTGCGCCGCCACATCGGCAACTCGCATGGCGTCACAACTTCCGCAACCAGGCCTCTGGGTGCAGCCGCGTTGCAGAAACTATCCTGCACGCCACACAGCCATAAAGTTTATCCGTTCGTCTAATGGTTCCACGGCAGCATTTCTCTGCACCTTCTTGCGTGAATTATTTAAGCGCTTAAGTTGCAGGCTTCATGAGAGAGCAAGAGAGCGGGAGAAGGATCGGCCCTTCATACTTGCGACATGTGCGCGTTCCATGCTCGGTCCACAATAAACCCCACCCATATCTTTCTACCGGAGACCTCGGAAACTGTAGGAGCTAACAATAGCTAACAAGCTAACAATTATCCTGGTGCGGTCCTTTGCGCCTGACGCGCCAGTTCAGCGAGCAGCATGTTAAGTGTGCATGCTCAGGACTGCCAACTATCGTTCTTCGCCGGGGGCTCTGTAGCGTTTTTGTCCAGTCAGCTACCTTTGTGCACTGAAATGTGGAACGCACTGTGTGGTGGCTCTCTAGGCGGCCAACGAGTCATCGTTGTGCGATCAGCACAAGAAATGGTTATCCACCCATGAAATAATTTATACTGGTTATCAGGAGGTAACCGTTACTGTGGGCGCCAATACACGGCTGCGGCAGAAGCGTATCGCAGCGAACTATAGCGCAGCGACGAGGTAACGCGCCCAAGTCTGCTTACGCTGAGACTTCGCTGCAAGCGCAGCGTGCCGTTTGCATGACGTCGCTGGGCCTCTGTCATCTATGTCGCTTCTGTCATCTGCCGCTGCGCTTCTGCCAGCCATGTAAACGCGGTCAGTGACTCGGGGTATTCGAGAGAAGTTTGCTGCCTTGCACGCTCCCCAAGTCCAAAATTCAAAATTATACGTTTATGGTCGCTACCCAAGCTGGGATTTCCGTCTGTTGAATCGTTCGTACGTGCTTTCTGAAACTAGACCGCAATGTATGAAGGCTTGTTCATCACCGTATGACTTCCCGTTGCACTTATTCGCCTCTTGACATACGTCCAGCACTCGACAGCCGTAGTATGTATGTGTGCCCATCCATATATCCTCAAGGTGGGCATTCAAATTTCCTACCAGCAGCACTTAACCGTATGCTTTCAAGTCCTTCACATCACTTTTCCCGCTGCCCACCAGCTCCACTTTGTCTTCTATACCTGTGCAAAGATACGCTTCCCTCGACTACGTCTTCCTTGCACCCACACAAATGCTGCTGCATACATCATGCAACTCCCTTTTCCCACTCCGCCTCGCGTGATGCTTACGGCCCACCCATCCTGCTGCACCACTCCCACGTAGTTACCGAGAACAGGTGGCTCATCTACACCTCGCACATGAGCTCCGGTCAGAACGTCAATTCCCTCCTGCAACTGTACTTGAAACTTCAGCTATTTTTTCTCATTAAATCCGTCCCGCACGTCTGCATCGCAAATGTTAATGCCTCGGTTCATTTTCTTTGCTTTACGAGTAAGCTGCCGTGAGTTACTGGTTCCTCTAGCCAGCATTTCCCCCCCATTCAACTACTAAGTCTATCTTTTTGAATGATCAGTACCCCCCCCCCCCCCCCCCTCCTAAGAAGCTCCTGCGCAAGCCGCGAGTCGATACCCTTCAGGTTCAGCTTGGCGCTCGCTGTATCCCGTCACGCACAAACACCACCTCGCGGCCTGCATGGTGCAAATCATGGTTTAAATGACAGCAAAATTCATTACTTTAGCTAGCGTCAAACGTTCCCTGTTTACTGCAACCATAGCTCTGAATTTCCAGCACCTTGCAGACCAGACTTATTATATATTGTGAATTGTATACAAGATTCCGTGCATTAAGTGCCCCTTTTCTTACTAATTGATTGTAAGGTTTAACGCACCAAAGCTACACCTGCGCTATGTGGTGCCCCGTAGTGTATGGCGCCGGGTGAATTTTGACCATCTGGCGGTCTTTCACGTGCGCTGAAATCTCGACACACGGACGTTTTCGATTTTCGCCTCCATCAGAAAAGCAGCCACAGCGCGCAGGGACCGAGCCCGCATCCTCGGCATCAACAGCACAACGCCTTATAGCCATTGAGCCATGCATGGCGGCGGGCCCCCTTATCCCATAATGGTGAGACGCAAAATCTATCGGAACGAATCAGGCAGCCCAAGAACGTAGTCCGGAGACAAAACAGAGCGCAGCGCCGTTGCCGAGCCCTGAGATTGGTCTCACCACAAAATTGACTTAGGTGGAACGGCCATCTTCAACAGCGAGATGAACTGCAGAAAAAATGTCCGGCTGCTACGCCCTATTGAGATGCTTGACCAGCGGAGCTGAAAAGGGGCGATTACGGTGTGTATTTTATGTGGCCATGAAGACAAAATACAAGTTTGTCTTACTCAAAGTATTTGGTGCTTTAAGTATGCTCAGCGCTTGTATGGCAGCAAACAATGCTTTATTCACTGCTAAATTAAACAATTTACGCCAAAATTTCAATTCTCCCGATGCGTTGTATATTTCCTGACGTCATCAATGACCTATTTTGGGCATGTACCCAAAAAGAAAGTTGGTATGCTGACTGAAGCTGCCGCTATATTCACAATGAGCCTTTTGGTATCTTGGTTACCGTCTGCCTTCCTAGGGGGCACAGATATACCGCTCAAAGTAAAGGCCGGGTTCAGACTGTTGCTGAAACTGTCGTAATACCATTAAAGAATGACGTCATTTCAAGCCTCAGCCAACCGAGCTGCGTTACACGCCGTTTTTTGACGTCCATAGCTCACGATATGGCTGTTACGTCGGTAGTCTGAACATAGCTGGTGGCTAATGCTCCTTTTAGAGGCTTCAGCTCAAAGACCGCTGTTTGCACTCGGATTTGCTACAAACCGGACTTGACTCATACCTGCGGAATTTTTGTTAAAGTTGATAGTAATCGTTTCGTGAAACATTAGGTATGTCTCTAGAAACGGGGTCGCGCAAGTGCCAATGTCGCTAATGCAAGTTGACCAGTGTCAGACAAGCCCAACGCACCTGACGGCTGTGTTAACCCTTTGAGGGTCACGGCCGTACATGTTCGCCATCGGCAAACACTTTCAGAATGGTCAATGACGTACATGTACGGCATTGCTTGTATCTTTAAAAAGCACGCCCTTTTCGCCAACTTCTCTTGCTTGGCATGTGCTACCACACTTCGGAAATACGTCAATTTTTTTCTTGCGTAGATGGCTCTTCTTTTTATTTTTTATCATTTACTTCAGCGGCGCGCCGGCTATCGCTTGCGCATCCGCTAACGAGGGGGCGCGCTGGGTATCGCCCACCTAGAGTTCCTGTACATCGCGTAGCGCAAGAGTTGCGCGTCTGATTGCCACATGCCGCGGGTTCCAGCTCGACAGAAAGCCCGCTTTCAGTGCTGCGCACAGTCAGTTCTACCAGAGTCCTCCAATGCTTTACAATAAAGCATTGAAGGACTCTGGTTCTACTCAACTGGGCATCGGCGGTTGTGGAAGCGGCGGCAGCGGCGGCCGCTCATCTGATAAGCGGTCCAATATCGTGCGCCAGTTTTTGCCCGGCCGCTCCTCGCCACTCCTCCTCGCCGCTGCCGCTGGCGCGGCGGCAGCTTTTTCACGCGAGAAGGGTGGCTTTCCCGCACGACCGGGAACTCAAGAAGGCGGATGGAGAGAGAGATAAAAAACTTTATTGACACCACTGGCCCGAAGGGCCGCCACCACGGCTTGTGGTCGGGTGACCAGTGGGCGCTGGGAGTCTTCGTCCGAGCGGCCCAGGGCCTCCGTCCAGTGGTCAGGGGAAGTTATGGTGGGGTGGGGGCGGATGGACGCGCAACTCTGCTCCCCTAGGAACTCAGAGCCCACCGGGCGCCCGGGCCCCTCTCGCTTCTTGCTCCTGCCACAGACCAAGGTGGCCCGCGAAACTGATGAGGCTCTTTTCTCCTTTTTGTATTTTATGGGTGGTGCGCCGTCTATCGCTCCCGCATCCGGCCGCGCGCGGCTGGTTTCGGTATCGTCCTCCGGGCGCTTCCAGCTTTTTGCGGCCGCGAAACTGATGTCTATCTGATTTTTAATTCACTCAAAAGGTGCCGGCTTGCGGCTCTCTCGTTTTTATTTGGAATTTTTCTAGTGTTACTCATGAGTAAACCACATGTATGTAACAACACACGATTTTTTGTCACTTTATGGTCACCCTAAAAAAATTACGATAATTTCTTCTCGAAATACATTCAGCCGAAGAATTTTAAATCAGCAATAAAAAATCGACCCTGGGGGGAAAATTCGACCCTCAAAGGGTTAAGCAGCGTTGGTCGGAGTGCGGCACGCACTGCTATGTTTACGTGTTCGTTCGTAACTGCCATAGCTTACCCCATGCCATTGTTACTGCTGTAAAAATAACATGCACTAAATTAAAACGCAAAAAGCTCATTGTGCAAGCTTATAATCTCTGCTGAGTTTACGTTGGACACTGTCGGCCTCAGCCAATCACCACCAACGGCCCATTACGCGTCATAAGTTCCCTGCAGGAAAGTTGCTAATGTGTCGCATGCTTTTTTTCGTCATTATATTGCTTGAGTGCAATTTACGCTAAAGGGGCCGTTAAGGCAAAATACAACTTAGCTTAATTTGAAAGAACTAGGCTTCAGTACTTCACTCAGCTCCATTCCAGCCACGAAAGACTTATTTTAACCAGAAAAATGCAAGTATTGAAAACTTTCAGATTTCGCGCTACAGAGACGTGTATGGGCTGATGTGACGTGATGTAAGCCAGCACTAAAAGCAATTTTCAGTGTGTTAACTGCACGTTAGCATTCAGTTGATGCGATCAAACGGAACTAGAGAACGCACTACAATCGTTCAGTAATGTCTTAGCGATGGGTTAGTTCGGCGGCCTCTAGTCGCCTAACGAGATTCTGTGACGTCACAGAAAAGTTGCCGGAAAGTGGCGAGGGAGTCGCCACTGCCTCAAATGTTTCCTTTAATATCTTCATTATTTGTTCGAAGTTTGTGATAAAATTGGTATCATTGTTATCAAAACAAAGCAGTCTTTCTAATGAACCAACCTTGTATTTTGTCTTCATGTCCCCTTTAAAAGTGGTGTCGCTGTTATTTTAACGGGGCAATATTTCGAAGGAACCAACCAACCTTGCATTTTTTCTTCATGGGCTCTTTAAGGTTTATCACGCTAGTATATTAAAATGTTTCTGAACTGTTACGTAAATTGGTATCACTTTAAGCGCCCTTTTATGCCAAGCAATGAAGACATGGACACGTTTGGCTTGGGTTTATCACAATGTTTATTTAAATGCTGCCCGTGCGGTTTCGCAAAACCACCATCAATGGAGGGGCTGCAGGGTCGGCACGACGGTGACGTTTGACTCGGCGTCGCATGCCAAATCTTCGGCACGGCAACGATGGAAGGGCTGCTGTCGCTGTTCGCGGCGCCGTTCTTCGTACGTGAAGTTCCCTCTCCCTCACATTTCACATGCGCACTCTCCGCAGGCTGCGTTTCGTCCCACCAACGCTGCCCCCAACACGTCCCCAACACGTGTTACTTCGAGGTGAAACACCCACAGATTCCCTCTCCTCTTATGACTTCTCGGTTTTCTTTTCGCGCATGCACACTGGTTCCTGCGAAGGGCCCTCCTGGCCACGGATTGAGGCTTCGCCTATAGGAACATTCAGCTTAGCTGTAAAATAGAGCTACTTTAGTCGTGGCGCTTGAGAAAAGCACAAAACCTAAACCGTTCCCGCGGAACCCCCCACCGCGTACGCGCACAGGCTGCGCACCACAGCGAGGCCCCTTGTGTGACGCCGCTGCAACGTTGCCTAGTCACCCCTGCAGTTGCGCCCAAGCCCTCGATGACGGCCCGCGTCGATGTAGCGGGGATGGCCAGCTTCCTGCTAGCGGGAGTTGCCTCCGTCGGGACAAGGAGCCAAAGGCAAACGTAGACCTGTTTAATCCATGGCGAAGTGGGTACAGCATATGGAGTGCGACAACATAACTCAAACTGGCAGAGTAACGGCTCCTGAACTCTGTCCAAAATGTACTACCCACTGGTCGTAGCGCCTGCAGTTTTCATAGGCACAAGTAGTCCGTGGGCACAAGTCTAACCGCCAAAAAGTTTGCACACGGCACAGGGGTTTTCGATCGGGGTCCAATAAAAATGCACAGAATTGCCACTCTCTGAGAGCAGCGCGGGAATTCCCAAGTCGAGCGCTGGCCCGCATGCGCAGCAAGGTCTTTCGGCCACTCCACTTTGGAGTTGCTTGTCGAGGCATGAATTCGCGACGGGGGCGGCGGCTGGCGGGGATGGCCTTGCGTCGCTGTGCAACGGCCGCTAGTGCTGCGTGCGGATCGGTCGCACAATAACGAAACATATCGCAGCTTATTCGCAACAGCTTCTCGCACAGATATAGAGACCCCGATGGATAAAGGCCATCAACCATTCTACGGAGGGATGCTCGTGCCGAGCTGCCTGTGGTAGACGTCGACCCCAGGCCTTGGTTGATTCACCCTGTGCTGGGGTCAGAGGCGACTGCGCCCAAGACACCATGCTGTTCGCTCGGGTGGGTCGGTTCCAGGTCGAAGCTTTCCACTGGAACGGCCTGTACTTGGCCAGCCAAGCGCAATCAGAAAACCACTCAAAACCCAACCATAACGCCGGCAAGGGCAATGACAAAACCACGCGGATTTGGCAGAGCTCCAGTGTACAATGGAGCTCTCCCAAGCTAGCCTTTCGCTGCCTGAAAAGCTGTGCTCACCTTACCCCAGTAGCCCCGCAGTAAGTTAGGCACGCGTACCAATTTGAATTGCTGACGTTTCAGACACCTCGGACAATAAAATTCCCAACATAATAATAAAAGTAATCGTAAAGAGTGAAACACAAGTAAGCAAAACAAAAAATTCCTTCGGCACTGAAGCCGGCTTACGTGACATGAAGGCGAAAGCCAAAGATTATCAGGCCACTGCTGCATCGTGTTCGCTTTCGTTTCTACGTCTTCTGACGCGAATTACACTGGCAGGCACACTTGCCGCAATTCACGCGGCAGCTTCCCCCACAGTGAAAGCTCTTCTCTGCGGGCACCTGTTCTACGCACGTGCCGTCGCGTTTACATGTCACGGGCCACGCGTCGGACTAATAATTCCGGCTCCCTTCTGGCCCGAGCGCTCTGGTTAGCACACTTGGCTGCCCCTCTGGCGATACAGCTAGGTTAAAGTCCCACACGAACCACAATGTGTTTTTATTTATTTTCTTTTTACAGCGGCGGCCATTTTGGTGTCATTCGTGTAGTCGCCGACAACTACAGTCACTTTCGCGTTTGATGAGACATCTGAGGCTTTCGCCTGAAGACATTCAAGAAAGCCTGCTACTTGCTTGCAGAGTTCGATTTGGGCTACTAACAATGTCACGTGTTTATTTGTAACGCACTTTTGAGGCAGCCGTTTGAGAAATTTTGAAACTGCTTGACGATAGCCGTCATCCTCCGCGACAAATAATGAGCGTACGAGGAAACGGGGCGCCGGATTTTATACCGCTCAAACAAAATGCGCGCACCCCTGAGCCGCTGTACATCTCTTGACGTGACGTCAGCGTCAGCTCAGGCCTTTATCCCTCGGCGTGCCGTCTCAAAAAACTAAACTCAAAAGTTCGCACGGAGTTCTCTGCGTCGCGCAAACGTCCCAGCCATTAGTATCGTTGCAAAAGGCGGCCTTTCGTTATCGCAAGGCCTAGGTGCTCCGACCTCTATTGGGCATATTCTAAACAAAACAAACCTAGCCAATAAGTTTGCGCCACAAAGCTGGTAGAACACTACAGTAGCCGACCGTTTTTTCGGACTCGGAAAATTCGGACTTGATGTATATTTCGGACTTTTATTTCCCGAGGAACCGCCAGTTGTCCTATAGGAGTGATGACTCCCGGATTTTTCGGATTGCTCTTTTATTCGGACTATTTTTCATTCCCCTCCAGGTCCGAAAAATCGGTGTATTCGTCTCCGTTCTCGATATTTGCGTTCAGCTATCTTCTCCCTCTTCTCAAACGTTACGTTCTTTTTAGCAACGCCCTCACAGTCAGATCATATTGTAAACACGTGCTATTCTTCTTCTGATGGGCTCCCAAACCTGCCCTGCTTGAGTGCTGCAAGGTTTCATAAGTCAGCTCAGTCAAAAGCTGTGCCGCAGCTCCTACGAGCTCAGATGACTTCTGTCACCTGTCGTCTGATGCATGACGCGTTCTGTCACGACGTTGTCGGTATACACTCCAGAACTTCCACCTCCTTGTTTCGCGAACCGTCCACGATTTCAACGGCAGTATTTGCCACGAGTCCTCAGGACGGAATGTCCAACCACGCGCTTTGTTGGAAACATTTAAGGACACCGGACTCTCGCTGCCCTTCCTCGGTTACCTAAACCCGTGGAAACGCAGAAACGACGCGCTCCGACGCACCGCCGTTCTCTAGTGCCACCGCAACCTCTTCAAATACGAGCTCGCGAGCACCGGAACTATCCCCCCCTCCCCCCCCCCCCCCCCCCCCCAAAAAAAAAAAAAAAAATCAGTGCCCTCCCACTCTGTGTAGAATGGCCAGCGAAGACGGTCGCAGTCCAGGAGTGAACGAAACCAAGCACGTTTGGAAGTAATTTGCCGTTGAGCATACTTCCTAGCAATTAGCTGAATGAAACTTGTAAGGACTACAGTTTTGCTCGGGACAAACATGTGGCTGTCCGTTTCCCTCCCGCGTCGTAGGCATCTTGCTGTCTGTGACACCCCAACGCACACCACTCGACCACAGGTCGCATCGGGCCATGAGCCGTCCCCTATGAATTCTCTCTCTCTCTCTCTCCCCAGCAGAGCGGACATGTCAACAGTGAGCGCGTGAAGCCTGCTCGAGCGTGCACGCCCCCCCCCCCCCCTTCCAAAAAGAAAAAAAAATACACGCATAAGTACCGCAGAAGGTGGGGGGGGAGGGGGGGGGGGGGAGAGGGAGACGCCGCACGTGGCGAGCAGTTCACACGACTCGGGGAAGAGGCGGCAGCAGTGGAGAGGAATATAAAGTGAGGCTGGAACCATACCCCTTCCATAGATCGCCATGCTTCACTGCGCAACACACAATATGGAAAAGCCAGCTTACAAAGACCAAGCTTACACGATGATGATGATGATGATTCCTATTGGTTTCCCCTTTGAAGCGGGGTGATGACATGTCATCTTACCAAAAAGGACTAATATAACCATGTTTTACACTCTTGGTTTAATACTAGCGCTGCTTAGGGCAGGCACTAAAGCTTATTAGGCCCGAAATATTTTCTTTTCCCTGTTACAGGTGGTAACTGTCCTAGGCAATATTCCCCTCTCTGCTTTTCGTCCACCAGCATTCTAATCTTCTTTTCGTCCCCTCGACAGCCTTGAAGTTAACTTCCTCTCTGATACCCTTAAATCCTAGGGCTTCTGAAAGCCCAATATTCCCTTCATGTAGATTTGGATGGATACCCTCACATTCTAACACTATGTGCCGCATAGTTTCTGTTTCTTTTCCGCAGACCACACATACCCCATCATTTTGTGAATACTTCCTCACAAAACTCTTAGTTCGCAGGCAACCTGCTCTAGCCTCAAAAAGCAAAGCACTGCCCTGGGAATTATCGTAGAAATTTTCCTTTCTGATGTTCATCTTCTCAGCCCTGTACATCTCTAACGACATTTTAGCTTCCATTTTTTACCTCCATTTATTCGTTTCAATCTGCCTTGCCTCTTTTTTGGTTACCTTGGCTGTTTTGGATTCCCCACTGTTCTTTCCGTATTTCATCGTTAGCCTTCTAGTCTTTCTTAACCACTGCGTGTCCACGCTTTTCAAGTATAGGTACCTAAAAACCTTGGGTACCTAAAACACATATATCACTAGAGACGGCTTCACCTCTGCACACAAATGCATTGCTGAGTAGACATGCTTCCAGGGGCAATATAAGACACCATATCGAAATTTGGAGACCCTAAAACCTGTGTTCTATTTTTTGTGAATTTTTCCATACGCTGAACACAAGTCCCCAAGTTTTCGTTCCGTGCGGGCGGGAGAGCTGGGACGATTAAACACAAACACGTTCGCTGTAAAATGAAGCCCCTCTCGCGCAACAGCTGACTGGACCTATTCGAGAATAGATACGGATATTCTGGCGGTAAGCGGCGAGAAACAGCTGCCTGAGTGTGAAGGACAGCAAAAGGGATCGTCGATGCTAATTTTAGAACTTGGTAGGTACACGTTCAGTGGCTCTACGACCTGCCTAATCCACACACTCCCCCGTTAACTGCTGTGGCTCGACGCAAGAAGGGCGAGCAACATCCACTGGTGCTGTTGAATCACATAGTTCTCAATACGGTCTACCGTTAACTACGTGGCCGCGTATGTAAGGCTCTAACAGTTGCATACTTCCTAACTCTCTGTGATCCACCAAGTGGAAAGCAAGCTTTTCATTTTTGTATTTCCCGGTGAAGTGCCCTGGTTTACCATCTCAAACGATTTCTTTCAGCGCTGGGTTTCTGCGCCCGCGTTTTTCTCTCTGTCAGGCTTGCTCTCAGGGTGCAAGTCCCGTGTGCTGCCCTTTCCTTGCCTGATGTCTTTCTGGACGTCCTTCGCCCCTACCCCACGCCGTGCGACAAACTTGTCCGCGGTTCAGCTTATTTGGCTAATTATTTATTTCTCGCCGGTCCTGCACCCAGTGCCCCACATTATCAGGTTGCGGAAGTAAAACTCTACTAAACCCAAAATACTGAACCACCTTCTGGTGCTCACCAAAATCTTTCCCTTTCTAGAGCTACTTCTCAGCGTTTGTCATTACCTTGAAAAAGGAAACTTCGGGTACAATTCGCTTTTAGCTTTCTCAGTTTCATGAAACTTTTAGCAAAACGCTCTGATCACAGTCAGTATATTTAAGCAGGCGACTAGATTTATCCCTATCGCAGTCCTCTGCATCCTCTCTTGGCAAGAGGTGCATCACGCCGGATGCCTCAGGTGACAAAAGCGTAGGCAAGTACTACAGCTATGCCTTGCGAGTAGATTGGTCCTCTTTCCACGCTCGCTCAAAATTGACAACAACAACAACAACAACAACTACAAAAAAAAAAAAAACGATTCCCTCTCCTACCTAGTCCGGTCGCATAATATCTGCCATCATTCATGCATGTAGGCCACTCACCCACCCCGGGCAGCACCCTGCTGTCGTTCCGAACTTGAACGCGCTATATTTCGAATTCGATAATTTTCACCTGAATTTTGTTATCGCTCTTCTCTATCCAGTCGAATTTTCTCTCCCAGCAGTTGAATTTCACTTTCTCTCTTTGCGCTCGGCTCCTGCAGCTTGACGGTTTGCTATCTCCCTTTCGTAAAATAAATGTGTCTCGATAGCTCGTTGTCGCCTGCCTGAGTAGCAAGTACAGCCTCTATCAGCTGGGGCTTCCTCGCTGCGTCAGAAACCACTAAACGCAACCCTTTGGTATGTTCCAACTGCAGTTTTTAGCCGGCAACCGTCCCTTCTTCTCAACACCACCTTCTTTTTTGATCCCGTATCAACACCACGGCTGTTATCCAAACACTGTTTATCTCTCATTTCGACCAAATAAACATGTCTAACAACAACAACAACTTGCTCGCTTGAACACTGAAGCCTGCCAGCATGACCGGAAACTTCGCCATGACGCCACGCGTCATGCTGTACAGTTCCACCCTGGTGACAAGCTACTCCTTGGGATGCCCATTCGCAAGCCAGGACTGTGTGAGAAATTCCAGCATCGATTTATTGGTACCTACACCATCCTAGAAGGAACCTCCCCTGTCAATTACCGCGTCACGCCTTGTTCTCCTCCTACGGACCGCTGCTACAGGGGGAGGGAGATCGTGCAGGTACACAGAATGAAACTGTTCGCGCCTCGCACTCCATGAACGACTGCTCCCAGGCGGTCGCTTTGCGTGCCAGAGTTCTGGGTTGCTGCTCGGAATAAACACGCTGTTCCGGCTGCCTCTGAGATGTCCCTTCTGTGTGATTGCTCTCCTTGATGTCTCCCTCAATAGTTTGGCGAACACGGGCAGCAGCTTATGTCATCCGTGATAGGCAAACACTTGCACCAGGCAGACTGTTACCTGCTTTTTCGCACTGCATCATCTATTTGGGATGCGCCAGATCATACACGACTTGCTCCGCTGATAGTTTTAGATAACTTATGGGGTTGGTGTTGTAGGTGACCGCCTGCATGACGAGTCCAGTAATCTTTAGGCTTGCTCGGAAGGATGATGTAGTCATCAAGCTGGGTTTGAATGACGTTGCAGTCCTTGGCAGCCCTTTTCCTTCTTACCAAAAGGAGCTTGTCCTCTGCGAGGCATGACAGAGGCCGCATTTTTGGGTGTACTGGTTGGCCACGTCGGTTGCCCACTTAAAACTCCCTAAGGAGGTTGTGCCAGTTCAGAGTGCGATGGCATTGGTGTAGAGGCTGTGTATGTTGGGAACATAATAAGCCACTTTGGGAGATCTAGTAGTGTAAGTTTGAATAAAACGGGATACAGACTCCTAAGGAGTGCCCCTGGCTCTCAAGGGGAGGCGACTGTGGTTTGTCCCAAAGGCAAAAAAGAAAAAAAAAAAGAAAAGAAAAGAAACGGTTCTGGTTACTCTAAACTTTACGAAAGTAGCACTCATGGGAAATTATATAATTTTCGTGCTTTAGATAACAAAGTTGTTTCCTTAGCCTTACAGATATGCTGAAGGAGCCCTAAAATGAGCAACATGAACTATGAAAATAAGCGAAAAGCCAGAAAGCTTACTCCGAAGGTCAACATGCAGTCCTGTCAGCTCACAACTGACCACCTTTGATGGAGTTATGACCTAAGGTACAGCTGTACAATCAATACTTCAGACAAGGCTGCCCGAAAGGGCTTGCCATAATTCAAAGCACATGAGGCCAGTAAGTCTGGAGTGGGTCCAGTTCTGATAACCAGGGTGTCGGAGCGAAATGTTTTTTGGTCTGGTTTCTGTTTCGTTCCATAAATAAAAGTTCCGTTCCGGTTCAGCTCTGGAAGGAAGAAAATAATGGTTCGTGTTTGTGTGCAAGAAAAAATTAAGAGAATTAAGAGTTACAAAATTATGTTAAAAAACATTGAGAGTTAAACGATTGTGTTATAAACATTAAGTGCTGCTTATTAATTTTTTGTAAAAATGTCCGTTAAATAGTTCAACTGCTCATAAAAATCTGAGAACACCCAAGAACTACTTGTCATATACCTCTAGATGGCGCAGCTACATACGATGCTCCAAGTTTCCATCCTGGTTCCCAGAAACTACATGCCAGCAGTCCTCAACCTGGCACCCACGTTTGATTGAGAAGCTGTTGTAGAAGAAAAATCTTCGAGTGCCGTTTCCCTCTTAAGGTGGTGGAGGGGTTGTTAGGTGAGAACACTCCAAGCCTCCATAAAATCAGCATGCTGGACATGCATGCTCAATCCTTGAGTATGCCTCTGTCAGAATCGTATAACACCTTGTGAATGTATAGCACCCCCTACAACAATGACGCCGGGCGAAGCTAAGCATGTTAACAAGTAAATGAATAAATAGAAGATAACTAAGGCTGCAACGCCTGCCTTGCAGCCAGCTGCGCGCGGCGATCGTGCAGGGAGCTCAGCCCTGTTCATCGAGACGGACGGAGAGTATCGAAGCAGATAGCAAGCCTGCTGAAGGAGAGAAGGCACCAGCGAGACGAAAGGCGATTTTATGCCTGCGAACAGACGGCAATCTCCGACCTCGCTGCATGGAAGCTGAAATGATTCCTGAAATACCTGAACTTTCCACTCAAACAAAAAAACAAACAATTTTTTTTTTTCAGTTTCGCTCCTGAACGAAATAATAAACAACGTTCTGTCTTGGTTTTCATTCTAGCAAAAAATAGTTTTTTTTTCTTTCATTTTTCGGTTCTGGTTTTCATTCCGTTCTGACACCCTGCTGATAACAGCCGGACCACAAGACGCCTGGCAGTGAAAAGACAGTAGGTGTAGTCGCAGAAATTACTTTTGCGACACACCAACTTTGTGCTCAAACGAGGATTACCAACAGGAACAACCAGTTGCCGAAATGCAGAATACAAATCAGCATGTGATCATGGCTGCTCGGGGGCGGTGACGAATTACATGCAACACAGGCTGGACAAACATCTTGACAAGGGCCCTGAATATTTATTTACAGAACAAGGTTCCACAAAATCATTTTTCATGATAAACGAAAAATCATAACATGGTCCTAAAAAAAAACACACCAATGAACGCGACAGTTTACCTACCTGCACACTGAAAGTAAGAAATCAAGCACACAATCCCAGTACAAAACATGACTCAATGCAAGGAAGCCTTGAACACATGGCATCTGCTCCCCCCCCCCCCCCCCCCCCCAATCTCTGAATTTTCTGCGCTGTCGGTCCCACAAGTAAACAGATTACACAAGTGCCAACAAAACTGAATAGCTTTGCCATCTGGCAGCGCTGCCAGATGGCAGTGCTGTTCAGAGACATGCCCTGTTTGCATTTAGCTGCTAACAGGCAACCAAATGGCGCTCCTGTTTATATTTTTGTGCCAGCTATACACGCAGCTTTTCTGAAGCCCAGGCAACATGAGCAGTCAAAGCTCATCTGCTCTCGGTGTTTGTGTGGTCATACACTTTGTGGGCCTACTGCAATTCTTGCACAGTATACTGGTTACGCGCTGATCAATTTTAAATGTCTGCTCCCTAACAGACCATGCCTGGCATTGCTCTATCTGCATGCTTCACTTAGGCCTGCAAGAAACACTGCAGAATAGCTTGAACATAAGCAATGTCTTTTAATTTTCTCTCTGGAAGAATTTTGTTATATTACGAAACCAGTTTGTATGTTGATATCTTTTTGCTTGTGTTCCATTTTTTGCTTACTGTACATACACATACCTTTCCCAATCACTGCATGTACACAAGCAGAGCACATGCAGAATGTGTGTACGTAGTACTTGAAAAAGTGGGCACTCGTTTAATTGAGGCAGTAACGCTTCTGGTTCAGGCAAAAGTTAATTCCTTGTAAATGCTATATAAAGCACAGCAAGCCCCTCGCAGTAAGAGACCCCATGCCCAGATATGAGATTGTTTGGGGGTAAAGTCCTTTGCCACAGCCTCTTTGGTGAAGTTAAGCCGCTCAGAAACAGCTTTGTGCTTGCCCTCTGTGCAATGCTGTCAACTACAAGGCTTCTGTTCAGGTCGTTCTTTGAGTGCATGCTTGGACCATGAATGAAACCTTTAAAAAAAATGCTAGCTCTCGAACAGAATGTTAAAGAAAAGAAAACCACCATTGCAAAGCTGCACGTTCAGTGCAGTAACCGAATAGGCAATTTTACGATATTTACTGGCACAGCCTATAAAATTGACTGCGACTGCTCTAGTGCATTTTACTGACTTTATGATTTCAAAATAAATTTTTATTTTTTACAAATACCTGCACTGCAAAAGTTATAGGTAATCCTCAACACATTAGGTTGGCTCTCAAGCAGTCACATCATGAAAAGGCTCAAAATTGCAAACTAAAAAAGCATAAAACTAGAAATAAACGCAAAGGGTAACACCTTCTGGAGTAAGGACAGTAATGCTCCTATTCTTGACCGCTTTCTTGAGTAAAAGATAAGTGTATAGTTATGTCATGATTTGTGCTATAAAACGCCTAAATTTAGCACAACTGAGATGCACCCAGAGATACACGGCCAAGACATAGTCCATGCCATAACTTTCAAAGCCAAAGCACTTGACCACCACAGCCCCCAAAGAACCTGGAATTCCTCTAAAATCAACCGCAACTTTTTGAAACGCACCAATTTAACAAGGCGTTGATCGCTTCACATTTCAGCCTAAAAATATTTCATAACAATTTTCAATTAAGCTTCTAGGTTGAATCATTTCGAGTCCGGCAAATGGCATGGCTTTGAAACTGATGACAGATTAGCTAGACGTGGGGCCGGGGGGAATAGGGGGGACCTACATGCATGCATGCACATACACACCCACACACACACACCAAAGTTCCCCGTACAAAAGTATGTCACAAAGTAACTGTGCACAAAAATGTGGCATAAAATATTCCTTCGTCCAAAGTTCCCTCAATATATATGCAGTATCAAGACTCGCTTTTTACGCACACACAACGCTAAGTTGGCACACATTTTCGCACGCATGTGCACTCACTTTGTGCTAGGGCCTTTCACACAACAATGATTTCTCTGGCAGTCCCATGGAAGGCAGTTGCATGACCACTGGCTCAGAACAATGCACCCCGCTTTGGTGCAGTGGTGCTTCGCAAGCTAAATGCCCTTGCAACTTCACTTCCCTGCTGTAGAAAACCACTACTGCAAAAAGGACGCTGCACGCATTCCCACAAGTGACAGAGCAACACTTTAAATGGCAAACACTTGCCACTCACACAAAAATGTTGCTGACAAATGCACATCCTTACAAAAACAATTACATATATGAGTAAATGTACAGGTGCCATCAAAAGTAATTGGAACATAGTCTCTTAAATTTACAGGAATTTCTCCTTTCAGAAACTGCCTGGCTGCAATGGCGCGTGTTTAAAATAGTCCTCCTTAACAGAAAAAGCTTCCTGTAAGCCTGTAATGGCTGTCAAAAAGCCAGTAAGACAAATATGTTGCGATATTCACAAATTCTTGTTCTAATTACTTACAATGGCACCTGTATGTTCAGTGCCTACATTTATACGTATATGTACATACACATACACATTTATCTTTGAAGAATATGCTGTAGTGTACATTCATGTAGCGTACAAAACACGAAAGAAAAAAGTTCTGCTATTAGTGTAGCAATGATTTCATTAGCACAGTAAGTGGTGCCTGCAAACGTTTTCTATTGTCTCAGCCTCATTAACTTCATCTTTCCAATATGCGAACTTCCCTGACAAGCATAGTTTGCCAATAGTTGCTTACTTATGCGTGTACGTTACAGTACTTGACAGTGCACGCTATAACCTACAGCCGATTAATTTCATTCACAAATTTACCATTTCATCTAGAATCTGTCTAAACCACGCCCCCTTTTCTTTGTTCCCTGCTAAGGCATGACTGGTAATGTAGTGCTCAAAAAGACTTTGTGAATCCTACGAGAATCAGTACCATAGATTATGTTCCAAATAGCTTTGCAGTTTAAGACGAAAGCAACTTATCATTACATGTTTTCAATGCAAAACTGTACAAATGTACAAAGCTTCAGTTAGAGCAGCTTCACGATAATTCAAACATCAGTGGAGCTACGTATTCTCATCTAAATTATCCAAGAACCTATTTTAGCACAGTACATAGTACCATTCAGACTGATACTACGAAAAGATATTCCTATATGCATAGAAAGGCAATTTTTACCCAAAAGCTCATTGCCAGCCCTCTCCGTCATTGCCAGCACGTGTTTTGTTTCATATCAATGCTATACTATGCATCATGCCTGGCTCGATTTTGTGAGCGACAGCCAGTTACTCCTACATAGGCATCTTTGTACTTTGCTGCGAGTTAGATCAGATTGAACTTGATAAAATAGCACAGTAGCCATTACCAAAACATTGCTGCATATATATCCAAGTGCAGCCTTTTGGCTTGAGGTCTGCCAAATGAGGGCTGTGGCTGCATTCAAAATATTTTAGGTTCTTCTGCTGCCTAAATGTCTGCAACCAAAAACATCTTCTCCAGCTTCTTATAGCTGAAAACTTGACATTGTTAGCGACTGAGCAAGTTGTTTTCGATGATTAGGAATGTCCTTCTTCGAGAACAATACAAATCAAACAAAAACCCTGTTCAAATTAGGCAGCTGCCAGAAATGGTGAGAATATTGTAGGCCGAACGTAATTTCTCAGCATAACTTGTCCGAGCTCAAAATATAGAACTTCTGATCTTGAATTATCGTGAGCGCACTGTATTTAAAAGGACACTATATATACATCTGTGTCATCTAAATATTACACAAAAAGTGCCTAAATTCATTACAAGCACGAAAATTATACAACAAGACACGCACTGGCAAACTAGCTCAGAATACTCAGTAGGGGTTAAAAAGGGTCAGCCATACTGAGGGCAATAAACACGTACACACACGTTTCCCCCCTCCCCATACAGCTCTTCGCATATTGTTATGCCTTGATGGCTTCTAAATCTTGCACAAAAAGTGCCTAAATTCATTACAAAAAAGAATTATATGAAGGGACATGCGCCGGCAAACTAACTCACAGTACTCTGTAAGAGTTCAAAAAGTGCCAGGATTCTGAGAGCAATAGACTCATCGTCAAACATTTTTTCTCCCATACAGCTCTTTCCTTGTGGTTACGCTTACAGATAAAAAGAAAATATTTCACTTCAAATCAGCTTATACCATTCAGGAAGCTTTCAATAAGAACAAACAAGTGTATATAAAACAAGTTGTATATAAACAAGTTGTATATAGCCCCCTAGTGTATATAACTAATTAAAAATGCCTTCTTTCTATTATATATTTACAAAAGTGATAAATATTATATCTGAAAAAAAAAAAGCAAAATTCATCCAACAGTGCTCATCTCACCTTGGCCTAACTCATTCACGTGCAGCACAGCTTCAAGAGCATCTAAAACTAAGTTTGTGTTGTTGACGTCGATCGAACGTGTGCGGCACATTATTAAAAATACCGTTTCTATAAAAACGTTAAACGGCTAGCCAAAGGAGAAAAATAACAATAAAAAAAATAATTCCTCCACAACCTCGCGAAAATTTCATACACTGCTGCTTGGTAGTCAAATGATAGTCCCAGTGCTCATTCTTTCCAATACCCTGACGCTTTCTCCTGGTCCGAAGGTAGGCTGCCAAACAGCTGGCAGCCTCCCTATTGGGCCGACACTTGGGAAGATCCCCACACCAGTGAACAGCAAAATGTCTCGCGTGCCCATTGTGCCCTGCGGCCCTTCCCACGCCCCGCATAGCGCCGGGGCAATGGTCAAGTGTTTGAGGAGGGAGAGTCGTTAGCGCGTAAGGAGACATCATTGCTGCTACTGCTGTCGGGGAGATCATGTGCAGAGACGCTGTAAGGCGACGCCACGTGCGGGCAAGAGTGGTGATGGTGGCAGGGTGCGGCAGGAGGGTAGTTGATGCCCATGGCCTTGCGGATGGCCTCCACACTCACTATGCTTCCTGGCTTCGCCTGTGTGGGCAAAAAGATGGGCTCACGCAATGCTCAGGATCGTTCCGAGCAACGGAACAGCCCCACAGGGCCCACGCCTGCTTTTCTGGCTTGCTTTTGTGCAAACAGGCTTCATACAAACAAGGCAATGCGAATATCTTCCCATACCAATCCCTGTGCTCTCTGTAATGCAATGTCCTCTGAGGGTATTAATGGAAGCAGAGAAACAGAGGAGGTAAGCAAGCTCTGCAATACTCTGGGTCGACTTGCTTATTAAATGTTTACACAGATATTGCACACAACTTGCACTATATTTTTGAGAATTGCAGAAACAAAGAAAGCTGGAGGTCTTGCTCCCCTCAGCCAACTGTCAAGCTGCATGTCAGGGTGTCGCAGAAAATGCGAGGCCTGAGTTTTTCAGATTGCTGGAGTTGCCATGCCGGTACTTAAATGCCCACCTTCGCTTCGGCACTCAGAAATTCACAACCTTCTAAGCCATAACAGTCGTTCAATGGTTAAAATGTGATCTGCATACACTGGAGTGTTGGTACAGCAGCTAAAAATAAGCTACCCTTATATAATAACAGCAGCAGTTTCAGTAGCAATTCCCTTTTTTAAGCTGGAGATTTACTTTCAAGCCTTATTTCAAGCCTGCCTTGAAATGCTTTTGAAGTACAAACAGAAGAGAACCCTGCCATTCCTTGAGATGCTATTGAACTAATATAAAGAGCAGGCACTGATGCACACTGCCATAAGTAAGATAAAAAGTTGAAAATTTTATGCCTTTGCTACAGTGAAGGCGAAGTGCACACATTTTAGATGTTACAACCACTGTAGCTTCATCTTTATTATTCTGATATATGTACCATGCCCCTAAATAGGTAAAATACAATCAGTATAATGTAATTAAGTGCACAGGCTCAACCCAACCCAGACCCGGAGATACCTGCCTGTTCCTTTGACATCAGTCAAAGAAGTCATCTAAAACATCTCCGTCTGCCTGTCCCAATCTGGTCCATCTGTGCGCAGCAAGATCAACACTCTTGGCACAATAACATGCTGGTCGAACATGCTTTGTGCAGGGTAGCTGGTCTGTTTATAGCTAGACAGCAACATGAGGACAAAAATGTGCAGCAAAGAGCTAGCTACTAGACAAGTTGCTTCAGAAAAAGTTACTTCCGCACAGTGCCATCATATGTGTACTGATGCTGGTGCTTGTGTGTAAAGAGTGGTAGGCAGCAAAACAGAAATGTGCAATGAAACACAGAATGGGTGCCAGGGAGAAAAAAACAAAACAAAAAAAGCATGCTGCCATTATGCACTCTCTGCTTGAACTTAATATTGTAGCCCATGTTCCAGCTTCCGTGTAAGTGACGGACGGTAACAGATATTATGCTGGTATCAATGCCAACATGCATGATGCTGGCATTAAAGCAACTTCGTGCCTTGAAAGAATATGGAATTTCTTTAAATATGTACTTTCATTCACATACTTCTATTCACACAAATGAAAATTCCACAAAATGAAAAAATGTATAATTTACGGGTATTTTTTTTTTTTTTACAATAAGAACTCGAAACTTGAAACAAAAAGTACGCATGGTCGCTTGCACCAAGTAGCCAAAACAGGCATGCACTCTATACTTGAACTTAAGGGGGACTCCCCTGTTAACCTTCCTATCGCACTTACTACTTCATGATCTGCAGGCTTAAAAACCATCGTGCATGAATGCAAAATGTTTTACAAATGCATACAAACGTTCACAACAGCCTATTTTGCTTAATTTTAGAAATATGTGACTTCTGTACTGAAATAAACCCAGAAAACTCTCACTTGCTAGACAACTTGTGCCATTTAGTGAAAACTAGATAAACTAAAATGTGTTTCTTGTTTATTTTTTGATTTCAACAACGAAGTGACATATTTATAAAAGAACAACACTAGGCCTTCAGGAACACGTCGATGTATTTGTAAACCTTTTCGTATTGGTACACGATGGTTTTTAAACCCGTGGGTCATGAAATGGTGAGTCCTATAGGAATGCAACCAGGCGAGTCCCCCCTTAATATTGTAGCTCATGCCCCAGCTGCCGTGTAAGTGAAGCTAAAGTAACAAATATCCTGCTGGTATCAATGCCAACATGCGTGATGTTGGCATTAAAGCAGCTTTAAGTCTTGAAAGACCACAACATTTCTTCGAAATATGTACTTTCATTCACATACAGTAATTTCTCGTTAACTCGAACTCAGATATCTCGAAATATTGGTTAAGTCGAAACGTTTTTTTCGCCGTGCATTTACCACCCATACATACCGTGTATTTGCCCCCTTTAATGTTTTCTCGGGAGACCACGGATATCTCGAAACGTTGACAGAGAGGACACAAGGCAGATTCTGCCACAGACAGCTGATAAGGTCTCTGTTCTAACGCTTAGCTCCCACTACGCGCCAAACGCGGTCATGGACGGCAAATTTGCGCTGTACGAGGCCGATGTTCCAGTGACCAGGATGCTGTCGAACACCTACATCGTTGAGAGAGCTGTAGACGATGCAGCTGATCATGAGGACGAAGTTTGTTTCAAGTTTCATGAGGAAACTTGAAACAAAAAGTATGCACAGTCTTGCACCAAGTAGCCAAAACTTTTACGAGGTGCACAGTTGTGCAGCTCCCCTAGACTAAAAAAACAAATAAAATGGCAGTGACAAAGTCCTCAAGTGCATACAATGAAAACGAACATTCTGACTATTGAAGAGGCAGAGGCCAAGCAGGGAAGAAAGCAAGCACCTCGTTGAGGGCACACCCACCACCAAAAGGACTCAGAAGACCAACAAGCTACCAAGGAACGAAGAAGCCAGCAATTATGCGAGCATGCATCCAAAAATTCCTCTCCACTGTCTGGAAGCACTGCAAGAGCCTAGAGAAGCAGCCACTCTGCAGCCAGAAACAGAGTGAAGCGGCAGTCCTAGCATACAGCACATACCACGCATATCCCAAAGCAAACATGCACTCATGCAGCCTTGTCATTCTGCTAAATGAGAAAAATGCTATTTCTATGCAAGGCAAAATCTAAAAACCACAACAAATTCAGATTTGCCTGCCTCCTGGAAAGTGAAACAGTGGTATGGTTATGATCAACATCTCGAAAACAGCAGGGGCAGGGCTCAACCACCACTAGTGGCAATTCGTAAATTTGATTTATAACTTGCAACCTGCGCTGAAAATCTGCACAAAAAATTTGAACACGGGTTGAAAACTGCTTAAAGGGACCCTGCAGCACTCTTTGAGCAATGCCAGTAAACCTGCGCGACGTTCAGATTACTATGCCAGGAATACCTGAGCCAAATATTACTTGTGCACGTGAAGCAGTGAGAGCACAAATCGCAGTGAAAGACGCGGAAAAACCAACTGCACTCTCTTCAATTTTCCTCATTATGCACACCTGGCACCCCTAGCCTAAACGACATAATTGCGGCCTTGGCTGTCCTACTGGCTGTCGCTGGTCAACTTCGCGGCTTATTTCTCACATTTCCTGTGACGATCCGCTGTCGTCGGTGCTGTGTACCCAACCTTTTCTATGCCTGAACCCGTACGCACAGTTTTGGCGTTCCTTTCGTGTTTTGAGTGCACGCGGAGTTTGAGTGACGAAATCAATACTCCCCATTCAACGAGACCACTTGATAAACGTTTATTGCTTCAAAAACGCCCTACCAGCCTGAGCGTGCGCTTGCGAGCAGGCAGCCATGCCTGTTTTTTTTGTGGCACCAGACCGGAAATAGACCCCTCCACGTTGCAGAGAAAAGGAGGAAACTCTCCGGCCTGTGATATATCGAAAGCCACTAAAGAGAACGACTAGCCGCTCCCCTTTCCGGGAGAGAGCTCACAGCTTTTGTCACGTTGTCTACGGTGCGCGTAGTTTCGGTGATAGTGAATGGATTTTCATAATTCTTGCAGAAGGAGATTGCTGGGACAATAGACTTTACCCCAAAATACATTGCGAGTATTCGATGGTAAGTGCTGCAGGGTCCCTTTACAACAACAAATTCACCATTAGATCCAAGTTCGCATTCTTTTACTGTCAGATTACAGCTGTCCCATGTGGGAACCAAACGTGAAATTCAGTCCACTTATTGTTGTGTTGCAGAGCTGGTGTGGAAGTGGTCCAAGGAAAAGCATCACCATCTTTCTAGATGCCCAGCAATAATAATTATGACCACTCAACCAAGTGCCACAGACCTCAACTTGGTTATACAGAGTGTGAAGCCTTTGCCCCAGCACTAGTCCACACAAGACAGCAAAACTTCAGACGGTAATTAGAGCAAATAAAACAAAGATGCTGGGGATTTAAATAGCTAAGGATTAAGTTTTTTTCGAACAAGACATGTACATGAGCTCCTCATGGCCCATGTGAGTATCTAGGAAAAAAAAACGGGTCGTAAGCAGATGAAGGATAACAGCAATTTACCCATTCTAGATGCATGAAATATCAAACCAACAAAAACATGAGGTGGCATGGTTCACTGTAGCTGATTATGGTCATTCAAATATTGACCTAGTAACCCTGCAGTTTTCCAGATATATTGAGTAGCAGCATCAGAGAAACTGAGTAATGCAACACAAAGACCTACGTTAGCAGGACAGTACGTACGACACAAGGCTAGAGCACAAATCAATCTAATGCGCACTTGAGGTCCGGTAGGAGTGAAATGTAGGCACAGTTTCAAACCAGACATTTTAGCTTCTAACATTTGTTATTTATTTTCTCTGAATATCTGCTATGCTCTACCCCACACAAAGTGTTTCAATAAGCACAGACACAGCATGCGCTGCTTATGTTGGGTCTTAAAGGGACACTGAAGCGAATTTGTCAAGCTCCTGTTTTTGCTTGCACTGCGTAGAGTGGCTCAAATAGAAACAAATTTCATCATTTATTTGGGCGATAAGGCGGTATTTATTTTATAAAGCCTGAAATAAGAAAAAGTGACATGCACGGTTTGCGGCGACTGCACCAACAGCAGTGACGTCAATACAAGGTGCTACGTGATTGGACGATGTGCAAGGTTAGAATTCAAACCAGTTTCGGTTTCAGTTCTGTGAAACAACATGCTTGGCATCCGATGTTATTGTTGGATGGGATTTCTCGATGTCTCAGTAATCGGCATACCGCACTTCTGCCATGTTGTTGTGGCTGTAAAATGCGTCAGATAAGCCTACCAGGACGGCTTGGAATCGTAACAATCACTAGCCGAGGCGCACGCAGTGGATGAACGCCCTCTGCGTTACCGCAGATGCTAAAATGCGATGCACTTTTCTTCCATCTTTGGAGCTTGCCTGGCTCGTGCCTGTATCGTAAGAGGGGTGTTCGCACCAGGCCAAGGGTCTGGTCGGCTGACAGCAGTGTGCCCGCAAGCAGTCGGTGCTTATGGCAACACCACGCAAACGGGAACTCGCCAGCGCGTCAGTGTCAGTCTGCATGCGTTCTGCGAACCCACTCGTGCCGCAATGAACGTTGCAGTGCAAAAATGGTGAATTCAGTGTAGAAAATATTGCCCAAAAACAAATAAATCAACTTCAAAAAACATAACAAAAGAAAAAAAAGAAAACAAGAAAAAGAAACAAGGAAAACACATGCATTATCGGGGGATTTGAACTTCTGACTTGCAAAACAGTATACTGTATTAAGTGCTCCAGGCCACTCGGCCATAACCCAGCGATGCCAGGGGCAGAAATATAAAGTATATAATGTACAGCCAGTTTACATTTTTATTTAGTTTTAGCAATTCAAGCAGCTTAGATGTCTATTTCTTGTATAGTGGTCGTGAAGTAAGCGTCCCCCAAATTCCCACAATATCTCGTGCCTAGCAACTGCATTCCTTAGATAGAAAAGTGTTCGCAGATGTGTGGTCGTGCTGCTGACTGCTGTACTAGCTCACCCAGTGCAAGAAGTGCTTCCCACACCCTGGTTTTACGCTGCACGATAGAAGTTTCAGTTGATTTTAATTCCCTATTACCTATATTAACTTCGCTGACTCTTCTCCCGCCTTCAATTGGACTTGGATTTTTCTACTAGCGTACCGGTCAGCGAAGTGTCGCATGTACGCTTATGTGGAGTGACTTGGACTTAGAGCTTGGTACAGTCCACAACTAATGAAACTAAGGGCACATTCTTCCAGGCATAATCGTGTCGTGGCTTAGTTTTAACTGAGCGAATGCACTGCGATGACCAGCCAGCCGCTGGCCGACTAAACGCTGTGCAGGCTGATTCGGTCCAAAGCTTGGCGAGCCGTGCCGTAGTGCAGTCAAGCCAAGCCATCTCATTTTGACGTCATACGAAACATAGGAAATCGGCAAGGAGGATGCAGAGAGGAGGACAGCATTTTCGAATTGATTTTTGTACTCAATAAAGCCGTGTAAACGCAGCGAGAGTGATCGAAACATGGCCTAGAGACTCCAGACTACAGTTTCCGCTAGTACTCCCGCAATGTTTACAAATCACTTCAGTGTCCCTTTAACATCACTGTGTGCACGGGCTGGCATTGCCACATTTTGCCTCAAATTATCTTGAGTTGTTGCCCCCTAAATACCCTAGAATAAATCCACCCCTACACTCCTTTTTTGACTTTTTTAATTGAGGAATGCAGCAGCCATGCCGGAGTTAGTGCTACTTTGAGTGTCTTACAACAAAGGGGAACTATGCAGAACTTCCCCTATGCAGAACTTAAATGTACAGTAAAAAACGTGGTAACCAAAGGGTTTGACTAAGCTTGAGTGGCGTCACTGACTTTTGTACAAATGTATGCTATCTGAAGTGAATCTACACTCCATTTGAATCCTGACATTTCAACTTATCTGCGCTGAGGAAGTTTAAAATAGAGTGGCACTATAGCTACTGCACATCAAAGACAGGACAATTCAATTCAAAGCATCCGAACCCCCGCCCATATGGATACAACACTGAAAGTTGTTCTGCTGTCACAACACCACTTAATGACTGTTATTAGGGGCACAGTGCTTGATACCATGCTAAGGAACTCCGTTGAGTCCAAACAGTGCAAGCTTTCTTTCGCCCACATCGTGCAAAACCATCTTTACTGCAGTTGCCGAGAGTGAATGCAAATTTGGGGGAAATTTCTGCCAACAGTAGGTTCTTACTACAACTAATACTACAATAGCAATCAACAGCCATCGAAGACGTGCTTAGAGCAAAGGACTATCAGGTTGTACCATTTATGAAAACAGCTAGAGCAAAATCTGTTATCCGCATGTGCCACCTAGCAACCAAATTATGCGTAATGAAGTCGTAATACGTTTCCAGATAACATCATGGTGGCTGGGCACATAGAACACAGAGCACTGGTATTAACTTTATAGTTTTGTATTCTTTTGTATTTTGGTGCATTTTCAGGAGAAATATGGGGCATTCAGACACAAAGCAAATTCCCACAGAATCGGGTGTTACCAAGTACAGCTGTTTACAGTACCCTTAAGCAAGAACTGGTACAGCAAAGCTTATTAACTCCTGAATGCAAAAGAACCGAGGTTGAACATCTTGAGGAAGTGGAAACAAAACCAAAACAGAATTGATAAAAATATAAATGAGCCTATTACGCCAGAGCTGAAAACTTTCCTACATAGCCCTGGTTCCCCTCTCCCTACTGCCTACTCTCCCTACTTTCCCCTTCCCCTACTGCCCACTCACCTTCCCTGTTGAAATATGGCTGCAGTGTTGTTTGACAACACCCCACCACGGCCACCTTGAAAATATTTCTGTAGTTGGGCTTGGATTGGTCAGTTATCAAGTGACTGCTGGCTGATTACTAAGTGATGTGTCACACCCTCTTGGCATTACACCTTAGTTACTACGAGAACACGAGTGCAGAATTGAAGGACACTACAGTTTATTAAAATACTAGTGCACGCTACTGTTGCCTTTTCAGAAAATTATCTCTAATATTAGTGCTGAGCCTTTAATTAGGATCGGCAAATACTGATTAAACCTTGCAACACTGGTGATGAACGTCTTCACTCTTTCCCTCATCCCAGAAAGCACCTGATAGTTATTGTGAGCACACTGTGTGATTCGCACATCGCTGCAGATACCTCTTCTAGTTTCTGCTTTGCTTTTGTCGCGGTTTTCTTCGCATTCGCACTTGAATGTGTTCATTGTTGCAACTGAAAGACAGCCGGCTACTATAGCCATGACATAACTTGAGTAACGTTACTCAAGCCTGCCACAATTTCCAGGCCAAGAAAGAGGAAAAAATCTTTTGAGCGAGTTTCTAGGTTATCCGATCGGCACAGAGCAGTAATACTTGGCATGGGTACTTCATGGCCAACTGACCAAAGTACTCGAAGTGCTTGTCAGCTATGTTCCAAAAGCATTTGAGATTTCAAAAAAAGTTGAGAACTGTGGCAGGGCTTTTAAGACAGCAGCCACAGCAGACCAAGGGACGTGCACCATTTAATGGTGTGTGGCTGGTCCTCACCTCACAGAGGTCAGCACCATACTGGCTTTTAGAAATGCTGCATCTGCAACACATTCAATGGGACTCAGTGCTTTGCTGATTAGGGAGACGCAGGAATGTTAACAAAGCACTGAACTTTGGGGGCATCTCCGCGGCTTCAGAACATCATGCAGCTTGCAGTGTAGAGGTACGAGATGCAACTGTCGTTTATATCTTAGTGCTAGTGCCAGGTGCTTATTTCTGGGATTAACCGCCTAATGTGTTTCAGTGTTTTACAACTTCTGCAAAATGGTTGCTTTCCAGTAATTCATTTACTGCAAATGCAACAAAACTGCGACTACCCGTAGAAAATTTTGGCTGCATAAAATCTTTATTTGCATCCTGTGGATAAGAGCCCACATGGATATAACTTTTTTGTGTACACTGGGTCATAGTCATTAACATTGCTGGTGTGTTCTTTCCTGTCTGCAAAGCATATACTAATTGAGAACATACTCTCAACGTCAGCACTGCAGACTACCAAATGCTTATTGAGAGACATTCCTCAAACAAAATGGAGAACGGGGGTACTGCACTGGCCAGTCTGGCTTTTGCCTTTTACACTGAGCTGTACAAGGGCCTAACAGTTCTGAAAGAGATGAGCTGCGTTAATTTCTGTAATCAAAAGTACCTTTTAAGAACGTTTGTTTAAAAATTCGATCACCATCCATTTCTATGAAAGGCAGTGAACAAAGTGTGTCATTTTTAACCCTGTCATTTTCTTCACGATGTGAAGACAGCAGCTGAAACAGCTCTTGCTTTCTCAAGGGGAGTATGGTTGCCAGAAAGGGATTTCCCAAGTGCAGGTGTTTTAATAAGACCAACAACTGAGCTTGACAACATCACGAAAGAGAATTTCATTTCTGATATCTTTAACACTTCAAACATCGTGAGCTTCCAAGCCTTACTGACCAGAAAACTCTTGGTGAACAATTATAATTCATTTTGTAAATGTTGTAATCCTCTTTTAAGATTGAGAAACATACTATTCAAGAAACAAAGGATAATGTTTTTGGCCACTTTTACACGTTTGGTCCCAATGCATGTTTATGGCACTGCTTGCTTAGATAAAAGACATGACCCTGCATGTGATAACAGTAAGTGTCAATTTCACAAAAAAAGTTCCCACTTCCATGAAGACAAAACACAAGTTTGTTTTATTCAAAAGATTTGGTGTTTCATAGTATCCCCAGCGCTTGCCCAGCAGCAAACAATGCTTTATTCACCGATTTTTGTAACAGTTGATAGCAATCGTTTCGTGAAAGATTGGTATATGCTCGACAAACAGAGGCCCCGATACCAGTTGGACAGTGTAAGCTCAACGTGCCAGAAGGCTGTGCAGCGATAACCCGCATAGTGCACGCAGCACGCACCAGTGCTTCAATGTTTATGTGTGCGTTTGTAACTTCCATTGTTTACCCCAGCATTCTTACTGCTATAAAAAGAACAGGCATTCAATTTACGTACAAATAGCTTATTCTGCAAGCCTATAAGCCCTGCCTAACTTGCATTTGCTTTTGCCGGCCTCAGCCAATCGCACAGCTGGGCAATATGAGATCATTGGTTCTGTTGTGGGAAATGAGCTGGTGGGTCGCATGGCCATTCTCTTTTTTCCTAATTACATAGCTTATATGAGTGAAGTTTGCGTTAAAAGTGGTGTCAGCATTATTCTAACGAGGCAATCATCTTTCAAATGAACCAAACTTGCATTTTATCTTCATGGCCCCTTTACAATGTCAGAGTGAAATCATTCTAATATTTTTGCTGAGTTGCAAATCTGGAGTGGGCCCATAATGAGCCAGGCTATTATCAGGAAAAACACGGCAATTTACTTTGGCACCTGCGAGCCTTGCTCAATGTATATAGTAATTTGTGGATTAAATTATCCAATTTGCAAGCATGAATGATATGAATGTATCTTGGTCTGACCTTGACAGAATTTCTTCTTCGTGCACACAGCGGCACATCAATTAAAACACAATGTAGGGTTACGTCCGATTCTGCAACAAGGAAGAGTTTCTAGATCACATTTCTCGGACAATACGTGGAAGGTAGGCAAAGTATTTTTAGGTATATGTTATGCTTTCTCTGCAATTTAAGTTGGACTGGAACAGCGACGTGAAACTACTGTGGCCTTTTATTATATTTTGAAAAATGATAACAAAACCACAGGTTTTGAGAATAACACTACATATTACAAATAGAAGGCTCATTTTGAGGTGTGCACTGTCTGCCTAGGGGCCCCTCCACAACTTTCGTGGACGGTAAATTAATTACGTAGTGACTTCAACCTGATGCAAGAAGTATAGTTAAGGACATCTGCTGCTTTTTGGACAGCAGAAAGGAAGTTACCTCTCTGCTAGGGTACACATCTACTGTACTGCCCCCCCCCCCATTGTAAGGGGAGGTAACTGTGCTACTGAGCTGCTATCTCGTAGGCACTGCACATGTATCAAAATATCTGGAGAGAACAGCTACCACAGTCGCGTAACCGTTAAGAAGTTTGGTGTATCTGTGGGTGGGAGCAGAAACCACACATCGCCGATACTGCTCTCTCCTGGCTATGTGTTAATATGCACACATTCGTAAGCAACTATTCTGGAAATAACTGACCTGTCACGGTGACTCAGCAAAGTGCTCATGCAGGAATGGGCACACTGAATGCAGGAGTGCAACACTGGGAGCTGCTTATGTGAGAGTGTCACTTTGCTAACTGGAAACTGTCCGAATGCAGAAAGACAATTTTTAACAAGACCCCCAGTAATGGATAATGTGCCTGTGCATTATTGGGGCCGAACCAAAAATGACTTACAGAGGTGGCAATGTTCACAGGCGACTGCGCTTCAATGGCTAGCAAAAGTGCGCAGGTCTCTTAATGCATACAATGACTCTGCAGATATACAGCAGCACCAAAGATCTTTATTCAAGATAACTCTCACATGCTCCTTGATGCGTAGAACATTTATCTAGATGCTTCTGCGAGTGCAGGGTTATCAATTAGATACTTTTTAGACCGTGATTTAAGCATACCTAGCAAAGTTTACAAGTGCAGATTGCAAAAGCTATGACTTTGCTTCCCGGCTATAGACAAACATTTCCATTATTTTCCTTTTAGGGTGACAATAAACATAGAAGGCAATAGGGGCTGTTAAAAGCTACACAGAAAAATTTCAATGTGCTTTACAACGCAATTAAAGGTGCCATGAAGACAAAATATAACTTTGTTCAGTTTGAAAGAGCTACACTTTGCCAAGTCACTCAGCTCCATTTGTCGCAAAAAACATCATTTCAACCGAAAAAAAAAAAAAAAAAAAGCGATATTGAAAAACTTTCTAATTTTGTTTCACAGTGACGTAGGGCAGGAGTGACGTAATATGGGCCACCACTAAAAACATAGTTATTAGTCTGCTAACCACACATTAGAATTCAGCATCTAAGTGATACGAACTAGAGGCCCCACTAGAGGCCCCACTAGAGGCCCCACTACAAATGGAACTAGAGGCCCCACTACAATTGGCCAGCCATGTTTCTTGGCAGTGGCTTTGGTCTATGGCCGCCAATTCCAAAAAAAAAAATGTTTTGACATCATACAGAAATCACCGGAAAGTGGCAGGCGAGTTGCCACTGCTTCATATTTTTTCTTTGAGGTCTCGATTATTTGTTTGAAGTTTGAGATGAAATTGGTATCACTGTTACCTGCACGAAAAAGCCTTTCTAATAAACCAAATTTGTATTTTGTATTCACGGTCATTAAGGGCTGGAAAAAAAAAAAACACTCCCAAATGAAACAATTTTGATAAGTGATTTAAAGCAGAAACTAAAAATCTCACTGATACCTAACATTCACTTTAAACAGTGTTTTGGACAATTGACTGCCCTATAAACAGTTTTCTGGGTCTCACCAAACGCCCACACACATTTTTTTTCCAGAGGCTCAGCTATATTATCCCGGAGCATTTAGGTGAATAAAATTGAATTGTTTCACTGCACTGTCCTGCACTAACAGAGTAATACAGTTGTATAAGAAGCCGAAAAACAAAACGCTTTGCATGATGAGGCCACACACATTAAGCTGTGTTGCACGCCCTTTCTCTGCTTTCCTGACAATGCTCACATTCATGTTCGCACCAGAGTTTAGATGATGAATCTTATTTTATGAATGTGCGCAGCGGGATTTTGCTAGTGGAACCTTACTAGCGTGAAGGTATTTCTAGGCTCCTTCAACACCAGTCTTGTCAGCCATTACCCTCAGGAATATTATGGGAGTTCGCCTCTGGTCAACGCTCTTTCACAACAGTGCTACCGCTTAAATCAAATTTACCACTGCAACTGCACACGAGCAGGGAAATCAAGCCACCCCAAAAAACACGCATTCTTCTGACGGCATCTGTGCATTTGATTTTTGTGCAAGACACCAAGATAGTGTGTGTCAGCGAAGGTGTGACATGCTTCTTCCCTTGCTCATGCCCCCATGCAATCTGTACTCAAGAAGCCCCACAGTTCCTTTTTTTTTTTTTTCTTTTCAGTGACCCCAAGCAAAGCAAGAAGCGGAAAAGATGTGTAACTTAACAAGACCGAAAATGTCCATGTACGCAAGAAGTATTTTGAAGCTACCAACATTATCCAGTAACATGCGAGTGTTGATGCTGCGGCACAGACGCAACAGAAAGTCATTGAACCAGTGCCATTCATCAGATTTTGTAAGCGTATGACCGACTCAGAAAAATGACCAGTATATTTCAAAACTTTGAAGCTTGAAACAAGGCCGCAAGGTGGACCATTGCGATTTTTCCACTTGCTACACTCAAGTGAAGACTGAATGTTCCATAAAATGAAAGATCTGCTGCTGCAGCCAAACTAGCAATAAGGTAAACCTTGTGGCTGTTTGAGCACTGCACAATTTTGTTCTGCTTATTCCGGGGGGGAACGGGGGAACGCAGAACTAGTTTAGTTGGCACAGACTCATCCTGCACGTCACACAAGGAAGATAATATGCTTCGGACAGAAAAAAAAGGGGGGCAGGGGGGGGCGGCAGCCTTCGCCCTTAATCCAAGCAATATGACTATGCAATGGATGTTATACTAGGCAAGAATGATATCCTTCTTAGTGTGGGGCAGGGGGTGTCTAATCCTAACTCCTAACCTAAATTCAATTTTCATTCACTGTGCTAGAAGTGACTGGTTGTATACGATGACTTCAAAAAAAATTTTGGCAGCTTTGTGACCCAAAGCTACCCCTTACTACGAGGCGCACCGAAGTGGAGGGCTCCAGATTAGTTTCGACCCCTGGAGAACGCGCGCCGAAATATCGACACATGGGCGTTTCATTTTTTGCCTCCCCCTACGATGATTTTCAAGATACCCCTTATAGTTATGTGCGCTAGAGCATGATATGTCAGTAGTACCAGCTCTAAACATTTTACACAGTGCAAAATTGTATAAACCAAATACCGCATTTTCACACACATAATGCACGCTAATATTTGACAGACCTTGAAAATATGTGTTATTTTTATATCCCGGTGGTTACATATTTCTTCACAATAAAATTCAGCTGTAGGTCAGCACTGGTCCTGTCATCTTTCTTATCTTTGTTCCTTGATCTACCAACTTGCCCAATGGTACACTTTCTAAAAGTGAAGTTGGGGTGCAGGCAATTTGTGAATATTGCCCCAAAATGCAGCTTCACCACGATGCGCACTGCACCGCGATGCATGCGTCCTCACCAGCTGCCCTTGCAATCTTGCTCCTGCTCTATCCTAGCCAACTTATAGCCAAAAGCAAAAATAAAGTCAACTTTTACTGCCCTTTTCAACCTGCACTGCCCTATCTTTACCGTGAGCATGCATGCTGTGGCAAGGTGCAAGGTTAGGTGCTGTGGTGCGGCTTCAAAGAGGATGAGATAACAGGCGCTGCCCCTAGCACAAGCAAGGGGAGCTCCTCACGCCCAAGCAGCTACCTGCAAGTAATCAGCATGGCAGATGCGCCTTGCTGTACCGCAATGTAATTCTTGGCTGTTTTTTTTTCCCGTTGCAATGTGCACTCAAGGTGTGGGTGGAAAAAGAAAAAAAATTAGTTTCAAGAACCACATGTACATTTATTTTCTGAATACATGTAGCATAATGGTGCAGTATTTCTTTTTATGAAGACCGGAACATTGCATTACACGGTTGACGGTGCAATAATTAAGCAGGATTTTCCTTTTTTTTCTTTTTTTTTTCTTTTTTCAGGGTACGTACAACATGGGCTGCGGGTCAGGCACAGGGGCAGGTTGCACACACGAAAATGTAGTAAGTCAACAAGTCCACAGCTTTCTGCGGCCTTTTTCTTCCCCGTCCCCGCAAAGGCACATGTCAATAAAAAAATTAGTACACCAGCCGCAGTAAAAGCGTTAAACTTCTTCGTGGGAGCATTTTGTGAGCAAGGTTGTCTCTGGCCTTGCTCACTTTCCACTAAGAGAAAATGGTGCTCCTTTTTTTTTTTTTTTACTGTCGGCACTTTTGTCTCTTACTGTCTGTATAATTGTCTGCATCAATGGCCCTCCATGCCCCTACTTAGTATTGTTAACTCAAAATACACTTAATTGGCCGTAAATTCGAAAAGAGAATAAAAACCACAACTTTAATGACCTTTACCATTGCCTCCTGTATTTTTTCAATGCCAAACGCATCAGCCCCGAGCAGCCAACCAAGCCCTTTCCTTCTACTTCTGCTACTCTTACCCAATTGCTAACCTTACCAGTGCTTTGGTCCCGTAACTGGTTACTCTTGGGGCGACGCATGTTGGAAAGGGGCAACGTAGGAAAAACGTGCCCAGCCGCGGCGCCAAGTTTTCGATCGCTGGCCAGAGCACCGCTACTTTGGTGGTCTCGAGCATCAGTTGCCTTGGAAACTAGGCACAAGCCGCTCTTGCATTCAGGTATGGTCCGGGACACGGCCGGGAATCCCGGTTAAGATTGGGGCCCCACCTTTCGACATGTGGTGAAACACGCATCTCCGTCCCTCCCACTGTAAAGCAGGCGATGCAGTTGGCATTGAAAAAAAAAAATGAAGGAAGCAGACACTAGCCTTGAAGGTAGCACAGCCGCAACCTTCACGACCACCACGAATAAAGTCCATGATGGCAGCCGATTTGCTTCTTCCTCGCGGCCGAAACGACCTTTACTCCATCATTGTTGCTATAAGTGTGAGCCTCTTTCATTTTTTTGGAAGTGATAATCATTAGACATCACTTTGGACGGGCGTATGCTATGACGCGTCTTTCTCATTTCGAGCAAGTGTTGCCACGATTATGGCGAACGCTGGAGTTGTTTTTTTTTTACCAATCTTGGCCAATCTTCCTATGTGGGTATGCTTGTCTAGACGAATGTGTGCTGGGGATGCTGGGTGGTCGCCGCGAGGCACGCAAACACGAGCGCTTGGCATTTTCTTGGTATTTTTAAATGTCGGGTAGTCGCCGCAATCTTGGCCAATCTACCTAAGTGTGTACCAGGGACAAACGTGTACCGGGGACGCTGGGGGGTTGTGGTGAGGCATGCACATACGAGCGCTAGGCATTTTCTTGGTTTTGTAAACTGCCGGGCGGTCGCCACGAGGTCCGCGCTCACGTGCACGCGCTCGGCAATTTCTTGGTATTTTTAACCGCGGACAGTTAAAAAATACAGGAGGCAATGCCTTTACATTGGCAAGGCAGGCTGTCAAACAAGCTGCAGTAAGCGTAACAATTTCAGTTCAAGCTTTGTTTCTTTCTTTCTCCTACAATCATAAAAGGATCCTCTATGTGCTGTTTCTTTTTACTCGCTTACCTCGAAAGAGAACTCAAAATCTCATAGGTGAAACTCCACAAGGCTTAACTCACAGGTCTCCCCTCTTGGCTCAGTAGGAAGGTGCGAATTACTCAGGACAGCTATTTAGCTTGCTTAAAGATAATGTTACCACAGGAATTCTGGTCGCACGTAATTCAGCACACAAATCCCAGGAATAGCCACAAAAGCACACTGTTGCTTGGTCCCTTTTTCTTCGCCTGTTTGCCCACCTCCAACAGAGCACCCCTTATTTTTCAGTGCATGTACAAAACAGCCATATAACGCGCGGCTGCAGTGTAGTAACATTTCCTGGTAGGCCCTAGCATAAAGTGGAAAAAAAAAAAATAAAAAGGAAGAGGACAGCTATAGCTTAGCAAAGGCATAAGTTGTAAACAGTGGTGAAGGCAAAGAACGGGGCCTTCTCACATCTCACACATCTCAAGCGCCAGGGCCAGGTCAGTTCATGTACCCATAGCAACCACCATAATGGCAAATGGCAGTATGCAGTTACATCGCCGATAATACCACAGACTACTACCAAGCACTACGTTGCTGAAACGTGAAACTGAAACAGATGCCCCAGAAACATATTTCGGAGTAAACAGTCATCGTTGGTCCATCATTGATCTTGCTTCAGTTCCTGACCTCAGCATAAAGTGCAGAGCTGCACTCAATGGTTAATGCAATTTGACCTTCCCATGTGATCTCGTCACAAAGCAAGGATATCCACTTTTTCATGCACTGCGTGACAAGCTGCATCTCAAATCGGGAAAGAGTGGACGAATTTGTGGCGATGCCTTGCCTTGCACTGGCACAACATTTGGTTGCTCATGCAGTTGCAGAAACGCATGCCATGCACCAAGGATGCTAAAGCAAACAATAGACGTACCACTTGTGTCCACGCTGTTCTGCAGTGCACCACTGAGGTTGAGTTGTGCAAACCGTGCAGCAAGCACAATCGCTGCTACATGCTTTTAGAAGCTGCACAAAGCTGGCACTACCCCTTCCCGAATCCCTTCCACCTATCAATAATGGCCATCAATCGAAGCAACTTTTTTTGATGAATACAGTTGCACTAGGAAACTTGAGCTGACTAGTTAAAAATGTCTTTGATAAGCCATTACAAGATCGCCCTTTTATGATGTCAACAAGTTTGCTGCTGTTTGTGAACCTCAACGGTAAAGTCTTACTGCCTGTCCTCATGAACTAAAACCTTCTGCAGTAATTTATAGTAAAAAAAAAACACAGCTTTTAAAAAGATTGAAAAACCTAGCCTTTAGAGTAGAGCAACACAAGTAATTGGCTTCCAAGATACTAACCAATGTACAACAGCAATTGAACAATTTATGACATGGCCTTTCAACTGAACTATTGAATTTGGCAGGATGAAGTGTGTAAACTCTTCAAAGAAAGAGATACAAAAAATATGCTCTAACCCCTTTAAAATCATTTTTTAGGAGGAGAAATATCTGTCTGCAAGTTCATCTTTCTTGATCTCCACCTGCTATCATGAAAGCACACCCCTTTCATTGGCTTGAGAACTTTGCTAACAATAGCAAGTACGGTAATATATAAAATATGCAGGTTCTAGACCAATCCTCCTTTCTCCCACAAAATGACCTCGAAAAATGACCGTTTAAAAATACAAGGCCACTCTGATTCATTTTTTTTCCCCCGTATACAATTCATACCTTTTAAAAATAATCTGAGCCATCTCAAAACTGCCCTTTTGCATTCAAATTTTGTGCCGCACCATGAAACCTCTTCTTCTTCCATTTTGTTCCACTGCACCCACTTCACAAAATTTCACAGTACAGAAACCGAGGTATCCACTAGTACTTTTTCATCTGACGACAATGTCTCGTGCTTAGACCCCAATTGCTCTGCTGGCTGCTAAGTTTGAAGAGTAAGTGCCCAGATTCAATCCCCTCCCTTGGTGGAGCAGCCAAAGCAAGCTTCCACCTTGAGTGCATTGCGTGCACACAATGCGAAGCTAGAGTTCTCCAGGTGGAGCCACCATGTTGTGCAAGAAAAGAAAAAAAAAAAAAAAGGGTTTTCAATAGCACATTTGGTTTCCCGTTTAAGCTCAAAATTTCGAATGCAGCATTGCAGTAACACAGCAAATAGTACAGCGACGAACTTTTAAGCAATGTGTTTTGCTGCTTAATTAAGCCACTAAAAGAGGCCAGGTAACAGTGCCAGCTTAAATTTGCAACACCCAAAAATTGCAGACAAATGAAGTGAGCCCAGACACCTGTCCTTCCAAACATCTGTCCTGTGATTTCAAACTCAAAATTTCTAGCATAAGTTATGAGCTAGTAAGAGTGTTGACATTAACTCAGTTATGTTAGACGTGCTCTGATGAGCAGTATCCAAATCTAATTCCTAACCTTTACAACAGGTACTCAAGCGCGAAAGGTGACATAGAAGCATTAAATGTCAGCAGACTACTACCTGCAAAGAGGAGTTTGCAGATATGCAAGAAAGACTTGCAGATTGCAATTAACCCGTAAGAGACAAAAACTGTTTTTTTTTTTTGGTACAGCCTTTGACATCTGTTATGACCTGCACAGAAAAAGGTAAACTGCTCTAAACAAATAGGGAACCAACTTACGTGAGATGCCAGCTCCGAAAGTGTCTTTGCAATCTTTTCAGCTACACAGAAAAGCAAAACAAGACAGGGAGTGTAACAAGCCCTTATTATGAGACCTTGTAACATCATATGCACAGATGATTAGAATACCAAGCTTTCACTGTGAAATTGAACCACAAGTTTGCACACTCACTACAGCCCCAGAAATGCTGGAACATACTTGTTTCTTTCCATAAAAAGCAGTTCCTGACAAATTAACTTATGGCCTTAAAATGCGACATGGATGTCATGGGGAAAAGAAAGAATGCGAATAACCCTCCCCTCACCTGCCAAGAATTTTTTACTAATGAACGCTATATTTTCTAAACTATGTATACTAAGCCCCTTGCAAATTTTTTTTGTCACTATGCGATGAACTGCAAAAAACATGGCATAACAAATCGGTCACAAACAAACTTCCAAATATTTGGCACTAAAGAATACTGCAGATTTCTTCCCCATGCAAAATTCAAGGCAAGTCTGGATTTCCTTTTCTTTTTCTTTTCTTTTTCTTCGTGATGTTACCCTAGAATCTTCTCACATGCCGAGGCCCAGTTGTTAAATGTGATCTAAACAAAGTCAAGCGCAACCCCAATAAGGAGCCAATGACTAGTATGAGGAGTGCCCTTATTATGCTAGCACATTTTAATACACTTGCATGTGAGAAAATACTATATCAGCCAACACAAGGGTTCTTCGATAAGCAGAGTGAGCAACACAGACACATGGGTAAAAAAAAAAAAAAAAAGGTAGAGAGAACAGGACATGGCTGATAGAGGAGGTCCATGGTTTTGGTGCACAAGCCATGGACCAAGCCATCTCCTGTGACATCAATGTAAGCATAACAAATATGCACCACATTGCGGTTGGCTCATTAAAACTCAAATAATTCCCAACTGGAAGTTTCCCCTTTGCATTTGTGCTTGATGCGCCCGTGTGTGGCCACCTCTTCCAGTGGCAGCAGCTCTTGATGACGACAAGTGATGGCATTGTGCATTGGAACCAAACTTGGAGCTACTGCTAGAAAATCCTGGCTCGGGATTGCTGCTTGGTGCACCAAATACAGAGCCATTCTCTCTAAACTCCTGCAACTGGGGTCTTGACAATTCTGTCATTTGTCAGGTTCATCAACTGTTCAAGTTCTCATTGATGTGTCAGTGGCTCCCGCTAGTCGCTTTTTTTTTGCAACTATGTGTTCCTATTATTTTTTTCGATATTACTTGAAGAAAATCATTATTTGCTTCATACTCACTATGAAGGCACAAATCACCATGACAAGTTTCCGAGTGTGCTATAACAGATGCATTAAGTATACAAATTTTATACCCAGCAAGGTGACAATAATGACAATGGCTTAGACTGCGATGAGGAAGGCAAGGAGGCAGGGGGAACGTACCCAGCTCAAGTTCCAGTTCACTGGCACCCTGAATGTGGCTCAGGTGTGCTGGTGGCGTGGCACTGAGCCGCTCTTGTTGCAACCGGGACAGAGTGTCAATCATCTCTTTAGACTCCTGAAGCTTCTGTTGCAGCACGGCATTGATGTCACTGTCTGCACTGTCCAGTGACGACGACTCTGAAACTACAAGGTTCCGGAGGTCATGCAAGGCCTGCGCTAACTGCGAAAGGCGACAGTACAACGAAAGTTGCAGCTGTGCAAAAAAGAAAAAGAAAGCAAGCAAGGGAAGAAGAGGGAAAAGAAGGATAGCTACAGTACATGAGAGTTTGTTATGTTGACAAACTAAAAAAAGCTTCAAGACAGCTCAACAGTCTTACAGTTAATGTATAAAAGATGTTGAGCTGCTTCCTTAGGAGCTTATCTGCACGCTCACCATGATGATGTCACAAAGGACAGCAAAGTTAGAAAATAACGTCAACTATGCACTTCCATTACCAGGTAGAATGCTGAAACATTTCACGCCTGTTATGATAACGCTTGCAAACACCACTACCATTGCACCAATGAAGTGAGGTTAAACAGTAATGTGCATTTATTTCTGCAGATTTAAAGGTAAGGTGCCGACATTAGTTAAATTATTAGCCGCAAACAGTGGCTGATTTCATTAGGATTGCCAGCTACCGGAAGTCAAAACCCAAAACCTCTTGAAAGGAAAGCATTCGTATTCAAAGGCGCTCAAACTGGAGCTTACAATGCCAAACTACACCTGGGCTATGAAACACATAGTTATGAAGGTCTACAGATTAGTTTATGCCCTCTGGAGATCCCTAAAGTGCGCAGAAATAATTTAGTTTTTGCCTACATCAGAAAAGCAGTCGCTGTGGCCTGGAATCAAACCCACGGCCTCGTGCCCAGTGGCACACCGCCTTAGGCACTGAGTCATTGTGCCGGTTAGGCACCCATGTCGACCACAACTAATCTGTCCACAAAAATCACTGTTGTATAGGACAAACACCAGCATACCTACCAGCCAGAACATGAATAGAATAAACTCTCAACCATGCGAAACAAGTGCAGAATGCAGAATGCCAGTTTGTACGGCACTCCTCAACAGGCAAAACTTTCAAAGGTGGAACAAAATTTTGTCACATTAATGCTTGATTTTTTAAAAACTTATGAGCAGAAGTACAAACTAACCCTACTGGACATGTATTCACGTCACCTTGATGGCAAGACATGCTTACATAAACATTAAAAAAAAAAAAAAACTGCACACGCTTGGAGTTCCCCTATGGGTCACGAGGTCAGCAGCTTTTAATAGTTTGCCGGCTATGAGCGCACAAGCATCAACTTTGTTGAAGCAGCCAGGGTAGCTAACCTGACTGCTCGAACAAGTCTGTGATATTGACCCCTTAGACCAAAGGTTGCCTTTGGTACACGCCGAGGGCTACTAGCCCCAAAAGGATTTGCAAAAGTGAAGGTGTGGCTTTGAATGGCAGCGAAAATTGGCCCAGTTAAAATAAGGGGTCCCAACTTTCAATTGATGTAACAGAGGGGATTAAGACTAGCTAAACATCAAAGCCTAGCACCAAATTCTTTGTGAATAGCAGAAATTTTAATGTAATTGTAAAATGAATGCTCCAGAAGGAAAGCGCACAAGCCAATGTGGACACCAAGCTAATAATGATTGTAATTTTCGCCCCCTAATTCCCAATTTCGTCCCCAAAAGAAGTTTGCGTACACACCTGTGTTCTGAATATGGTCGTGACGATCATGGTGCTCATGGTGATCGCGGCGGTCGTGGTGTTCATGATGGTCGCGAGCCTCGTGAGCCTCCTGGTGCTCTGGGAAGGTCGGCTGGACGGGTGGCTGAATGGAGTGGTTGCTGTCTCCCACCGTCGAGTCAGCCGAGAGGTCGCTGAGTGCGTAGACTGCAGAATCCAGGGGCTTGGTGTCGGCACGCTTCAATTCTGGTTGCTCCACTTCCATTTCTTCCACGTCCGCATGGTTTGTGATAGAACCAAGGTCTGTTTCGTCAGGCACCACACCGTTGCGGTGCTAAAATGTAAAACAACCAACATTACAAAATCAATTCTCTTTTTCTCCTTGCGTAATAGGACGCAAGAAGGACACTACACATACAAAAAAAGGAAGTACAGTCAAACCTCGGTACAACGAACACCACATTAACGAACTTTTCAGATTAACGAGCGTTTAAGAAATCCCACGCCGACTGCTTATATGTAGTTTTAATGTAAAATTATTTCACTACAACGTACTTCAGAATAGCGAACGTTTCAAAATAACGATCGTTTTATTTAGTTCCGTGCCATGTTAACAACACCTCAGTACTACGAACTCATATTTTCAAGGCCGGAGACTCTTAGAAGTCCGTTAAACAATCGCGGCAACCGGGGCAGTGTGCTAGTAGACGACACGACAAAGCGCAGCGAAGAAGAGGACGTCTTGCAACTTGCTCCACGGAATGCAGCAGCCGATGCAAGAGGGAGAAAAAAGGCGAGGAGAAGAGAAAAAATGAAGCATGGGTAGCCTTCTCCGTCCCGAAAGCCGCGGCCGCGCTATTCGCGCTCACCCCAACTTTTTCTACGTTCCGCCGCTGCTCACGTGGCTTGCTGGATCTTCACGGACATCAGCGGAGCTGACAACAGAGGACATTGCCCAGACCTTGAGCGTTCAGGATGAAGAAGTGAAGATGGCAGCGAGGATGGCATGAACAACGATGCCTCTGAGGGTACCACAGCAGCACTCGAAGACTACGACGAGCACGCGACGACTGCGGATGTGGTGGACAGCATACAAAAACTCCGCACATGTCCGCGGAAAAACCGCACGGCCACTGATTCACTCCCCAGGAATGTGTAAGAGTTTGAGTCCTTCCTGCTAGGAAGCTTGTGCTACTCGCGCTAGATGAAAATCGCCAACCACTTTAAATAAACGTGCATTGTTTCATGATCACTAGTGCATTTTTTTTGTGAGAAATGACTCCAAGGTACACTGCTGTACACGTAGGTCGTTTTAGGCATTGAAATACTATTTGTTTTCTTAAATTTTGCGATTTTCACTATAACGACCTTTCAGAATAACGAGCAATTTTCCACGGTTCCCTGAAGTTCGTTATATCGAGATTTCACTGTAATGTGCTCTTCAATAAATTTGGCTAAATTTTTTGACAATCTGAATGAAAAACATAATTTACATGCAGTAAACACTAAGGCAATCCTGCACTTTAGCTTTAATGTACTTACGTTAACAACTGATGCTGCCAAAACACATCAAATTCAGCGAACGACAGCAGGGTTTGTATCATTTGACTCAAAAATGTGGTCTGCGCTTTGGCACTAAGCCATGCAGAACGTAACGCTTGCATTGCGTGATGCCACAGCGCAGACCAAACTTTTGAGTCATACCGTATGCTCTACAGGTGTTATTCGCCAAAATTTTCATTGTTGGCTGCACAAATTGGCCAATTGAGTGCATCAAGGTGAAGCTGGACCACGTACAGGATTGTCGGAGGGTGCAGCTGCGACATAAAACCAACAGAAGTTATACACCTAAAGGATAAACTAATCTTCCTCAGAAGCTGTCACAGTAACGATGAAACCTACGGGCCAAACTTCAGGGAACTTAAATTTGAAGCTCTTGGCTGAGGCTGCTAGCTCACAAACTCAATACACCTGTTGAGTGCAACAAATGCAAAAGTCAAGTGCGAAGGCCTAGCGTGAAAAGCTTAAACTGATTGCCCTATGCGAGTGCTGCCATGCTTGCAATTTGGACAAGGCACAAGGTCCGCAAATCAGCGTGAGCTGTTTTGTAGAACTTAACCCTGCACAGCCACAACACTGTTGTCACTTAGCATAATGTAGCTCAGAAGGACAAGCACTGTCTACACCACTTGCAAAAATTAAATTGGAAACTGTTGATGTCATGTATTTTTAATTTACATCTGCACACAGTGTTCCATAACTCACATCAGCTGCATGCATTAGAAACCTTCCAGGCCAGACTTTTTTTTTTTTTTTTTTTTTGTAGCGTTTCTCAAATTGCTGCAAAGTATACACCGCTAATCCAGCTTTCCTGCTAGGCACCACTTAATTCCTCCTTCTAGAAAATAACATTTTGTTGCAGCAATTAGAACCAACCTCTCTGTGACACAGCCCCAGTGCTGAACACTTGTGAGCATAATACTTTGGAATAACTTTAGAAACACTATAACCAAAAAATTCCGGAGGGCTTCTTTATGCTGCAGAGGAAAAATTCTCGACAAAGCAAGTTCGAAAGAACAGCTACTACCTATATCCGTAGAATTTAGGAAGTTCCTCGTAAAAGATAAGTTCAAACAAACTTCAATCACTTGACCCAAAATATTGCCACATTTGAAGGTAAAATTCACAGTTTACAGCAAAACCAACTTCTTCAATGCTTGTCTATAATATTAATAAGAGGGCTTACTCTAACCAAAATTTTTTCCTTTAAATTACGAGTGTGAAGTGCCGTAAATACACATTGCAATGAAAAAACTCTATAATAACTATGTATTGTATTGTTCCAATTGAAAAGAAAAAGTCATTGCTGGTTTCACCATAATCAACCATTGTCGCATTGCAGAGACGACAAACACGTCATTATGAAGTGTTATGCAGGACTTACCGCTTCGAGTACTTTCACCGTTTTAGAATGTTCACCAGATGTCATTACATCCAGAAGGTTATCCACCATATCCATGACATAGTCACAATCCTTAGCGAAGCTCAGCAAACTAGGGAAAAAAGAAGCGATGAAATCACAGCAAATGTAACACACCCCACTTCATTTCTTCCAGCACACAAGCAATCAAGCACCTTCCAAACAAAAATTGCGGATTTACCTCAAGATTATTTCAGTATTTTGAACTTTTCAGTCTGGTGTCACGCCCCTGTATTCCCCCTAAACTTATTGTTGATTGTGTTGTCGTTTTAACGAAAATTTGATATTTTCTGCCCACATGACCACGTAGGCTGGAAGAATGCATATCGACGGTGGGATGCTCTAAGTGTACAGTCTGCGTTCGTTACAGCGGATCCAACAACAATGGATTTCCGGTTACAACAGACCATTTCTGTTGGTTTGCTTGGTCCCCATGCATTTTAAGTGGGGTCCACTCTCATACCTGCCAGGTTCTCCGAGATGGCATTAGGGAGCTCTGACAGGGGAAGGGGGGGAGGCTAAGGGATCGAAAAATTAGTAGCAGCAGAGTGCAATTATTTACTCTGCTTCGTCCAAACAACTAATGAGGTATGCACCACTGGTCAGATGCTAAATCTTTGGTGGGGCTGACGCCACCTTTTTCAGGAAGTCCTGGTAATACTGTAGAGCGTAACAATATTCGTACCTGTGACTCCCCGCCAAAAGAACGTGGCTGAGGGTTGTGTTAGACATGATGATGATGAAAAAACGTTCGTTGCACAGAGTGGAACGTGTTACGGCCGCTCGCCAGTAGGATGGGTGCTCGGAACTGGGTGCAATTTTTCTTTACCATACTGAACTGCCTCTCACATTTCGCGTTTCTGTGTTACTAAGCAGCTTAACTTGCACACATGGCCGACTACGCTTTTTAACCTCCTCACTTATCACGATGTCAATCGCTGTAGGATTGTATTAGACTGTCGGGTAGCTCCGGCGCAATGTGTCCAAACTGGGAGAAAGGTTTGGCCTGACACGGGTGTGTATTCGGGAGATTTTCGTTTCGGCCGTACAATTGTACAAAACCATCAAAATTCGGGAGTCTCCCCGACAATTTGGGAAACCTGGCAGGTATGCACTTTGCTCATAACAGACCCTGCTATAGCAGACTATCAGCTACAACAGACTAAATTTTGATCGAAAATTGTTTTGACTGAATGCCAATATAGCGGACTTCTGCGGTGCCAGCACCCGACATGCATTTTCTTTTTATTTTGGCAAGGAAACTACTATGTCTGGCAACATTGTGGACATAGAACGGGGCGTTAGCTCAGCCAAGCCAAGCCAAGCCGGTGGCCATATTTTTTTGTGCAACCAGCGGCATGAGTAAAGTGACCTAGTGCCCTTTAGCATTAGCGACAGTGAAGCTGATTTCACTGCTGGATAAACTAAGCATAAATAACACTGCAAAAAATGGTGAAAAACAGGCTGACATCGCCAGAAGTATGCGCCTGTCTAAGCAGACAATCCGCTGGACTGTCAAGAACAAGGACACTGCCGAAAAACGTGGCTCTGGTGAGATTGAAGAACAGCACTTCTGAATACGCAAAGTGCCGCACCCAGAGGTAAAGCTTGCCTTCGTCACAGTTTTTTATGTAATAAAGAACTAGGGTTTAGTGAAGTTCGGCATTTATTATTCCTACACATGCATCGTTCCCGTTCCGTTCGATAAAAACGGTAAGAAATGTCCCAAGCAGGAGGATGGTTCCTGTCCATTGTGTGCAATCTGCCACTGGCCGTGTGCAGTCCCACTGGTCTAACTTACCGTTTCACAGCTGTCCTTCATCAGATTATTTCATATCAGCTGTTTTACTGGCCAGACCAAGATCATTAAAAATGCGGAAGCTGCCTTGGGGCAGCTTCCACTGCCTGGATCACTGCCTGGTTTGCTGAACATTGGGCAGCGATCCAAATTGTTTGACGAACGGTTTCGGGTAAACCTGCCTCATCACGAAGGGTGTGAAAAGAGCCTGGCTAATTCCACTGGCATTGGCTAATTTTTATAGCTCGTTAGTTATTGCTCCTAGTCATATTCTTGTTTTATTTTCTCAGCTTAGCGTGTGTCTCTATGCACTCGACCACATGTGCTAGGCCTTCGCTAAGTGCTAGTGCTACGCATTGAAAACAGCGTTAGGCCATTCTTTACCCCCGCGTGAACGCTGTGCAGAGATGCTGCAGGTGTGTAGAAAGAAAAAATTGTCTGTAGCATTTATATGCAATGCTGGTCACAGTTCCCACCCTACGCTCATTGCAGGCCTCCACAATGAATTTTCAGGCCTCCACAATGAGGCCCAGTTGGAAATTGCAGCAAATTTTTGTTTTCATTGCAGGTGAAAATGCCACTGCCCCTTCCAGGTGGCACGCCAAATGTTCACTTGGGAACGACACTGCAAAAAGTCCACGATAACGTGAAAAAAAAGAAAAAAAGGGTTGTACTCCTGCTCATTTCATACTAAGCAGTGTAGACTGCAACAACCAGGGGCTTCGGAAGTGTTTTGAAGGCAGGGGGGCTTGTTGTTGATAACGATAATTTTTTTAAGCTCAAATTAAGAACACCTCTTCTCAATTCCTACTTTTCTGCAATTCGCATTTTATGCGGGTCAACATTTCACCTTTTCTTATTTCATTCTGTGGTTCTAGAACCCAGACTGCATTTTCTTTCGGCGTCTGAATACCGTATAATGCGGAATATAGGTCGAGATTTTTTACAGAAAAATTTGCCGAAAAGTCACCCCTCGACCTATATTGCAGTCGCTGGCAGTTGTCATCTGGCGACCGGGCAGCCCATCGAGCCCATCCAAACCCCAAAGGCACCATCGCCACCACCATCAATCGGACGCAACGCCATCTTTGTTTTGTTGCTTCTCTCGCTGTCGGCGAATGTGTGCGTGCTATTTTCTTCTTGCTCAAAATGAGTTTAGGTACTTGGTGCCAGTTTACAGCAGCGTTTAAAAGAAAAGTTGGGGGTTTTCCAAGGCCAATGGCGTGTCCGCCTTGCGCCAGTTCGGTATCGCCAAAAGAAGTGTTGCTAGCGGCGTTAGCTGAAGGGGCAGCTCTCGGTATGCAACGCTCGGAAGGCCTCGTTTCATGGGCGCTGCTCTGTGCACCTGTGCTGCTGTACAAAGGGGCAAATTTTGTCCGCTAGCGTCGTGCGATGTCTCTACGAATGGATAGCCCAAGATGTTTGCTGACCACCTGAACAGACTGGCTGTCGCTCCGGTCTGCACACGAGTGTCCCATGCTTTGCGCTCGCTTCACGATGACATGGTCTTGCGAGTGTTTAAGAAGTGCTGCATAAGCAATTCCCTGGATTGCACCGAGGACGACCTGCTGTGTGGGCGACAGCGAGCCAGAAGCAGTCGTCCGACGATACTTCAGACAGTTTTAAATGAGTAATCTAGGACGAAACAAGTTATAGTTTCAATAAAACAATGGTTGGTACCTTTTTTTTTTTTTTTTTTTGCATTTTTCGGCTACAAGGTAAGGGGGTCGACCTATATTCCGCCTCGACCTATATTCCGCATTATAAGGTAGTTTTTTCCCACAGGTCGGCCCCTGGCTTTTTCAACTGAACCTTTAATCAAATACCATTTATTTCAAATAAAAGCTTTTTATACTCTTCAAACATCCTACATTATATAATAATTAGGGATTTCATTTGTTCGGTTAGAGAAGAGCAATGTACTCTCTTCACATGTGTACAACCAACACACTGAATAAAACTATTGGCGGGAAATCATTTACTATTGCTTGCAGGAACAGCAAAACTAATGATAGTAATGTGTCAGCAACAAGTAATAAATATGAAATTAAATGGGTAATTACATGGAGCGGTTTTCACGAGCGATGCAACAAGTGTAACTCAACAGTTTACAGTGGACTAGTGGTTTGGGCGACAGCGCTGAGTGTTCACCCAGATTACAGAGTGCACTGCTGCCGGTCCCCTGCATTGCTGCTGCTCACTTCTGGCCAGCAAAAAGCAGCCCACCAAGAGAGCTACAGCGATGGAGAAGCCCAGCTCATGGGCCCCTCCATGGGTTCATGGGACCAGTCAAGCCGTTAAGTCTGCTTTTGGCCCATGGGCCCTGCCAGATTTCTGGGAAATAAACCGATTGGTATGACTTCAAATAAATAGCTGAATGGCGAACAATTAATGGGGATACCTTTCGGCATACTGCACACCAAGTTCATCTCCGTATGTTGAGTAGACAAGGTCGGACTCTTCTTTGGAGAGATTCGCAAATGTGGAATCGTAGTGGGGGGCGTAGGTGCTGTACGTCCCGTAGTTGAGGTAATTTACTGTAAAAGAAGTGCAAAATTACAAACCAGACAGAAAATGAAAAAAATAAGAGCAGGAGACTGCACTCCGAATGGGCACTTCAATTTGTTCACTGTGACAATAGGTTCTGACTACGACTGAACATGCAGTGACTTTGATGTTCGAATATATCGCAACATTAGAAATGTCAGCGCAAAAGAACCCCCCGGACAATCACCATAAGGTGATGAGATCCACAGCAGAAGCTGATGACTATGCCTATGCGATTATTACAATTCTCCAAGATAAAAGAGGCAGCCCCAAAATGGAAGGTGACAGCTCGGCTCGTCTAAATATACAAAAATAGCCACGTTCAGCGGAGCTGTTTCGGAGATACAGCGCTCTCAACACTGCCATCTTTTTCCCCATCTTGCAGGAAATTTTTTTGCCGCCTCAGCTGACATAATTGATTGATTGTGGGGGTTTAACGCGCCGACGCAACGCAGGCGATGAGGCGCGCCGTAGTGGAGGTCTCCGGATTATGTTTGACCACCTGGGGATCTTTAACGTGCGCCGAAATCTCGTACACACGGGCGTTTTTGCTTTTCGCCTCCATCAGAAAAGCGGCCGCCACGGCCGGGAATCGAACCCGCGACCTCGTGCTCAGCAGCACAACGCTTTAGCCACTGAGCCACCACGGCGGGTCAGCTGACATAATTATTTTTCTAAAGCACTTTGCAATGGTTTCCGATGGAGAAACTTGGGAAATGCATAAAATATAAAGCGTGCAGACCAAATACATATGTGACTTACAAAAAACAATTTTTTGTTCATTTTCCGTGATCTTATCACTGCATCCATCCCCCCATAAGAAAACTTACTTGGCCTTGCAATGTTTTTAATGTCATCTTTGAAATCCATGAGTGACCCTGTTCCGTGAGCTAGTTTTCCAACCAACATTTCCAAGTTGACTTTGATTTCTTTTGCACCTGGAAAAAGAAAAATGATCAAATTTCTGAAGTATTCTCATTCTATTCAGCAACTATGTAGCCTTTCTGTTGACAAAACTTCAGTTTTCTTTTTTTTCTCTCTCTCTCTCTCTCTGTCTCTCTACATGTTTGCCACACACAAGGGAGGGGGGCAAAACTAACCTTTTGTTTCTCCACAGTCCGGATTCAGTATTGATAACGTGGTACTTCCATCTTCCATTTGCCGTAGAAAACCAAACTGGAAAAAAAAAAAAAAGTTGCCTACTAAGCACAAAAAATGAGTGACAGCCCAACTTACATTTAGCACAGTTAAACCTCGGTATAACAAACCTCAATTTCTCTAATTTCACGATGTAACCGACTTTTGTCTTTCCAATTAGTGCTTTCATAATGTGGACATACTTTATCCCTCAACATAGTGAAGTAGTTTCGCATGACAGGTTCATTTAGCAAAGCTTTAGTGCCACTGCATACATAAACTGGATGCTCAGAGACTCAAAAGAAAATTTTAGGTGCGACTTGATGGCGTATAAAGTAAAATAAAAAGTTTTACATGTTGTAAATACGTAAAGGCCGCTCGTGAAAACCAGGGATATGAAGCAAAAGCAGTTTCTTTCCCCCGCGGCAGCCCAGAGAAAACGTCACATATTCCCATGTCTAGAGCCACGCAAACCAGTGCAGCCTGTTCCTTTATTTTATTATGGTGCTGGTATTTTAGAGTAACCAGGAGTGGCACAACACAGAAGTTTTCGTTCTAGAGTGGTAAAGGCGGCGGTCATTGAAAGGAAATGTAATATGAGCAGCCAGTGAGGACCTAGGTTTTCTGGACTAAAGCTGTTCACTGAAGCTTACCTCAGAAATTGCAAATTTTAGTTTTTGTACCAGCAACCCCACAACATTTGCTTCCTAACGCAAAAATAACTATTCACAAACCCCAAAAAACTAGTACAACTTGTCAAAATGCTGTTCATAAAAAGTTTTACTGGGATACTGCTAACAGCATCTGGTGGCAAGTATTCGAGTGGAAAATAAATGCTGACATAATACAAATACAATGCTAAATACAACACAATACATGCTGACAAAATACAAATACAAGTCAGTATGACATACACATTGTAACATACTGTTGTGGGTAATCCTAGAGAAGTGTGCAAACGGGTTTTGAAGCTGATGAACAAGGGCTTTATAAACCAGGTTTGTTTGCATCCTGAGGTCCTATATTTGTGTACATTTTTTTATACAAGTGCCATTTCACCACGGCTTATTTGAGAAATGGCATAAACCCATATTTAAAGAAATTTAGTTTGACCCCAGGTACATGTTGTAGGGAGTCATTAAAGAGGTTGCTTAAAAAAAAAACCTTCTTTTGCGCTCTGCATTGCAGGCCTGTGAACTAAAGCAGTTGGAGTTCGCAAGATGCTTCGTATAGGAGATATTAAATGCACACGTAGCTATAATTTTTCTTTTTCAGCAAATGGTAAGTCCCAACCACATGGACGCTCGATATTGACATACTCGCGCACTGGCGTAGCTCGGTTTAAAACAGGCGTACTCCAGTGAATGCCAAATGCACTGCTATGGGCTTGTTGCGCTGAAGTCTGCGCAAACCAGATATCCGCACACTGCTCCTGCATGTGCAGTGTGCTTAAACCAGCCCTGCTTGCGCGATTGAGTTCAAAATGGTTTCTCATTTAAATAAACAGTCATGCTTTTATCGCTCCTTCTTCGGATGCAATTTAATGGTCAGAAATGGTAAATGCAAGCTTTGATTGAAGCCATCCCGGTGGCGTTATGCCTAGGTCATATAGCGGCCCTCGCGGTTACAGCGGCTGCCATGGGGTTGATTGATTAATTGATTGTGGGGTTTAACGTGCCGACGCAACGCAGGCAATGAGGCACGCCGTAGTGGAGGGCTCCGGATTAATTTGGACCCCCTGGGGATCTTTAAAGTGTGCGGAAATCTCGTACAAACGGGCGTTTTTGCTTTTCGCCTCCATCAGAAAAGCGGCCGCTGCGGCCGGGAATCGAACCCGCGACCTCGTGCTCAGCAGCGCAACACCTTTGCCACTGAGCCACCGCGGTGGGTGCTGCCATGGGGTTAGTAACCCTCTTCGGTGTAGTGCGCGGCAGCACGTACTCTTATGCGCGCACTTACGTTGGTGCACGAGTATGTCGTTATTACACGATTATGTGGTTGGGTCTAAAGGGTGCTACAAGTGCAATGTTAGAACCAGGCTTTACATTGTGATCAAAGTTAAGTCGACAGGATTTTTAAAACTTAGGCGCTGAGATATACATGAAAACCCCCTCTACAGTAAAGTTATGCGCCCAGGGGGACACAGAATGAGGTGGTAATTGTTGATGCCGGTGGCTTAATTAACTAAAATTGAATAATTAACATGTTTAGTGGCTTCAGTACGCAGGCATGTTTGTATTGAGAATATAGACGCAATCGTGTTTCTACACAGTTTCATTTGGAAGAATTGTTCTCGCGCATCCGTACTCCGAGATATCGCATTGCGAAGTTTAATTGCCGTTCCCATGATTATGCATGCAAGACTCAGAGGAACAGCACAAAGCTCCTCAATTTTGCGATGTGCCAAGCACACACCAAACGATAATAAAAGTTGGCTTTACCGCACGACATGCCCCTTGGATTGGCTTTTTTGCAAGGCGTCGAAGCTGCGCAAAAAGGCCCGACACGTGCAAGCCGTGCACAAAGTAACGCTGGTGTATGTTAGCTGAAGTGAAACGCTACTTGCGTAACTTGAGGAATCGAGTTATTCGTACTTGTTGACAATGCTTGTAGTAAGGCACTGGCCACACCAGCCTCTTTTCAATGACTTGAGGGACCAGTCAAATATACTTCCTGCTTCCACAGCATGCTCAGGAATCAGCATTTTTTCATGGCAATGTGTGCCAAATTCTTGGTCCATTACTTTGCCATCTTGTATTTTACTTTTAATTCTTTTGTACCACTTTCTTGTCAAGCAGTAGTACATGGACACTGAAATGTATTATGCCCTGACTGCCAAAGCTATATATGTTTTTTAAGCTACATTTTAGAAACTCTACACACACTAGAGCAAAGATATTCGTATTCAAAAATGTTCCAATTATTTTCACATTTCAAATTTTGTGCTACACTTACTGCACGAGATTAATTGTACTTGCACATAGTATGCCATTTCGATAAAACCGCGAAATTCCAGCCTTCAACATTTGAAACTTCCACGAAGTGAAGGTTTACTCTAAAGGTTTAGCATCTGGTTTCATTCATCAAAAGGGAGGGCTTTGAACAAAATCAGTTCTCCGAACAAATTCAATTCTGCTTTGGTTCTTTACCAGGCACAGAACAGTCTGTGCACTGGTATTCTTGTCGTTCACCTCTATCCCAGTTACACCTAACGCTCTCATCTTGAGTAAGAGGCAAAACCCCTAAACCTCAAGCCCTTAGGATAAGCTAGGATCTATCCGAATACATCCTGGCTCCTGCTCATCTGATGCCAGGTATGAATTGAAGGTGATTGGAATCCTTCCTGGTCATCATGGGTGATGGGTTGCACTTTTTTGTACAGGTGCACTAATATGCATGCAGCATTTTTTGTTGTAAAAGTAGGCATCACAGGCAGACAAGCCAGAACAGCTTACCTTGCTGTTGGCTTTCTTCAGGGTCAGCCTGTCAGCCGCAGCCTGTGCCGCCTTCTGGGCTTGAATGAGGATTTCGTTTGAAGACTGGTCGTCAGACGCTCCCTCTTCACTACTACGGAAGAGGAGACAAAGAGGAAGAGAATGAGTGCCCATTGTAGCTGCCTGTGTTTCGAAACAACAAGCAATATCCACCGCATGCTACTCGATAAACACCGACAAACCTTTATCATGGCCACCGTGCAGTATGAAAAAGGGATGGAAAAACACAAATCCACAAGCAGGCACCTGCCAATTCTTACATTTCCAAACCGTCCAACTGGCTAAGCAAAAATAAATTGAGTCTCGACATTAGCAAGACAAAGTCCAGTATGTTCAAGTCAGTAAATAAATGAAATGACAACATGACTACTTCAACAAGCCATGCAGCAATTCTGCTAGAACAAGTCGCTGAAAAAAAATTCTTGGGTTTGTGGCTTCTTGTTGTTCTTACTTGGAATGTGCACATTAAACATCAGACGGTCATCAGTGAAAAACAGGCAGGCAAGCCGTGCAGCCAGACTCATCATTGTGGTTCTCTCAAAACAGATATACAATTCCTGAATTTTAAAACGTCTTTGCAAGGCACCATGAAAGCCTTACGACTAGGGTCCCATTACACATGGCAGTTAGCGAGCATTCACAAGATCCTTTTGAGTGCCTCAAATTGAAGAAACACATGGAGCAAGCAGGAAAAACGTAAGACACTTACGATCCACTTTTGCTTTTCTTCGCAAACTCTGGGCTTCCAAGTGGTGCAGCCTCCACAGGCGCGGGGGCCTCAGCAACTTCTTGGGGTGACCTGACATCCGACAGTGCTGTCGCATTCCCTTTGACGTCAAAGCCAAGCTCCTCCGAAGTCAGGTCCACAAAGAATGGGAGGGTACCTTCCAAGCCCAAAAGCTGATCCTAGAGAGTGAAGAAGTGCCGCTCATACCGAGTCTGCTCAAGGAAAAGAGCCACTGCAGAAATCCTGCTTCACAGTCTTTCACTAAGTTCATGAAGCATTAATGAGTGCCCTAATACAGGGGTCTCAAACTCACATCAGTGAGCGGGCCGCAGTCACTAAATTTAGTCTCGCAAGGGCCGGGACAGCGAAGAAAGTTTAAAACAGGTGAGGGGGGGGAGGTAGCAAAAGGTCAGCCAACGCTGCCATTTGAAAGAAACAATTCCTTTCCCACATCTTGTAAATATGCCGGGTCATTTCTGAATAGAATTTAGTGTCAGGATTTGAGAAACATGTTGATATCGATCTCCAGGATGACTAAAGGGGTGTCCACTCTGGTAGCGTGAAGTTGTGAAAGACGATATGAACGTGTTTTCGAGCAGACTTTGGCCATTTGCGTTTATGGCTAAGCGAGCAAGGCGCGCACTCACACATTCTCTAAAAAAAAAAAAAAAAAAAAGAGAGAGAGAGAGAAAGATAGAGAGAACGAAGACACTCATGAACGGGACGGGCAGCAATCAAAGGGTCCATGTGGCCCACGGGCCGCGTGTTTGAGACCCCTGCTCTAATACATTAAAAACACGCTACAAGGAGCTACGACCATGAATTATAACCAACAAAATTAGATTTTATGCATTCTGGTGTATTGGGGCACACCTCACTTGGTGCAGGCAAATAGATAGATACCTTTGACATTAGCTTGTTTCCGGAGTACCACATGCGCTTCGCTGACTTGAAATAAACTGTGTCAGAGCGGTTGTAGGTCATCGCGTTGTCGCACATCAACTTCAAATCCTCCTGAAAACAGCCGTCAAATATGAGGATCAGTTCACAGCCTCTACCTGTTCGCCCGTAGTGCAAAGAAAAACAAGAAAAAGAGCACAAGAAAGCCCCTGGTCAATTTATGCAGTTAGGCAGCTCATACCAGAGCATGTGATTCAATGTAGGCACCAAACCCTTAGTCGATTTCTAGGTTAGTGGTGGAACCTTGGCAACATGAACAGCTGTAGGCTGTTCCTTTCGTGGACTGGAAACACTAATGCAGGGTTCGTACAGAATATTTTACTGAAAATTCAAGGACTTTTCAAGGATTTCAAGGATGAAAATGGGCAAAATTCAAGGAGTGTTAGCAAAATTTTATTTGCTTACAAGACTTATGAAAGCAGCGCAGTTTTCGCATGGATTTCTTTTTCCACAGAAGCTATCTCCAGCTCCTTTTCTTTAGCAGTTCGACAGAAGCTGTTTGCCTTGACTAAGTAGGTGAGGTCGTTTTTCGCTTCAGCTTCTTCCGAAAAACGGTCCGCGGATTCCAGCAGGCACTTGAGAGTTTTTTGAAGCTTTGACTTCCTTTCTTGCATCTTATCGAGCTCTTGCTCTAGCTCTTTTCTCTTTGAAGTTGCCTGCCGTGACAGTGCTTGTTTCTTTTGCTCGTCTAGGTATGCAGCATACCTATTCCGGGCTTGGCGCACTGACACCTTCAACTCTTTTGAAATTGGAACGTTCAGCAGGCCGCCATGGATTTTCACAGCCTGTGGGCAGCCATAATCCATTTCACGCCCATGACTACAGCGCAAACTTTGCCGTGACCGAAAAGGTACGTTGCCGTTCGTACGGAGGTTACGTCAGCCCGCCACCAAGCAAGCTCGGGAGCGTTTCTGACAGCGCCTCATAGATGGCGCTATATGGGTAGTGCGTATAGCAATTTCCGGTGGGACTTCACTACGTAGTACCATCGCCAAAGGAGGCGATGGTAGTACATATAGCATCGTCCTTGTTGCAATGTCGACCGACCTCTGACATACTGCGCACTTCGCTCGATAAGGGTCGCTTGTCTCCGGCCTCACCCAGTGACGATATTCGCTGTGCTCCAGCCACGCAGACTGAAACTTGCACTTTCCGCCTGACATCTTGTCAAAGTAAAGTTGCAGGCATTGCACACAGCACAAACGCGAACTTTCGCTGAGAAATGACGCGCGAGACCGACGCACGGACCGAGTACCGACCGACCGTTGATATAACTTGCGTTGGATTGGATTGGATTCCTGGCTCACATTTGTTGCCAGACGATGCAGGCGCTACCGGTTTCGAAACCGAAACTTGCTGCTATTGCTTTTCTGTCAAAGCTACTTGTTTTCGCGGTCATTCCTCAGTAAACGCGCTTTTGAAATCAGTGTGACTTACGGAAATACGTCGTTCATTTGCTTTATTGAAACAAAGTCCACTAAATTTTCAAGGATTACAAGGAGCTCATTTATATTTAAGGAGTTTCAAGGGCCCTTGAATTAATGTTATCAAATTCAAGGATATTCAAGGATTTCAAGGGTCTGTGCGAACCCTGCTAATGGAAACTCACTCCAATGGCGGCAAAGCCAAGGGGGGCAATTGCGACGTACTGTGCACCAACTTCTTTCTAGATAAAGATTCCGCTTGTACACCTATTCCCAGCCAGTTTTCAGCATGTTTAACTTTTCTAAGCTGCTTTGAAGTGAAGTGTGGGGCTGTCAGATTAAGTCAGAACACGCACGCTTTGAGGCAAAGCCAACGAAGAACAGCGCGTCACCTGAAAACTTCAACAAAATCCTGTGATCACAGGTGCTGTTTTTGAAAAAGAAAATCTGCAGGCAAGCCAAGACGAATGAATCCAAGCCTCAGGGGACAACCTGTCACATGGTATCGGAGCTCTTAGCTTATATAAATATCATCCCCATTAGCAGCCGCTCACCTCAAATTCTAGAATACCAGGTCCTACCGCCACTCTCATGCTTACCTTGAACTCATTGACGCAGGCGTAGTCACTGTCGTCTATCTTCTTTCTCATTGTGCTGAAGTCCATTGGGCTGTGAATGATTGTTGAGTACCCCGGTGCAATGATGTCGTTCACAGGCCAAGCGAAAAACTCCTGTGGGTCTCTCCTGAAGAGATTGCAAACAAGTTTAGCAAGTTAGTTGGTAATAAGTTTGATGCGCTCCCTGTCACTCATTTTTCTGGCACTATTTTCACAGTCCGTGCCGAAACCAACAAGCCAAAGCAATATACAGTGAAACCTGATTACAATGGATCACGGTATTAGCCACTAGCATTTGCTTCATTTATCTGGTAGTTTGATACAGCCAATCTGCATATAATGATTTTTGTTTTGAGTCCACCTAGGTGCAGTATAACCCCTGCATGGGAAAAGAATGGAAAAAAATCCTACTCGTCACGCATGAAAAAAAAAAAAAAATCATAATCAAAGCCCCTTTCATCTAACAAGAAAAATGCTTGAAACGCGAAGATTTCTCTCCGCGAAATAAAGTGGCCATTTGCAATTGATTTGTTTGCATTCAATATACAGTCGACTCGCGATAAATCCAAAGTTTTAATTATCAGAAGTTCTCATATATATGACTCTGGGCAAGGTGACAGCACACATTATGATTAGGCATTGATTTTAATCACATTTCTTTTTATTTTCTAAGCGTTTTTAAACCCTGACTGCACAAAATAAACAGAAAGCGGAGGCGTACGGTCCCCAAGCCAAATGCCGTGCGTTTCACTTTCCTAACCGCCGTGTCGTTTTTCTTTTTCTTTTTTTTGCTGACACGCGACACACGATTGTGTGATTGCGCGTTTTTCTTTTTTGTTTTTGTGACAGTGGCCCGCGTGGTTTTGACCAATTCAACAAGTGCAGACAGTCAATCATGTTCAGATGTTTTTTAGGCCTGTTCGTTGTTTTGGTTTCTAATTCACATCATGAAAACGGTAAATAAGGCTAAAAAGTTGAAAAACATCACGGTCTCTGGTTCCGCTGCCACCGAGACCTTGCAGCCGCGGTGCTCTCGATATTGCCGTGCCAACGCGCGTGCAAACCCGCGCCGACATCCGGGGCCGCTCGTCGACATGTTCACTCGACTTGCGAATCTCTGCTTTTTTTTTTTTTTTTTTTTTTTTTTGCTTTTCTTTATCGGTGAGCTGTTGTTGATTTTTGTGCACTTGCAATGTGTTTGCTCACGAGAAGCAGCGCGCGCTGCTCCTCCCTGTCATGTCTTACGTCTTCCCGCAATCGTGTGTTACTGTGCACATTCGGCGAGCGCATTTCTGCTTGCGACAACCTTTTTTGCTAATCGTTAGCTGTCGCCTGCGCGAGGAATGTACAGAGACATACAAACGCCTACCTTACTTGTGCTTCATTTCAAACATTTGTTTACTAGAAACACCCTTTTCCTTGAAGTATTGAGACGCTTACTTTTCATTTCGCAACTGTTATGATTATATAAGCACGCAAATTTTTAAATAGTGACGGGAAAGCAGTAGATATTTTTCAATATGGACACGCAAAAAGCACGAATCAAGCGAATGATGGAGTTTGAACTAAGCAGCTTTTGAATACACTAAAAGGATAGCAGGCCAACCAAAAATTTGAATTTTGTTTGAATTAACCGAAAGTACGAATTATCAGAGTTTGAATTAGTGCGAGTCTACTGTATTTAGAAGTTCGAGTAGCAGGAAGAAAATCAAAGTTCAAAATCCGGACTGCTTTAAAGGGAAACTGAAGTGATTTGTAAACAATGCGGGATTACGAGCGCAAACTGTAGTCCGGAGTCCCTGGGCCCTGTTTCGACCACTCTGTGCGCGTTTACGCGAATTTATTTAGTAGAAAAATCAATTCGAAAATGCTGTCCTCCTCTCTTTACGCTCGCCCATTTTCTGTGGCGTTTTCGTGCGACGTCAGCAGGAGAGGAGCTGACAATTGGCTGCGCTACTGCACGGCTCGCCGACCTTCCGCGACCGAGTCAGTCGGCCCACCGTTTAGTCCGCCGGCCGCCGACGGGTCGTCGCAATTCGTTCGATCAGTTGAAACTAAGCCACAACACGTTTGGGAATGGAAGAATGCGCCTTTCTTTACTTCGTTAGTTTGTACACTGTATCTAGCTCCAAGTCAAGGTCGCTTCACACAAGCGCTGCACAACAAACTGGTACGCCAGTAGGAAAATATAAGGCCTCTTGAAGGGGGAGAAGAGTGAGCGAAGTCAATATAGGTACTAAGGAAATAAAATCAACTGATATTTTTACCGTACAGCGTAAAACTAGGGTGCGGGAAGCACTTTTTTGCGCTGGGCGAACAAGCAGAGCGGTCAGGAGCACGAGTACGCATCTGCGAACGCTTTCCCGTCTACGAAATGCGATTGCTAGACGTGAGCTATTGTGGAAACTCGCGGGACGCTTACTGCACGAGCGCAATACAACAAATAGTCACCTAAGCTGCTTGAAATACTAAAACTAAATAAAAGTGTAAACTGGTTATACATTATATACCTGATATTTTCCATTGCCGCCAGCGGCCCTCTGTGGCCTAGTCGTCTGGTGCGCTAGGTATGTCACCGCAAGTGTTTTGCCAGTCACAAGTTCGAATCGCCGCGGGTACATGCTTTTTTTTTTTTATGAGTTAACTTTTTCGTTTTTCGCCGATGTTTTCTATACTGAGTTCACCTTTTTTTGGGCCGCAATGTTCATTGCTCCACGAACTAGTCCACAGAACTCGCGCAGGCTGGCACTGCCGCGCTAGCGAGTTCTCGTTGGCGTGCTGTTGCCATAAGCACCCACTGCTTGCGGGCAGTGGGCACAGGCCAGAATCAACAGACCCTTGGCCTGGTGCGAACACGCTTTTTACGATACAGGCATGAGCGAGGCAAGCTCCAAATATGGGGGAAAAGCGCATGCATTTGAGCGTCTGCGGGGACGCGGAGGGCGTTCATGCACTGCGTAGGCCTCAGATAGTGAATGCTACGATTCCAAGCCGTACTGGGAGGCTTATCTTATGCATTTTACAGCCGACAACATGGCAGAAGCGCGGTACTACGATAACTGGGATATTGAGAATGCCCATCCAACGACGCCATCGAATGTCAAACATGTTGTTTTACAGACCGAAACCGAAACAGAAACTTGTTTGATTGCTAACCTTGGGCATCGTCCAATCACGGCGCCCCCTCCTCCCAACGTCACAGCTTAGTTTGTGCGGCCGCCGCAAACCGCGCATGGTAATTTTTCTTCTTTTGCGCTTTGTAAAATAATTACCGATTTGTCAACCGGATAAACGATGAAACATGTGCTAATTTGAGCCAGTCTATACAGTGCAAGCAAAAACGGGAGCTTGACAAATTCACTTCAGTGTCCCTTTAACCGTGTCGGAATGGTGCAATGAGATAGACGTCGGTTTCATAACTCGAGGGACCCAGGTTCGATTCGGACCACGGGAAGCATTTTGTTCCCGTTTCATCATTATCATCATGAGCCCTCACATTGTGGAAAGTTGGATTTCCTGATTTGTGTTTTGGTTACGACACCGCCATCAGTGAGACCAAGAAAGCTTCGCTTACAAAAAAAATCAATATCCTTTCAACTTTGCAGCACCCGTGAGTACAGTATTCACAATACAAGACGACCTTTGCCCTAGTTCTAGTCCAAAGTAAAAGTCAAAGCAACATTGGCAAATCCAGCTAACTGCCAAAGTGCTTCGGTAAGAGTCAGAACGACTTTCACTAGCGATGTGCTCCACCTCAGCCCCATTCAGTGGCGCCAGCAGGCTGCCATCATGTCGGCAACAGTGCCTACACTGGGAGTTTCTTGGTTCTCTAATTGTTTCCTCTGAGTTCATGAAGAAATAATGATGATAAGACAAAAACTTGCCATTATCAGGGGTGAGACAGCTGAATCAGATTTGGGAGCAGTTTTTGGAGCAGCGAAATCTCTATTTTGGAGCAGAAGAACCTTGATTTAGAGCAGACATTTATTACGTCACCTTAGAGCCTAAAAATCAAATTTTTGGCAACTCGGGAGGGGGGGGGCGCACTGTTTAATGGGTTTTGAACGTACATAACACTGAAACAGCCTTTCAATAAAGTTTTTTCTACTAGAGTATCACAAGGCATGAACTGCACTACCTTTTTACAAGCCATTAATAAATTCTTCGGCTCTATGCATAGATAGCATGGAGTGCCGTTGAAAACATCGAATCGAAAAACTAAGCAATCGTAAGGCATTTTTATTATCATGGGAACGCTGAAATTATTATTTTTGGAATCCCAGACTCGGCTTTACACACAATTGTAGAGGCATGGCAAAAGTTGCGCAAAGCGAGGTGACAATCTTCGCACCCCATCAGCCCTCCCATTTCAATCCCCAAGGTGCGCATTCACTACGATCGTAATTTGAATAACGTTGGTATGTTTAGCCACCTCCCTCTTGGCATTAAATTTCACTTCAGATAGATAAACCATTATTACTAGCGTGAAATAATAGCCCTTCCCGCTATCAGCCACTGCTTGAACATTTTGCGGCGATGTAGCCTGCGCCGCCACTTCTGCAGTGTCGATCGTCCCATTTCCGCAACTCGCAACCTCGCTGTCAAAGGCAGCAATAGCTCAGCGTTTTATTATAACACCGCAATGAGTCCGAAATTTCACTTCAAGCACGCACCGCGCCTCTCACTCGAGGCCGAAACACGGCGAATTCACGTTGTTTTGGATGAACTCCCGTTCTTCGAGTCACGCAACTTCCCTCAACAGATCAAACGACTAAATGTAAAACCAGCCACCCCCATGACCAAAACCACAGTAGAAATCGGCGAAGAGCACTCTGCCTGAACCACGAGCAGCTGCTTCGCCCGACGGCCATGTTTTCCAATATTCACCGCACCAAGATAGCGGCGCCCAGTAATGTCGTTATGGAGATATACGGCGCTCCAAAATTGCCGTCCTTTCATCAATTTTCACCAGTAGTTTGTCGCCTGAGTACACATACGTATTTTTTCTACAGGACTTTGCAATTGTTTTCCATGAGAAAACTTCAAAAAACTCACAGAATATAACATGTGCAACCCGACATGATGATGACCTTCGAAAAAACTATCTAAAAACTATCTTGGGGACAATTTTATGCAGGTGTTTTATAGTATGACCAATCAATTAAACCTTTACAAACAGGGGTGCTGGAAAATTATACCGTCAGTAAGCATTTTTCCCCACTGAAACTGGCGGCAGCGTTAAAATCCTTGGCTCTCAGACTGTTTTGGAGCAGTTTGGCGCAATTTCGGCAATTTCCAAGCTTTTGGAGCAGCCCGGCACAGGAAAGCAGATTTGTATCAAAAGTGCGCAATATGCGCAGCTGTCTCACCCCTGCATTATGCCCCCTCCTCTCCCCGTGCCCCCCCCCCCCCGAAAGGCCCACAATGTTGGAAAATTCACAACCAACAAACATTACACTCCAAAACACAAAAAATGCGGAAGGAGAAGACGCTGCTCACTGACCACACTGCAGAAATTCTGATGTAATGTTTTACTCTCAATAATTAGCTGACATTACATCAATAAAGTGCTGTGACCCCTTTAAATTTTCCAAAGCACTCCTGCTCCAACTGAGTACCCGTGCTACACAAGCGTTTTGAAGGCCTTTGGGTCAAATGTCATTTGAATCAAATCCCACCTTTGAGGTGCTACACGACGTTTTTCAAAGGCCTTTGGTTGAAATGCCATTAGAGTCAAAGGAGCACCACCAACAACCTTTGAGGTTCTCAAAGGCCTTTGAAACACGAATGGTCATACTTTTGGGCACAGTTTCTGCATGCCGTAATTACAAAAACAATTATTTATGAGTAAAACTTGGTGTTTAAAGTGCACAATCTTCACAATTTTCACTTGTATTTGTTCTCTATCACTCGCTCTACAATTACAAGGTAACTTGGTACTCTCAACACCAGCAGTGCGAAAAAAAAAAAAAAAAGACTGGCTGTTTTGTGCCCGCTTGTAGATTGTTATCAATTTGATCACTAATAATTGCTTGTTTCTGGCCATTTAAACTCTAAAATTAATTTTTGTCAAGAACAAAATGGCAGCAGTGGCGACACCAAAACGTGGCGGGCGAATGTGGAAACTTTCAACTGCCTTTGACAACTGTCGTGTAGATCGGCGGGATTCCTTCTCATTCCAACGGCATCTGAAATTTCGAAGGCCATTTGACTGAAACGTCCTTTCAAATGCCCATTCAGCACAGGTATAACGCACCATCTTCCACTTGCAGTGTGCAGCCTGGACTTTCAGTGGCAATAGAAATCAGGACAATGTGAACACATGCCATCGGCCCGAAAATTGTAACATCTGATGTGACACAGGCCGGCCCGCTTCGGCTACCCCATCCTTTCCAAGCCACGCATTGTGTAAGTGGGGAAGGGGGATGAATGCCCGAGAGCTTACTTTTGAAGGTTGTTGAGAAGGTAGTAAAGTAGCATCTGCAGGGGGCTCTTGTCCGACTTCTTCTTGAGCGTGCAAGAGCGAGGGTCCCGAACTGGCCGTTCAGCGGGTGGCGGTGAGGGCTCACGCGGTGCAGGTGTCAGCTCCAGGCGGGGGCGCTTGGCAGGTGGTGGGGGCTCCACGGCGCTGGCAGCTACGGCCACTTTCTCCTCGCTCCCCAAGGAACACTCGTGCTCGCACTTGCGCTTCTCCTAGAAAAAGGGAGTGGAGGATAAAAAAGAGGCGGCAGATCTTTCAGTCTGTAAGTTTGAGCAAAAAGCAAACCAGAACAAAAAACAAACAGATCAGGTTGATTTGATAGCGTGCCATTGCAATGTGCAGGACATCAACGCAGCGCTATGAACAAAACTCTGCCACAACTGTAACCAAAGCACATATTATAGTGGCCTCATTTTTGGACCAACCATGTATCATTTGCTAGTGACTGCGGGGCCTACTTGGCAGATTTCTGTGTAACTCCCCACATGAAACATTTGTCTATGTAGGCTTTTTTTCTTCTCTTCTATCCCTTGCGGTCATTCTCATGTCACAGTACTGGAATACATCTCAAACAACTTAGCTCACTGGCTATTCTTTCAAGCCATGAAAAATGATATACATAGTGATTACTCATTTGTTGGCAAAAATGATGATACCTTAAAAAAATGTATTCTTTCCATTCAGGATTTTTTCAATAGCTAGTATGAAAAAAATCTGCCACAAAGGAAACATCCAAAGAATACCCTCAGCATACTCTACTGGAAAAAGACATGCTTCGTAAAGTTTGTAGCTGCCCCAATTTTAACAGAAGCTGTGTGAAAAGGAATACACACAAAGCCACAGCCCAATTCAGGAAAAAGCTCTTCAATACGTTCAGCATCCAGCCAGAAAATACAGCTGCAGCCTTACATATAATAATCCTGTGACCTTGGCTCTGGGTCTTGGCCCTCAGTTGAAGGACATTACGACCACCCCTTGCAGTGTTTTGAGTATGCACTGGGTGCGCGGAATTTTTCATTGCTTGAACACCACCTCTGCTACCTTTGTAATGAGTCCATCTTGATCTTATAGCAGTGCTTGAATAGCTTGGCTGGCCATAGTTTCTACACCTTATTCTCAACTAGGACACTGCTCAGAGCAAATTCTTGGCGAACAGCCAGTTAATAAAACGGCTGTCTGTCAAAAACGTCCCCTCTTTTGGACGTCACGACTGTCATGCTACTGAAAACAATGTCTTAAGACACGGTAAGTTTTTCTTTTGATGGCATTGTTAAGAACACAAAAAGTGAAGACAAATGATGGGTGTGCACCAATGCACAAACACGTGCATGAACTTGCCTTTTTATACATCGTAGTAAAACCCCCTTCTGCACTTTTATGGTGTAAGCATATGTCCCCTGGACTCCACTTTACACATCCATTCTGGTCCCAAGTACTACCAAGCAAAGGACACTTCTCCAAACCCAGTTCCTGCTCACCATTGTGTGGATGAAGAAACACTTTGAACCGAATTTTTTGCTTGCCTGCTTTATTTCTGAGCAAATGAGACATGAACGTACCTTCAAGGACCACTGAAGTCAGTTATAAACAATGTCTAGTAACCGTGCCAGATTCAAGCCTGGAATGCGTAGGCCACGTTCCGAGCTTTTCCTGCCAATTTACACAAATTTTGCGATGGGAAAATGTATTCAAATGCACCACTTTCCTCGCGCCATCCTCCCCGCAGATTCGCTAACATCGGCTACAATGACATGCTGGGAAGGCTAACTAAAATTAATGAATCGGTACTACGTTTAACCTGTACAACCTCAACAAACAAAAGGTCGATAGTGACCGCGAAATGGGCTAAAATCAAGGTAGCATGAAAACACATTGCGAACCAGCACGACGCCATTACAGGAGTTTGTGCGGCAGCCACTAATGTTGCACGGTGTTCTCGTTTATGCTGGCCATCAAAAATAAATCGAGGGCTCTAGATTTTTGCTATATAGTCAAATAATTACATGGGTAAAAATGCATAATGCAGCCATAAATAAGACTGGCTAAATCCCTTCAATGTGCCTTCAGATCAAATAAACCATCCATTCTCTAATGAAACAGCAATACAATTTGACTAACAAAAAATAAAGGCCCCTTTACCAAAAATATACTGCTAACCTTCCCAACCCTTTATAAAGTTAACAAGCGTACTATCATGTAAACTATGGCTTTTGATGTTATTCAGACACTTGTTCTCTTAAAAATAAACGTTTGTAACGATAAATTGAGCCTAAGTGAAGAGGCCGAATAAGATGGAGTCACCATTACAACCGTAACCCACCTTCTTCTCAGAGTCCTTATGATGGTGGTGGTGATGCCTGTGATGGCGATGGTGGTGGTGCCTGTGCCTCTTCTCTCGGTGTTCCTTGCTGCTTGACTTCTTCTTTTTCTTCTTTTTGGACTTTTTGTGCTTGCTGCTGCTTCCCTCGTGAGCGTGGCACACCATGTTTGTGCCCTCGACGCGAAAGGCCGCCGGCGGGGTGGCCACTGCTGCCGGTTCCTGCGGAGGCGGTGGCGGGGGGGCTGGGGGCGCACTGTGCGGCGAGGCTATTGCGGACGGCGACGGCACGGGAGTCTGGAGCCCGCCTGCACTCCCACCCACTTTGAGCACCAGCTTGAGGGACTTCTCTTGCCGATCTGGAACGCGGAGACCACCCAGACGGTGAGAGGCATGAAAACAAAACCTCTACCAGCTAAGCGCTGCGGTGAACACTGATAATAACTAAGCAGGGAGCAAGAAGTAGCACCGACAAGTTAGGAATGGTCTGAACAGGCACACACGGCTGAAGTTGGATAATGCTAAGTTAATTGAGGCAACATCCTGCAAAAAAGTCCTTCGTCCATCCCACGGGCTTACTGAAGCTGGCTTACGTGCGAAAGCCAGCTTAAGATGCACTGTGTTAGGTCGTGCCTCAATCAAAAGGTGAGACAACCCTGTTCCAGAATGCAGCCACAGTGCATTTGAGTCCGGAACGTCGAGACCCCTCGAGAACCCCTTATACCACTCGAGAACCATTGCTTGTTATGAATTGTGGCCTCACAACTGCCACAGTACTGCTGAGTGCAAGCACAAATCATTGATTGTGAACTTTAATTATGGCTAACAAACACCTCTGAACATCACGCTTGTTGTAAGAGGGTTTTGTTGCAAGTGAAATGCCCAGAAACCTCTAACTGGCCCTTAAAAGACACTGCAGCAGGTTTTAGACATGGAAAATAAATTCACCCCCAAATGCAGGCTTCGTTATTAAGGCTGTCCGAGTCAAGTATCACTTTGTTACTCATACACAACAAAAAAGCTCGGTTCCACTGCTAAGGCTGTAATCTCTTCCCAAAGTTTGGGCCCCCACCACCTTCTGTGGAGCATTTTTCTGTCATCATAGTGTGCCGATTCCACAAAGCACAGATCTCTGCTATGGAAATAGCTTTTATTCATGCACTTTTGGTAAAGGAGCCATCGTTGTATTGTTGCGATGCTCATTGCCAACTGGCTTTGACAGCACTGGTGCTTTTATTTAATTAGCATGGCCTGCAACACACTTATGCACTATCGTTTCCATGTTTATAAGCACCTTCATCTGGGACAAGAAGAGCAGTGCACAGGACCGGTGCTTTAACCCTCTTTTCCTCCCATGGCTAGTAATGTGTTGTTTGAACAAGTTGAACATAAACTGACTCGTCCTGCTTCAGTATAAATATCTTGCCACATGACTAGGCCCACACACACCGCGTCAGAAGACATGCGTACACGCTATTTGATGTTCCTTTGTCGTATGTTGCTACCGCACAGCCAATTACAAATTGGAACACTTCGAAGACTGACATCGACAGATGCAGTGCATACTTGAGAACATCAATATCTCTTTTCCTGCCATCACCCTTCAGCCACTAAAAAAGCAAGCTGCAGAAGACTGGGTACAGAAGACTGGAGATACTGAATGCACACCCCTTACATTGCCACTTTTGTGAGACTGCCGTGCTTTACCCCTCTCCTGCGGGCACGTAAGGGGGCCCAGGGGAGAGGTGCAGCTTTCACCATCATGGTACTATGTAATAAGCAGAAAGATTTTTTACAACTATGGCAATACTCAACGCTTTAAAAATTGTTGCAAAAGGGATTTTTGGGAATACGAAATCTGATACCAAAAACATTCCGGGGCCTTGGTGTAGCCTGGTATCAGGCTACACCAAGTACAGGTATGCTTTTATGGCCTCTAGAGCATTTAACTGGTGCATTTGTTCATTCTACCCGCACAAGCAAGCCTCCTTTGGTTCATTTGTGTCATTAAGCAGCACCCAATGGTTGTTGCTTGTTGCGCGTTCATCTGACCAAGCATAAATTCTTACTTCTAAAGCATCCAGTAGACCTCTGCAGGTACAGACCAGTGTGGATAAGTGAGACTATGCTAAACTTCGGAGTGCACATACAGCTTTCTTGGATTTCATGTGGTTCAGCCTCCAAGTGCTACAGCCCTAATTTTTTTAGTGTTTAACTGATTGGTAAAGTTGACAAACTAAAATGATCAAGTTGATTAGCTGCTGTTTTATAAGGCGTTGTCCAATATACCTCTGCCCAATCCATCTCTGCAGGTATGTAAACACTGTGTTAGGCTTCACACTCTAAAGCACATGCGCAGATTCTTGTGATCGACCTTCCTAGTGCTTGCGCATTAATTGATTGAACTTGCTGACTGACTAAAATGATTAAGTTGTTCAAACATTTTATATAGCCTTGTCCAATATACCTCTGCTGGCATGTGCTACTCTGTGTGTATGTAACACTGTTGCACTCCAGAGTATGCAGACCGTCTTCACAGTGGACAGATTTCTTGCAGTCAACCCACTTAAGGCTTGCACACAATTGCAGAGGCATTGTTGGTGCATTTCACATACCATCAAGCTCACAAATAGATCAACTGTTTATACCTGTTCTTTGTGGGAATGTACTACTCATGCAACACTGTGCAAAGATACAGAATACATGTACAGATTTCTCAGGGTTGACCCTCCTAGTGCTTGCACACTGATAAAGTGGGAATATCTCTCTCCCATCTATTGGTCATGAGGCCTGGCTAGCCTTATTGGTAGAGTACAAGGCTCGTAATCTCAGTATCACGAGTTCGGGCCCCAAGTTGCAAGGCAAGGTGGGCTACTTTGCAGCAAGAACTACCAAGCCGTACTCAACCCACAGTGGTGTTTTAGGAATCATGCACGACTTTCAGTACTCACGTACCACAGACAGGCTGCAGTGCCTCGGTAACTCAGCGTGGTTTTATTGCCAGAAGGGTACAGGTAGCTCACTACAAGAATAGAACTGTCATGTACAACGGAGACAGCATGCCCTGCTCTTTTTTTGCCCTCTTAGGTTAACAGAACAGCAACTGGCCATGTTTTTTTTGGTGGAAAGGGGCAAGGTGGAAAAGGCTGCCCTTTCCCACCAAGCCCCTTCCCCGCAACCCCTAGTCCGCACTCCGCCATCCTTGTTTGCAAGTCACACAGTCCTGGGGGAATGCATGCCCGGCATGGCCCACAAAGGAAAGGGCACATACTAGCCACAGCTCATAGAGCAAGAATATATAGGAGGGGAAACTTCCCATCTAGATAATGTCAAAACGAAAACCAAGGCGGACTGCAAAGCTTCGTAGCTGCGGCGGCAAAGGAGAAGGTAGTGGCACCTGATGGACGAAATGATAGCGGCTGCAGTTCATTCCGTGGCTGCACAGTGAAATGTCGATTGCGGCGAATATGCACTGTCTTGACCCACGGAAGGTGCCGCTAGCTTAACCTATGACGAGCGCTTGTGACATTATCTGGCTGCATTAGGAAGCCTCGTTTCCCCTCCTGTCTTATTCGTGCTTTGTGCCACAGCCTCATGTTTTTGGTAGTATTTCAAGTACATATGGCCCTTTTCGTGACCAGCGCTTGTTTGTTGTCTCCCCCTCTGGCCGTAGTCCATTTTTTGCAGCTTGCATCATTCCAGGCTAGGCTGTGTACAAATTATTCCAGCATCCTACAAAACCTGATCACCGCTGTTCAGTTCCCCCACACGAAACCCCAAATTTGGATGCACTATAGTATCACTTGTGTGATTTGAATGTTTGGTTTTATTTTCAGTTGAAAGCCTTAGCCGACTCAATAGCCATCAGCCAGCACTACTAGAGCTCCTGGGCGCTAGTGCACTTAATAGATGCACTACACATGTTAACAAATGTGGGAAGATGCCAGGTGTTTTTAGCACTTGTACAAACTGTGCAGAAGATGCTTTGGTAGGAATAGCTGCCAATGCAACAAACAAATCTGCCATGTATGTGACAGTTAAGGGCTCATTTGTGGGGTCACAAATACTGCAAAGTGTACAAAGGAGGGTTCGAAACCCATTTATCTGGTTTATTCATTGCTCACAGCTTCAAATGTGCTGTAATTTCCTCCACTTATGTTAAGAGTCTTATAACCTCAGCCATTACCACATTAAAGCACTAAACGAGTGTACAACAGTTGTCGAAAAGGCAATGTGGTATGTAATGACCAAAACATTCCATGGTTGCAGAAGTTAAATATAATGTCGATAAGTGTATTAATTTTTAGCTTGAGTATCATCTCCACACCATCACAGCCTCAACTAAACCGTTGAGGCCGGTGCGGGATGAAGACTGCCTGAACGAAACGATCAACCCGAGTGCTCTTTCAGAACGGTTTGCTTCAGGCTGCGCTGTTTTTGCAGTGGGACGCGGCGCGGGAATAAGCCAGTCACCGCTCCCAGCCGCTGGACTACCATTTGAGAAGTGGCAGCGCCTGAATAGCTAGCCCCCAACTACAGATTACATGGTCCTTCCCGTAGCATACAACGCCCACTTGGACCCCACACAAAAAAGCTATTTTAAGCCCACGTCTTACTGGCTTTAGTTTCTTTCAATCAATGCTTCTCAGTCAGTTGAGCGCTTAAAATGAGTCAGGCTTGACTGGAGGCATACCAATTAATTCCGCTGCAAGCAATGAACAGTGTCGTAAATTTTAAGAACAGCTCACAAAATGAAGGTACGATAAAAAGCCAGTTCAACATGTATTGCTAACTGCGGCTGCGCTCGTGAGCTTACTGCGACCGTGACAACTGTTACGCGCTTTAACGAACTTTCGCGACACACTCATAGCAACCACAAACTGCATCGCATTTTTTGCAACACCACAGGTAGGCACCGTAATTGATGTTAAAGAGGGGCCACGTCAGATTCCATACTTAAACAGAATGGTTAAGCAGAACTTTTTTGCCTGACTGGCCCAACACTCAAAAGGTCCTCAAAAGCATTACAACGAAGCTATCACGAAAGCCGACACACGGTGTGCTACGAAAAATCGAGGTGCACTAATCGGAAGAAAAAACAAATAAAGACCTTAAAAACGCCTAGGTTTGCATAAAAAGTACATATATAGAGAGAAAGTTGCAGTTATCCGTTCACAAAGGCTACTCAAGCACTGCGAGATCAAATGGCTGGATCGTTACCTCGAGCGCCTCGAGACACCGCGCTCGAGAACGATGTGGCATACGCACCTTCGTCTTTGACCTCTTTCTTTTCAGACTTGTGATGTTTCTTGTGCTTTTTGCTGCCCATTTTTGGCTTCACGTGCTTCACGTGCCTCGCGATGACTGATTTTCGGTACGCCAATGATTGCTACTACTAAATTTCCGGTAGCGTTAATAGATCGGTAGCGTCGTGCGTCGTTTTGCCATGTCGCGCCCTCTCTGAACGGGAACTATAACCCTCAAAACGGCTAGGGGTGTTTTGTTGGTTTTGTCGTGCTTCAAGCAGCCGTATTATGCAGCTGTGATGCAACCGCAAACACCAGACAATTCATAGGTTACCTTGTTTTGAATTATTTGTTTTGAATTACATTTAAAGCACATGCACGTCAACTTCACGGGTGTCTTGAACGAATTTGCAAAATACGTTTTCAAAACACTGAAATGCTTACTACTTGGGAGCAGTTTTTGGGAAAAAACAAGAATATAATGAAGTTGTTACTGGCCGGCCATGCCCGAGGCTTTAACTGGGCTTCATCGCCGTTCCAGATTATTTCTCTTCTGTCGGTCATTCTGTGTCCTTACTGGAATAAGCAGCGAAAAACGATATCGTTGAATTTTTTGCTTGTCTGTTTCACTTGTTTTTCGACTAATGAGCATTCATGTATGCATCTGATTGATGCTTCTTGTAATTTTCTTATACGGAAGTTTCCGCTCTTTGTCTGAAGCCCGGCTTATTGACCAACCCTATAGTTGTAAGTGCCACTTGTAGTAAGCTTTATTTAGTAAAAGGGGGAGGGGAAAGGGGGAGATATCAAGGGTTGGATTTAAATTTAAGGACCCCAGAAGCTATTTTCCCAGCCCTGGGCCCGGAGAGAGGAAAACCACAATAATACATTAACTCTCAGCGCTCGTGCATACACTTCGTTAAGTCGTCGTCTTTGTGACGTTCTTTATATACATTTTTCTAATCAACTCCACTAAGAGCTTGCAGTCATTGAGAGCTATTAAAAAAACAACCCGTTACCAAAAATAAATACGTCAGAAATCACGCTTACTGTTCAAATCCAGTTGTTGCGTAAGCATCAACCGTATTGTTTTGCGTATTTCCAGTCACTGAAGCTGCCACCTCAGTGAAAATGTACTTTATCAGAACTCAAGCTACTATTACGAGAATAAATATTGATTTCTTGAGCATGATTCCTTAAATTGCGACTGGTAAGAATGAGCAAAAGTTGAAGAGCACGCATGAAGTGCGTGCAGAGCGTGAGCTACTGCCACGTTCGAAATAGCGCGCCACGCAGTGATCTTCCGCTCGAAAAGCCCGGATGCTGACGTCATTCGTCATGCGCACGACAGCGTTTCTCAAAGGCCACACCGCCATTATGGAACTGTACCAACGCCCTCCAGTGTTGGACTATGATATTTCCCAGTAAGTTTTCGTGTTTTATTTTTCGTGGAATAGGAAAAACTGGGCACTTAGCGAAGCTTTCGTTGCAATCTAGGTGTGCACGAGCACTCACAAAAATGAGCTGTAACTGTCTTGATGTTCACCATTGCACGCCGAGAGCAATATCCGCGAGGAAGGCCCGTGCATCAACTAGGCCTAAACGCTCTGGCGAAAAAGCAGTTCCGCGGTTGGGCTGGTTCAGTCGCACGGAACGGCTTCCTGGCACCCCGGGTGGTTGCACGGGCGCAAGGGGCTGCGGAGAAGGTATGCTGGTCTTCCGGGCATGTGTACGGAGCTGCGGTGACGGATAATTTGCACGACGTGGGCCTGACCGGCGGCTCTCCGGCGGTCCTGAGGGGAGCTCGATCCTTTCTCCCACTGGTGGCGCTCATCGGGCATGCAGATGGCGCTTAGGACATCTTGGTTCCCTAGTTTATCACTAGGGTCTTCATGTCGCGGGCTCCTCCATCCCTGGGCGACGTTTCGCGCTGGCCGTTCGTAGCCGTGCATGCCGTTTTGACTGAAATGCTGTGTATGGCAGCTACGTGTGATGTCGGCCAGGGAAGGAGTCGCCATGGGGCCATGTTTGCCTCCGTTCAAATATGGCTTCCAAGCGGGTGTTCTGGCGGCACCAAGGTCGGCCGGCGGCTGTGCCTGCAGCTCGGCCCCGAGGCTATTGCCTTCCCGCTGTCTGTGTATAAGCGGGTGCGAACCACACTAGCCGCTGCCGCGAACGTCGAGCATGCTGCTGGATGTTTTGCTCCTTCGCTTTCCTTGCGTTGGCCTAGCTTCGCTCAGCAGTGTGCTCGCGTTCAGCGTCTCCGCGCGCGGAGAGTGATATCGCGTCCAAACGGGCCCCAAAAGTAACTGCAAAGTGCCTCGCAGCGTCCAGTCTATGCCTCAGGCGGACGTTGTAAAGCACTTGTTCAACAGAGGGTCTCATCCATGCTCATTTCTCTATACTGTGATTGGTGGTAATGCTCCAATTACGGCAGTCCTCGCTCACAGCCAGAAGTCGGGTCGGTAGTAGTTAGGCTGTACACGAGCGCTGCACCGAAAAACCGCTTTTCCCTATTTTCTAAATATGATAAATTGGACGCAGCAAGCAACTCGTGAACTGCGTTATATTTCCCCGTTAGCTGCACCCTGCAAGGCCTCGAGAAATGAACAAGGTAGCTTAGCAACCTTCACATCTGCATTCAAGGCCATGAAAACATGAGTTTGACCGCAGTGCTGGGGTCGTTTTATCGCTTTGATAGTGGCTGTATTGATATGGCATAACTACATGTGTCCTATGGCGTTTCCACAACGTAACTGCCATTTCTGTAGTCATAAATTATCTCAAAATGACCTGTCTGCTGGCAAGATGATGTGGAAAAGCAAAATTGAGCAATCTCCTTTCTCTGAGAGGCCTTGTAAGGCATTTCACGCACTCAAACCATAGCCCTTTATGTCTGGATGAGCTGTTGCTGCTGGTACTACTGCCTGCATTCAGTCTATTCACATCAGGCTGTGCCTTATCACGTGGTGATTACATTTGTAACAAATATTGTTATATCTTCCTTCATTGTACTACAATGAGTCAAAATTTGGCTGTAAATTGCAATCATTGGCTAGGTGCCCTGTTCCAATGTTAAGTGTGTTGTGTGTGTATGTGGGGCCAAAGACTAATGTGCTACAAGCTAAAATTAATGATGGAATCACAAAGCATTTACTATTTTTATTGTTATGGGTGCATTGAAGGCTGTTGAGGGGTTATTCCTTAAAAGAACTTGGTGCCTCAATGCTTGTTTAATTATACAGGAAGGTTTGACATGCAAGAAGTTGAAATAAATGTATCCTGCGATCAGTGTACAATTACCCATTGCCTTTTGGACCTCGCGTTTTATTTTTGACTTGAACCTGTATCTTGACGTTAAGTGTAAGCGTGATTAAGGTAAGCATAGCTGAGAACACTTGTACGAGCTAAGGGGGAGGTGGGAGAGTTGTTTTGTTGTGTTCGAGAGCCACTTGGCCTGGCAGAAAGAGAACGTTATGCTTTCTTTTTTAGGGTCAAGTAGGTTGTGGCAAGAATGCCAGAAGGGGATGGCATGTGCTTAGCCCCATTTACAATTTGCGAGCCTTCGCAAGAGGAGAAAGCGGCTGCATCTGCAAAAGCCACAAGCAGAATCAGGTGTGCTATGTCTTGTTCACCAGCACACCCCCTGACTCCACACTTACCTATCCCAGAAACCTTTTCACATCTGCTGACTGAAGTGATGCAGGGGGTAGAAGCATTTGGCTTTGGGGCACATCACAGGCTCAGTTCTCAACCACAGTTGTTCGGTTGAGGTAGAGTGAAAAGGGGAACGTTGCCTGCGTGTCGGCGCACTTAAGAAGCTTGGTGGAGTAATTTGAATTGGAGCTGTGTGGTACGGTGTTGCTAAACTCATCCTTTGCTTTGGGGAGTAAAACCCGACATGTTATTACTGTTCCCTATTCAGTTGTGGAAATGTAGCGAAATGGGTGTTGGCATCTTGTGAAAGTGCCATATGCATCCCCTTCAGCTTGATCATGGCAAACTTTTATATATGGAACAGTGTTAAAAAAGTTATAAAGCTGTAGGCCCCTCTTTTAAAAAAAAAAACGTGCTAGCCCGGAATGAGTCATGGCCCAGCCTGATTAGCAGAAAAAAATTCTGGCAGTCCTGAACTGTGTTGCTTATTTTTCTCTTAATTGGCAGTTTCACGAAAACTTGCGGTACAATTAGTTCATAATTCAGGTGATGGGTAAGGGCAAGGCCACAGCAGTTGTATGCAGTTATGGGGCCTCTAATCAGATAACAAGAAGCACTATTTCATGTGAAATTGAACTGAATTGTGCAATAAGCATGCCAATTTTACAGTGGAACTTGTGTGCTGAAGTATTTTACTGAACCAGTGTGACGTTTTATTATTTCCGCAGAGGCTGCCCTCATTTAATTTTCCTGACCCTCCTACTTTATTTTTTCTCTGCCCCCAGGCTTGTGATTTGAGGGTGCACTCCAACTCCCTGGTGCCAGTTGCTGCACCACAGCAGTGAAGTGAATTGTGTGCACCATGTCCGACCAGCCGACAGACCCCCCATCAGATGGGGGCTCCACAGGCCCAGATGGTGTGGCCAGTGGTGACTCGGAGGCCATCTCAGACATTCAGAACTACCTGGCCTCCTTCAACAAGGAGATCCAGGGTGATGGGCCATCTTCATCAGGCGTTGGGGCTGGAGATGCAGTTATTACCAGTGTGGACACTGATCCAGCCGACACTGAGCCTGTGGCCACAACAGCAGATGGCACCACTACTTTCTACGTGACTCAGACTGCTGACGGCTTTCAGTATGCCACATCAACTCAGGTATGCCCACACGTTTTTGTTGTGCAGTCGTCTTATTTGGGGGGGCCGTTCTTCTGCGTGTCTGTTTCTCTCCCACCCCTTTGCCTTTCTCACTAGACAGAGCGAGTTGTTTTGAGAAGCCAACGTTTTGCCAGCTGATGTATAGTGCAATCTTTCTTTGGAGGGGCAGAGCAAGGAAAGGCAACTGGTAATGTTGTTTGAGCCTGCCTTCTAACCTGTTGTTACCCCCCACTCCCCCCTCCAAAAAATGGGGGGGGGGGGGTTGATTCCCTGGTGGGCGGGTTGTTGGAGGGGGGCATGATAACAGATGGTGAGATGGTGGGTGCATTCCACACTCCACCTGTATCAGTGAAGAGTAGACGACACACATTGCGGATTGCATGTGACATTGCTGACCCGTTCCCATCCAGAGAAGGAGATCTCGTTATGTAAGTGGCGCAACAGCATGCCATTCTTATGGAATGTGTACTGAGGAGCAAAATTGCCATCCCATTCATTGCTGTGCTATTCACTGATGCGAGGTGTAGATCCTGCCCGGAATCTGGTTAGCGCTGATTAATGGCTAAGGGTGCCACGTGAGGATGTCGTTACGTCTGCAAGCGAACAAGTGGAGCCGGGCGTGCACTGTGCTCTGTGGCGACATTTGAAATCACTAAAGACGGTGCAGAACATCTTTCAGGTTTCAGTAGGAATCTCCCACCTCACCACAGTGTGCCTGACAGGCCAGCTATGGCCAGAAACATTTGGACGTAACCACCACTTTGATGCATTGCAGGCACAATTTGACGGCACCACAACCTACTACACCCCTGCACAAGCCACCTTCTACACCACCGATGGCGAGCCAGCCTCAGAAGGCTCGGCTACCGTGACAGGCTCTGGCCAGCTGGAGACAATCCAGGGCTACGCAACAACTGCGGACGGCAAGGCCTTTCCAGCCACTAGCTCCACGACAGATGGCCTCCAGCAGATAGTGCTTGTTGGCAAGGGCCAAGGAGCTGAGCCACGGGAGATCGCGGTCACCATTCCAGACTCCATAGCTGATCAGGTGAGGGTCTGGACCTACCCCGTTCTCAAGCTGATAGCAGAAGCACTTGCAAGCACCATCCCCTTCTAGCACAATAAGAAAGAAATACCTTTTTTTCCCCTGCAAACTTTATAAATACTAATCTGGCAAGCTAGTAACTGCTGTGATTGTGATTGTAGTTTCTCGGCAAACATCAGTGAGCACGCACAACTGATCTCTTGCTTAGTTACAAAGGACTACCACGAGCACTGCGTTTGTTAGCTCAAGCTTATTCATTTATACATGGCTCCCCCCATAGATGTCTGGCAGGTAGACAGTTGGTCGGGAAAGGGTAGGGAAGCACTTTAACCGCATGAAGTAGTGATTTTGGTGGGCAATTGATTGATTCTAGGGTTTAACGTGCCGATGCAAAGCAGGCGATGAGGTGCGCCATAGTGGAGGGCTCTGGGTTAATTTTGACCACCTGGGGATCTTTGACGTGCGCCAAAGCCTCGTACACACGGGCGTTTTTCTTTTCGCCTCCATCAGAAAAGCGGCTGCCGCGGCCGGGAATTGAACCCGCATCCTCATGCTCAGCAGCGCAACGCCTTAGCCACTGAGCCACCGTGGTGGGTGGTTTTCGTAAGCTATGCGGCAAGTGCTACAAAATAGTTTATGGTAAGCTAGTAGTGCGGGCGACAGCGATGAGCGGCCATTCACCTTACAAATTACACTGCTCCTGGTACCCAGTTTCTGTTTCTTGCCATGTCATTCACTTCAGGCTGGCAGCAAGCACACGACGGTAGCCTGGCCTGACAGAGTGTATTTTGTAGCGTGGACAACTGCTCGCCAAAAACGCTCAATGTGGTTTTCCCTAAATGAACACTCCTGGTCTCAAAACTTCTACTAGCGGGTAACTTCCAAATATTTTTGAAGAAATAAGCCATGAAATGAGAGCTGCCTTGCCTTCCTGTAGGCTACCACTTTTATGCAGATGTCTGTGCAGTGCACCTTAGAGTCAAGATGATTTGCTTTAGAACACAGCTTTTAACACTTTCCTGCCCACTAGAAAAGCAGTGATTTTGGGTTGTCTAGCAAACAATTTTTCCCGGTCGCAAAAAATATGCATCATATGTGTGTATGGTATCGAAGTGTAGAAGAGTAAATTTGCTTTGCAGTGGTGATTGTTTCAAACAAATGTTAAGAGAAAAAAGTCTGCACAGAAAATTTTTGGGACAAACGCAAAAAAAAAAGCAATAACATCAGTGTTTCTCCAGAGAAAAAATACATAACAAATTTAAGATGTACATTTTGTACATATACTATCAGTGCAGAACTCCTGCAAATATCAAATGCTTAACTATAAAATTTATTTACTTACAAAAAAAATGTTAGCACTTGTGGGTTTTGTGCCACTGTGCAATGCAGTTCCTCGAAACATGGTTGGCCACACATAGTGGGTTTCGTGCCACTGAGCAAAGCAGTTCCTCAAGCCTCACGTGCATCGCAGAAAACATTGGTTTTCTGCTCCACTCTTTCTTGCTTGTAGCAGAATTCACAGTTTCGATACTTTTGCATTTTCTGGAGCTTGCGTTGAACAAGGGTATCAGGGTCTGGGCCAGTTTGGCGCTCTGTCGCTTTCGGTGATGAAATCCAATGATGAAAAGTTGTCCTCAATGTCAGTGCTGCTAATGTCATCCAAGAAGTCACGTGTAGAATAGTCCAAATCGTTAAAAATGTGGCGCTGTAGCGCACGATGCGTACACCATCTCAGTATCATTCGAGCGCCCATCACACGGCATTGGCTCACTTTAAAAAATCGCGGCGCTCAGAAATACAAAAAAATAGAGGATGTACCTGTTTCTACTACTCAGTAGATGGCGCCAGCTCTAAGAGCGCACTCTGAAAGCGCCAAATTCAAATGGGAAAATGTCAAAATTTGAACTTTAGATGTCGATAGTAAAGGCGTCGGCAGGAAGGTGTTAAAAGAGGAAATATGCAGCAAAATATAGTGTGGGTGTAACAACAAAAAATTCTACGCAACAAGGACGGCGAGGTTACTGAAGTCGTGTGTGCGACTAGGGTTTGTGCAAGCCTTTGTTACTGCAGCCTTTTACACCTTCCTCTCTATACTGCTGGGAGCTCGGGTCAAGTAGAAACATGCCAGGCCTGAACTAGCCAAGCATGCTGAGTATGGAATGTGGTGTTTCCAGTGGTCACATAAAATTAAGAGTTGCCATGTCATTGCATCACATTGTCAAATTATGTTCAAGCAATACAACACGTGTCTAGTCTCTGGGCAAGGAAAAAAAATTATTCTCGTAAGTTAGCTCTCTACTAACACACTGAATGTGTCAGTGTTGGCTAGCTTTAGTATGCATGGAGGCATAGCAGCTAAGTCTTCAGTGGGGAACAAATGCAAGGGTGGGAACAAGGAAGTGGGAAAAGACAAGGCACTGGTCTTGTCAACAAGAAATTCCATAATGCCTATCAGGTAGTAGAGACATCACCATTGCCCAGATAGCATTACTTATTGCCGAGAACGAAATGGTTCGGATGTGAAGATACCAAAAACAGGATGTGGTGTTCACATCACTTTTTTTTTTTTTTTCAGCATTACTGACATTGCATTAGCATCATTGGCAGACTTGTAAAAAATCACATTCTATCTCTTGTTCTCGTCCCGGTTGGTAAGTGACAACTAGCTTCTTTTCAAAGGCAAGATGTTGGCACTGATTGACAATTTTTTTTAGGGGCGAAGCTCCTTAGGGCGTGGGTCTGTCCATCCTCGACGTAGTAGCCACCTCTAGCCGTAGTAGCCACGTATGTAGCCACCTCTAGTTTAGTTCTTGGATTGTTTACTAGATGGCGTGGCTACCTCTAGTTTAGTTCTTGGATTGTTTACTAGATGGCGGTACTTGTATATGATGAAAAGATGCGCTTGGATTGTTTACTAGATGGCGTGGCTACCTCTAGTTTAGTTCTTGGATTGTTTACTAGATGACGGGGAGCGTTGTAATAAAATCCGTTCGCTGTTGGCGCGCGCTCGGAGTCGCCCGATGGATAAGGCTGCAGATGTGCGAGCCCGCGAGGCAGAAGCGCTCCGTGAAGCTGCGCGACGCCGCCACCAAGATCCTGCCGTACGAGAGCGGGAGGCCGAAGCGTGTCGTCTGGCTGCGCGACGACACCGCCGAGATCCCAGCGTTCGAGAACGAGAGGCTCAAGCGTCACGGCACCGGCGCGAGGACCCTGCCGTACGCGAAGCGGCACGGCTGCGGCGCGAAGAGGATCTCCAAAACGTCAGAGAACGGGAAGCGGCGAGAAAGTGCGCGTATCGGCAGGCAGACCCTGATGCAGTGAGAGCTCGTGAGGCGTCTGCAAAACGCATCAGGCGAGCTCAGCCCCAAGGTGCCGACGCGCGGTTTAAGCGAGACTTTCTAGACGTTACGTTCGGACACAGATGTAGTGGGCGAACTTTCACTGAAGAGTCACGGTTTTACCGATGATTTCCCCTCAGGAGCTTCGCCCACTCATCATCATTCACCTTGTGGATATGCTGTGAATTTTTTTATTACCTCAATTAGGGACAGGACTAATCGATGGTTCGACTAGTCACTTCTCGAATTACATTTAAAAAATACCGTGTAGGCCATAGCTCTTTAATCTCGAAATTATCTGCTCTTTGCTTGGATTCACTAACACTATCATGGCTGCGCAACTTTCTAACACTTCATCAGCAGGTTGCAGTCAGTAATTCTGCCTATTCCTGCGGCTGTATAACCCGCCGCGGTGGCTCATTGGCTATGGCGTTGTGCTACTGAGCCCAAGGGCGCGGGTTCGATTCCCGGCTGCACTGGCCGCTTTTCTGATAGAGGCGGAAAGCGAAAACGTCCGTGTGTTCGAGATTTCGGTGCACGTTAAAGATCCCCATGGGGTCAAAATTTATCCGGGGCTCTCCACTACGGCACCCCTCATCGCCTGTGTAGCGTCGGCGCGTTAAAACGCCACAATCAATCAATCAATCCTGCTGCTGTGTAGCTTCCAGTGTCCTGCTGGACAAGGTTGACAGGCCCTTATTGTTTTTAGTTTACATTAACGATTCTCCCACTATCATGTCCTCTTCCATTCACTGATTTGCCAATGGCTGCATCTTTTACCAACCTTAACGTGCTGACGATCGCCTTATCTTATAAACTGATCTTAACATTATTTACATTTGGTGTAACAAGCGGCTAATGACCATTAACTCAACTAAGTGCCAAATAATGCCTGTGGCCTGACTGAAATAGATGCGAAATGGGCGTTTTTAAACAGGTGAACACAGAATTCCGCCCATGGTCAACGACGTATAGGTGGTAGGCCCAAGACTGTGTAACCAAACGGGGAAAAAGTTGCATTTGTCTTATGCCATTCTTATGCAGCTGTGTGTGTCATGTTCGTACATTCTTATCACTTGCACTGTACCATTCACCCCTGGATATAAAGCTATAATAGCAGCCCTAGCAGATGGCTTTTAGTGGGTCTTGTAGAGTTCTATTGGTATGTTTCTCACTGGCCCTCGCAAAAGGTAAGTGCCAGGTGGCATGCAGAACTCTTTTCAAGTGACGAGAGCTAGTGGGACTGAGTGTTCACCATGCAACTGGTGGGAAAGCGCCTGGCAGGGAACTTATGAACTGAATTCCACTGTGTGGTAAAGGCGTACCAGGTGTGCACACACGTGTCCTGGCCTGCAGGTGCGGCACGACAGCAGCACCGAGGAGCTGCTGAAGGCCGTGGAGCAGCAGGGCCGGTCTGCGGGAGACGTGGTGCAAGCGGCGGAGCAGCCCACCTTTGTGGCCATGCAGCCCGGCGGCTCGCATGACGTGGCCGAGGAGCAGCAGGTGATCCTGAACACGGGAAACTCGTACCAGACGGTGACCATTGTGCCCTCGGACACGAACCCGGGCGAGGTGAGCTACGTGCTGATCGTGTCCCAGCCGGACGAGGGCAAGGAGGACCTGGCCAAGGCGGACATGGACATGTCAGTGTACGACTTCCACGAGGGTGGCGACAAGGCCGGTGCGGAGGTGATCGAGGAGGAGTCCTCGACCCCGGAGCCCGTGGCCAAGATGCGCACCATCAAGATCACGCCCAAGAAGAGCCAGACAGTGACGCAGGCGCACATGTGCAACTACTGCAACTACACGAGCCCCAAGCGGTACCTGCTGTCACGCCACATGAAGAGCCACTCGGAGGAGCGGCCACACAAGTGCTCCGTGTGCGAGCGGGGCTTCAAGACACTGGCCTCGCTGCAGAACCACGTAAACACGCACACAGGCACGCGGCCGCATCAGTGCAAGGAGTGCGACGCGGCCTTCACCACGTCCGGGGAGCTGGTGCGGCACGTGCGCTACCGGCACACACATGAGAAGCCGCACCGGTGCACCGAGTGCGACTATGCCTCGGTGGAGCTGAGCAAGCTCAAGCGGCACATGCGGTGCCACACGGGGGAGCGGCCGTACCAGTGCCCGCACTGCACGTACGCCTCGCCTGACACCTACAAGCTCAAGCGGCATCTGCGCATCCACACGGGGGAGAAGCCGTACGAGTGCGATGTGTGCCACGCCCGCTTCACCCAGTCCAACAGCCTCAAGGCGCACAAGCTCATCCACTCGGGCAACAAGCCCATCTTCCAGTGCGAGTTGTGCCCCACCACGTGCGGACGCAAGACCGACCTCCGCATCCACGTCCAGAAGCTGCACACCAGCGACAAGCCGCTCAAGTGCAAGCGCTGCGGCAAGTCCTTCCCTGACCGCTACACGTACAAGGTGGGTGGGCCTGCTCTCTTCCCGCCAGCGCGAGTGTCGTTCCTCTTGAGAAGTGCTGCATGGATTCCTTTGCTCCGTTGATCCAATTCTACACAGCAGTGCTGTTGACGCTTTTGGTACATGGGAAGCGTTTTACAGGGCAAGGAAAAAATTTGTCCCCGAGGGGGGTTATCGGCCTTTGCTCAGGAAAGCAGGTGCCTACGGATTGCAGAGCAGCACTTTGTACATGTGTGACTAAGCTCCTCATTGCTAGGTGCCTCCCTTCTCCAGTTCGGCTGATTCTAGCTGTAGTGCCTACAAAGACGTAATCAAAGAGAATAATGCTTTACTCTTGTGCAAAGGTTCTTACTAACTAGCTGGAGGAATCTACGTGAGACCTCAAAGTGACTAATTTACATTCCTTTAACAACCAAGTTTTCGGAATTACTGAGGAGCCTTCTGAAATCTGATGTCAGTATCCAGGTTGTAATGCGCCATCCCAAACGTTTAAAAAAAATGACACGAACTTTGCTACAGCTCTTTTGGGGTGGTATTTTGTGGGCTGACTACGTGAGCAAATAGAGTAGTTGAAGGGCAGCATCATTCAGTTCCTGACTCAAGGTATTAAAACTTTCCTGCCCATGGAAGAGCAGTGATGTTGGGTAGTCTAGCAAATACTTTTTTCCCAATCGCAAAATATATGTAACATATAAGTGCATGATATCGAAAGGGAGAGTAAATTTCCTTTGCAATGATAATGTTTCAGACAACAATATTTATGCGGAAAGAGAAAAAATGCTGTACAGAAAAATTTTGTGACAAACAAAAAATAAGCAAAAATGTTGGTGTTGCTTCACACGTGCAGTGCAAAAAACTCCTGCAAATATGAAATGCTTAATTAACTGTAAAATTTCCTGACTTCCAAACAAAAAGCAGTTAGCCCTAATGGGTTTTGTGCCTCTGGGGAAAGCAGTTCCTCAAACTTCTGAAACATGGGTTGGGCTGGGCACACATGCATCGCAGGAATTTGTTTTTTTTTTTCCTTCCACTCTTTTTTGTTCAAGGCACAATGCACAGTTTCGATACTTTTGCATTTTCTGGGTTTGTGTTGAACAGGGGGATCAGGTTTCCGCCTGGTTTTACGCAGGTTTGCGTTCCACACTAAAATCTGCTTAATAAAAGTTGTCCTTGGAGTCAGTGCTGCTAATATCATCCAAAAATTCACGTGTAGGCTTGTATAAATCGCTAGAAAAAAGCAGCACTTCCGTGGTGCGATGTTGACGCAATCGTTGTATTTGTGTTTGTATTTGTATTTGTATTTGCAGCGCTTTAAAAAATCAGCGCTGCACAAAAAAACAAAACCAAAAGAGGATGCGAGTGTTTCTACTACTCAGTAAATGGTGCCAGCTCTCACAGCGCACTCAAAAAGCACCAAATTCGAATGGGAAAACGTCAAAATTTGAACTTGAAAGCACCGATATGTATACCATCGATTTGAATCGGTGTGGGCAGGAAAGTGTTAGCCCATTATATGTTACAGTGATGATGTTACCAAAAAAAAAAATAAGTATCATAAGCTCCCTCGCACTCCCGAAATTCGAACTGGCAGGGGGGACAAGTTGTGCATGTAACGGGGGGGCATCGGGCAGTTGTTTGCGAGTAATGTGAATTGTCTCTCATTCCAGGTGCACGTAAAGAGCCACGAAGGAGAGAAATGCTTCAAGTGTGACCTGTGCCCATATGCATCCATCTCGCAGCGTCATCTCGAGTCTCACATGTTGATCCATACGGACCAGAAGCCGTTCCGTTGTGATGAATGTGATCAGGCATTCCGGCAGAAACAGTTGCTGAAGAGGCACAAGAATCTTTATCACGACCCCAACTATGTGCCCCCTATTCCCAAAGAGAAGACACACGAATGCCCCGAGTGCTCGAAGGCATTCCGGCACAAGGCAAGTGGTTTCATTTTGTCTACCCCCTCGTCCTTTTTGTAGTGTAGAGGCATTTGGACAGCTTCTTTTTCACTAATTAAAAGGGGTCGTGAAAACAAAAGACACGTTTGTTTATTTGAAAGGACTGGTTTTGGTGACTTATCAGCTCCTCTCCAGACACGAGAGATGTTCTTTTAACTGAAAACATGCAAGAGATACTGAACATTCAAATTTCATGCTACAGTGACATAATGTGGGCAGGAGGGACATATTATGGGCCAGCACTAAAAACATAGTTATCAGCGTGTTAACTGCGTGTTAACGCTGAAGTGATAGGATCAATTGAAACTAGAGGCCCCACTACAATCGCCCAGTCATGTTTCTTGGCTGTAGCTTAGGTTGGCACCCACCAGTCGCACAAACGAGATTGTGACGTCGTAGAGAAATCGCTGGAAAGCGGCTGGTGAGTCGCCTCTGTGTCACATGTTTTCTTTAATGTCTTGCGCATTTGTTTGAGCACTGTGATAAAATTTCTTTTTATTATCTGGACAAAGCATCTTTATTATTATTATTATTATTATTATTATTATTATTATTATTAGTGAACCAGACTTGTATTTTGTCTTCATGGCTTTTTAAGGGCTCTGAATGGGATCGCAGTGTTTACAAAAGGACATGCAGTCACCTTTATATATCTGCGGTGATTGCATAGTTAACACATATACTATGGACTAACCAACAAGTTAGGTATGCAGGAAAAACATTTGACGGGAAAAACTACATTGCAAGTCAGTTACGTCTTGAATTGGCGAGAGTGCAAGCATGCCGTGGAATGTTTTTCTTTGTGTTGCCAGGCTGGGCTTTAGGGGTGTGGAAAGCAGAAGCGGTATTGTGCATGGGGCAAGTTGGGCTTATCTGCGTTCTTAGTAGGCTGCATAGAGTTAAATGATTACAAAAATACTGAATGCTTTATGCATACTGCTGAAATAAGTATCATTGTAAAAGGGCTATGGTCTTCTTTTTTCCATTGTGCCAAATTTATGAACCTTAGAATCCAAATTAGCTAGTTTTTATTTGTAACTACCGATCTAAGCGCAGAGAGAGAGTTTCTTAATCAGTGAAAGCAGAGGGGCAAATTGAAAAATTGTAGGCTGCCGTTAGAAACAGCCATTTCATGTTTTTCAGTTTGGTTTTTCGTGAACGTGTGTGTGTGCTTGCACTTGTGCGTGCATTCATGCATGCACAGTTAACAAAGGCAGCCTTATAATAGTCCGTGGGCAGTACAAGGATCAGTTTGCCTGAGAGATGCCAGAAGCTGCAAGAAAGATAAAGTAGGAGCCTGTGACATATAAACAGGGCTGCACGTCGACACCATAGGATTGCAGTGCTGCAACCCTCCCCCTCACCAAAAAAAGACAAGTCAGCCTTATTTCTTGCTTTGTCAGCCTCTTGCGGCCAACAACAGAGTGAAGCCTGTCCGAATTCTGACACAGAAAGTTCTGTAATTAGACAAGTGCAATGTAGGATAAAAATGCTGGTGTGAAATTAAAAAATCCACCATCAATAATAGGAAATCAAGGTGCAAATTACTGCTACGTCAAGCGTGAGGAGTTAAACGTCTTCCGTCTTTACATTGCATTTCAATACAGGTTAGGTACTAAACAAAGAATTCTGAAAACGAGAAAGCAGTGCACTGCATGTAGTTGGCTGAAAGGACCAAGGTTCAGTGCAAGGAGCCCTTTTCGATGTGTTGAGAGCGTAATGCACTAGCAGCCTCAGCACATGGGTGAGATGCTGTTCCTGGATGCTGGTGGGCCTTGTGCAGCACGGATGTTGCCCCCCACACGGCGGGGTGCCCTTGTGCCGAGAAGTGTGCTGAGTGGAGCCGCTGGGTGTGCAGGGCAACCTGATCCGGCATCTGGCCATTCATGACCCGGAAGCCACGGCTGCCGAGCGGGCCGAAGCCATGCGCATTGGCGAGCCCAAGGGGCCCGGCGAGGAGCCCGATGGCGAGGAGGATGACTACATGATGGAGGACGACGAGGATGACGAGATGGACGATATGGCCATGGAGGACGGCATGGTCAACGAGGGCCAGCAGGTGCGTGCATTCCCTCGTCCTTTACGGGGGCATTCCCTCAAGCAGGACTCGGATTTCTGCTTGCATGCGTCGTCTTTGGTAATGGTTATCACTTTAGCATGCGGTCTCCACAGAAGGCATTGGGCAACTTGAAACTGTGGATGTCTCCACAAAGCTGTCTCGGTTGCTGGGCTTGCAATTTGTTAAACACAACCCACTCACAGAGAATACGCCTGTCAAATTATAAGAAAAAGAGCTGCTGCTATGGTGCCCGGCATGCTAGCAAATGTTCAGCTATTTAGGGCGTTATTGGAACATCATCACTATGGTTCCTGCTTGATGGCTGTAATTTAGATAACTTGTTTGCAAATTTTTGTCATATTCTTTTAATTTGAGGTTATATTTGGCAGTTGCACAGGAATGCCTTCCTGAGTAGCTGTTGCCTCCAAAGCTTGGCTTTCCTGTGAGTGTCTGGGATCAGGCCATCGGCGGCCCGTAGAAATGGTGCTGTACTCAGATCTAGTGTGTCGCTCTCCCCCTAATCTTAATGCACGCACGCAATTTGAATGATGATGATGTCACACACTTAATGCGTGACATCGTCTGCTTTTTCTCACGCTGCAGTAGTTTAAAAGCGTATTGTCCGACAAAAATCTTGGGAACGACTTGTCACGTTCAAAATGCTTGCTGTAGCACTCTGTGTGCCGTGCAGAGGAGCAGCCGGCTGCGGTGATGAGGTGCAGGGGCAACTTCCGTTGTCGTTTTTAAGTTGTACCCGAGTATAAACAAACCAACAGTACATGCGAGCTCCGTCAAAGCAAAGCATGCGCACCGTTTTTGTGCCAGTGCCATACAAAGACTTTTTCTTTGACTGCTCAGGGTTCTCCCAGGGATTTTTGAGAGGTGGACGTTTTGAGAACGGGAAGGGAAGGGGCAAGAAGTTCAAGAATTTCAAATTTTAATCACAAAAATTGAACAGTGCCGGTCAAATACCGGGTATCATGGTGGTGCGTTGTGGTCAGAGGTGGAAGCTCTTGAATAATATAAGAAACTGACAATCGCAAGCCTCAACTCTGAGATTTGCCTGCAGCTGGCATTCTGAGACTTCAGAGCAACTTTTTCAGCCTCCTTTTCACGTGAACAGATGGCGGGAGGTGCGGCCCACTGCTGCTGGTGTTGCTCTAGCACAGTGGCCATTTTTAGTTCCTGACAGCTGGAGCGGTGCGCAGCCTACAGAAGGCAGAGGACGGTGAAGCGGAGCAGTGGGGAGAACCCTGCTGCATTTCACTAGCAAAAACAGGACGAGGGCGAAGAAAAAGCACACAGAACGCTCGCTAGTTTACATCTTTGTTATATGGTAGTGTAGGTGTAGCCCTACTGGCTGCTAATTACGCCACCTACTAGAAGAATGCAAACTTTGTAATTGTTTGCAGCTTGGTCCAAGAGGTCTACCCCTCCCATACTGCAATTATGGCTGCTGAACAATTTTGGTTGTTGCACATTCACTTTCTCCTGCGCTGAAGAGGACCACCACTTTACAAAGCACGCTGGTTCAATGGTGCCGTAGTTGGTAGCCATTGTTACCACGCTACTGTCCTTCCACTTCACGAGAAGAACCTCACCGACAGGGTCAAAACAATGGGAAAATTGTCCTCTTTGTTTCTCTTCCATTTCTTTCTTGCTTGGAAGAGGACACTTCATTTGCCAGTTCTCACAAAGAGTGCCTGTAGCCCTAAATCCCTTATCACGCAGTGTAACAAGGAGACTGTGACTGCTAAAAAAATTGTCAAAAAAGACAATATGGCTGCTGGGGTTCGAAGTTGCCTTCAGTGGAGAAAGAACAACGCGACTCCCTAGAGGATTGTTATCGGAGCTTGCAGATTTTCCGCAGGAGGTATCAAAAGCATAACAATACCCATCATCACTGCACATCATCCAGTTCTTGTACCCAAAACGCTTGCCACGCATAAATTGTTGGCAAGGATGGTGGCCGAAGTACTTCACCATAGACTTATCTACGGAGAGGTTTTGGTGAAAGACTCCATGCTGCCGGAACCGCTCGTTCAGAAGGTTCATGAGAGGACGAACTTTGTACATTCGATCAGTTGAACCCCTGATCAAGTCATTATCAGCTAGGTGCAAGAAGCTTTTTATCTCTTGAAACATATTTCGGCTCATGCACTTAACTACGTGAGGCACTCCAACATCATCAGCGCACCAGTAAAGCTTCTGATGAGGAAGACTATGGTAAACGGACAGCAAAAGAATACCGATGAACCTTTTAAGGTCATCAATACTGAGGAAGAAGTCGTGCCAGTCTGTACGATGGTGTGAGTAAGAATGTTATCATCAAGGATGGTGCTGAAGATTTGGCTTGGTGAATAACCATCATACAGTGTTCTCAACTCAGCCCTCCACAGTAATGCTCCGTCAGTTGTGTTTCCCCATGTGTACTCCAGTTCACGGCAGCGACCTTTGCCCGCTTGACCGAAGGGACCCGCTTGTCGTCTTCGTCTTCATTAGCACACCAGTGAACTTCCAGAGTGCCTGCAAAAAAATTGCGACTTTAGTGTTTTAAACCTATAACAGTTCAAATGACAATTTCACAGAAGTAGGAAGCAATTACAGCCGGAGTAAAAGCCCAAATAACCGGCGGCAGAGTGGCATGAACAGCAGCTCGAATTATTCGAGAAAGTACATTGCGTGAAGGCGTACATTGCAGCGGGTGTCAAAAAAACATTCAGCCGCATCTACTCACGCTGACACACAGATTCAAAGGGCAACCCGTATCCACTTCCACCGGTTCAACGCCCTCCGTATAGATATAACGCCCTATTTTTTCCGCTTTGGCTGGTTCCATAATTTGAGGTGCCTGGAATAGCGAGCGCATTTGTGCATACACGAAGGCCCAGTGTACTATATGTAGTACAGCAAAGTTTACATGGGGATACCACAAAAAGTATGAAAGCTATGTAGTGTTCACAGCACTCAGAGTTTAGTTCTACTTTTCTAGCAGGTGTATACCGCAAACTGTCATGAATAGTTGTATATTTTAGCCAGGAGAACAAAATTCGTAAGTGCTTACTTCAGCGGTTCGCGGGAGCAGCGCCCGCCTAAATTTGACTGTGGGCATATACGCCGCAGAAAACTGCGAATGTGAATCTTTTATTTCGGGGTGTTAGCTGTCCCTCTGGTGGTGAAAAGAAAACCTACTGAAATCGAAAAACTGATTTTATGGTTTAAAAAAAATATTATTGAAGCTGTACTTTTTGAAGTACAACGGTCCCTAATGGGCTAACTTAAGCTCATCGGAAACTGTGCCAACTATTGCAGAGTAGGGTTTTAATCGAACCTGGCCGGTGGGCATCGTCCAGGTGGTGGTCTTCGAGGTGATCCAGATCCCTGCTGCAGACGGTGTGACTATGGAGCAGCATGCTATCCGAGCCATCACATCACAGGACGCAGTGCACATGACCAGCAATGGGGGAGTCCTCACTGGTGCCGATGGCCAGGAGCTCACCATCATTCAGCAGGTGCCTCAGGATCAGACAGTCGTCACCGAGGTGGTCAACAAGGCTGGTGAGTGGATGGCGCCGAATGGACCCTACACAGTCCGATTCGGGGAGCAGGAAGCGTCTGCTTGTGAATCTGCGTCACGGTTGGTGTGTTGAAAGACAAGGCAAAGTCTGACCTTTATAAAGTTTGTCTTAGCACTCGTACCATAGGCTTGGCAGTGCCGCTTTCTTCAGCGTCAGTCACCCTACTCCCTACTGGCACCCTACTGATTGGAGCCACACCTGAAAAGTCCTGCTGCGGCCTACTGCTTGGCATGCAAAGAATCGCTTTGCATTTGATGAACTGTTGTCTTTGTTGCGTGCAGATAAGTAGCCAGTAGGGTTCTCATAGTGATGTTCATGACTAGTACTGGTTACTGTCTATTAAAAACGATAGTCTTTCTTGAACTACTTTTGCAGAAATTTCGGTCTGTCTGTGTGGCTATCTGTGACTCGATTCAGCCACCCGGCCAAAGTGAAACAGTGGCTGCGCAATAGCCTTATATACCCACAGCCAAATCTAAACGTTGAAGTCCGGTGGCAATGTTCATAGTTGTAAATATTGTTGAACAAGAACAAGGCATTATGAAAATATGAGGCAGAAAATCAATACATAAGTGATACTTGCAGTGTTCCTTTATTAAAAATTCATGGATGCTTGATATTTGTGATCAAATGAAATACTACATCCACTGCATTCACTGTCACCCGCGCCACTAGCGGCATTTTAAGAAATCAAATTGGCAACAGTTACGAAAGGTTCCACTTGATAGGTTCTATGTTTCACTTGAAACGCACCTGGAGTAGGGCAACGTGGTTCTATAAATGCTGATGTAGGGTGCCTCGATTCACGCCAGTCTTCACCGTACGGCAGCGCTGGCATAGAGGCACCCGACTTAGAGCAGTGAAACGCGGTAAATTTAAATTGACTTGAGTGAACCTCTAGCGTGTTATCTTGGGAAGAACGAGACGGGAGAGGAACAGCATGAGAGGTGAGCGGGAAAGCGGAGGGAGGGGCATTTACTTGACAAATGTCAACAAAAGAATATCGTCTTTCGCCGACATTTGCAACGAAAGAAGCAGATACGCGGCTTTTTTTTTTTTTTTTTTTTCCTCTTTTTTCTTTGTAGTGATATGTCAAAACACTATGGTGGCAGTGCTTTGTAATAAATTCATAAACCCCTTTTCAGCACTTGCACCCCTGAAAAGGCCACGCGGACGTCCAAGGAAGTATGCTACGATGGAAGCAGCCGCGAGCAATCAAGGTAATCAGACTGCTCTGGCTTCATTTCTGTGTAGTTCTCTTGCTGTCTTTGATAAGGAACTGTCTACAATTTTTTTTTTTTTATGTAATCTTTTTTTTTTTTTTTTTTGTTACAAAGACACAGTTATGTCAAAAGTTGCTTCACTGTGTAAGTTTAATATAGCTGCTCATAATCTTTTGTTGATGTAGGCTTACATCATGCCAGCCATCTCCCCAATTTTATAAAATTAAGCGTATTTTTTTCACTTAACGTTTCAAGTTAGGTCCTCCTGGTAAGGTTATTAAACAATTTCTTCCTCATATTCAGAGTGTATGAGGTGTATTTGGAGGCTCCTTTATAATGTGAGCAAGGTTTCTCTCTCTCTCTCTCTCTCTCTCTCTCTCTCTCTCTCTCTCTCTCTCTCTCGTGTGTGTGTGTGTGTGTGTGTGTGTGTGTGTGAGCAAAAAAATGGCACACAGCTACAGTATTTATCAGAGCAAAATTTAGTGTGTCTCATTGAAAAAAGTAGTGTGTACGTAAGAGTAATGTCACGATGTGTTGCTTTGATCATAGTTTTGGTTGTGAAATGCAGGGGTGAGACAGCTGTGCATATTGCGCAGTTTTAATACAAATTTGCTTTCCTGCACCAGGCTGCTCCAAAAGCTTAAAAATTGCAAAACTTGCGCCAGACTGCTCCAAAACGGTCTGAGAGCCACGGATTGTAATGCTCCAGTCAGTTTCAGAGGGGGAAAATGCTTTCTGACGGCATAATTTTCCAGCACCCTCAAGGTGATGGTATTTGTAAAGGTTTAATTGATTGATCATTCAATAAAAAACCCGCATAAAATTGTCCCCGTTTTTTTTTTTTTTTTTTTTTTTTTCCCATCTTTTTTTTCTTCCTCCTCGAAAGTTACAATGTCGGGCTGCACATGTTATATTCTGTGAGTTTTTAAAGTTTTTTAAAGTTTTTCCATCGAAAACCATTGCAAAGTCCTGCAGAAAAAGTACTGATGTGTACTGTGGTGACAAATTACTTTGGAAGTTAATGGGAAAACGGCAAGTTTCAGAGAGCGCCGTATCTCCAAAACGATATCACGGGGCGCCGCCATCTTGGTGTGGTGAAGATTGGAAAGCATGGCCACCAGGCAAAGCAGTTGCTCGTGGTTCAGGCAGAGTGCTCTTCGCTGATTTGTACCGTGGTTTTGGTTATTGGGTGGCTGGGTTTACATTTAGTCGTTTGATCTGTTGCGGGAAGTTGCGCGACTCGAAAGACGGGAGTTCATCAAAAACAACGTGTGCCCGCGAATCGCCGGCTTTTGGCCTTAAGTGTGAGGCGCGGTGCGTCCTTGTAAGTGAAATTTCGGACTCATTTCGGTGTTATAAAACGCACAGCGAGCTTGCGAGCAGTGGGAATGGGACGATAGACGACGCTGCAGAAGCGGCGGCACAGGCTACATCGCCGCAAAATGTTCAAGCCGTGTCCGATAGCGGGACGGGCTATTATTGCGTGCTGGTAATAAGGGTTCATCTATCTGCAGTGAGATTTAATGCCAGGAGGGAGATGGCTAAACATACCAACGTTACTCAAATTACGATCCTAGTGAACGTGCACCTTGGGGATTGAAATGGGAGGGCTGGTGGGGTGCGACGACTGTCGCCTTGCTTTGCGCAACTTTTGCCGTGGCTCAACACTTGTGCGTAAAGCCCAGTCTGGGATCACACAAAAAAAATCCGCATTCACATGATAATAAAAAGGCCTTCTGATTGCTTATTTTTTCGATTCGATATTCTCAACGGTGCTCCACGCTATCTGTGCATAGAGCCTAAGAATTTAAAAATGGTTTCTAAAAAGGTAGGGCAGTTTGTACCTTGTGATACTACGGTAGGAAAAACTTTATTGAAAGGCTGTTTAAGTGTTATGTACATTCAAAACCGATTAAAAAGTGCACTTTTCTCCACTGAGTTGCCAAACATTTGATTTTTTAGGTTTCTAAGGTGACATAATAAATGTCGTTCTGCCCCAAATCAAGGTTCTTCTGCTCCAAAAGCTCCATCTGATCAGCTGTCTCACCCCTGGAAATGCCGTGACCTGCATTCTGTTCTCTTGGTTACATGCTCGAAATGCATCATTCCACGCACATGAAACTTCTTGTTGTTCTTCCATTGATTTTGTTTTAAGGGGGGACACTGGTCTTAAAACAGCCTCTTCTAATTTTCTAGTGAACTTTGTGAAACTTGTCAGTCTTGCTGCTTTTCTCCCACTGATTTCAGATATGCCATTATTTTCTCAGTAGGTCAATTAGTTCCCAAGATAATTAGCACTAATTAGCCATTTTTAGTCAAGCAATAGACAAAACAGTGTTGGTCATAAAACTGTAATCTTTATATTTTCTAATACTATGAACCCTGGTGAGTGCAATAATCGAAGCAGTTTTTTGATGCATCACTTGGAACTAATTTTACAGCTCATTAAACTTTGGTAGCACCAGTGGCAAGGAGCCATTTTGAGTGCCCATTTCAAACACCGAAGTTTAACAAGCTGTAAAATTAGTTGCAAGCGATGCATCAAAAAACTGCTTCGATTATTGCACTCACCAGGGTTCATAGTATTGGAAAATATAAAGATTACAGTTTTATGACCAACACTGCTTTGTCTATTGCTTGACTAAAAATGGCTAATTAGTGCTAATTATCTTGGGAACTAATTGACCTACTGAGAAAATAATGGCATATCTGAAATCAGTGACAGAAAAGTAGCAAGACTGACAAGTTTCACAAAGCTTGCTTGAAAATTAAAAGAAATTGTTTTAAGACCAGTGTCCCCCCTTAACAGCTAAACTCTGCTGTATTCGGCTTTTTCCGAGTGCAGATGGTGCGTAATTTTTGTCAGTCCTTGTGCAGTGTAAAGAAAAGAGACTTGTGGTGAAGTTGTAACGGAAAGTGGGTTGGGCACTAACTACAGCAAGCTCCTGTGAAACAGCCAGGGGCAGAATTCAGAGTTGTGTTCATTTCAAGTCATGACGTAGTTCGTGCTCTGGTGCCTCTAATGTGTGCTCAGAAATCCACGCTCCACATTACTTGTTTTGCATCACATTCGTGTTTGCCTTCAGCCAGTTGGGGCTTCCTCAAAGCAGACGCTTCGAAATGGACACCACACAAAACCCCGCCCCAGGTTTGTACGGGGCTCTGGGGGACAGGGTTCTTGTATGTTTAATTGGGGTGGCACAAAGTTTCGGATGCCCACGAATTTCAGTTTGGGTCCTGGTTGCCTGCTGTAGCTTTGGATGGAAGTTACCTACGGATAGAACTGTGTTGGAAAAAATGGCCATCTGTAATATTTGGGGAAACGATGTCACCGAATTTGTTGGGGGGGGGGGGTTGCAGTGATTGTGCAGGGGCAAGCTTGTTGCACATTGCGCAGTGTGTGTGAGCAGCACTGAAGGTAGAGATGGCTAGCTGCTGTTAGTTGTGGCACGAGGCCGCAGACGGAGAAGCTTGGGCCACCCCAGGCATCTTGCCTTCCATTAGAGAGCCTCGCCTGACCAGCCGCGGTCTTGGAGGGCCCCAGCAGAGGCTGTGTTCTTTTTGTGGCATTAGCCCAAGGATGCGGGTTCATTCCCGGCCACAGTGGCTGCTTTTCAGACGGAGGCAAAACACGAAAGCGCGCGTGTGTAAACATTAACCTGGAGCCCTCCACTACGTCGCAGGTGCAGGTTCGGCACGTTAAATGCCACAATCGATCATCTGCTTGCTAAAAGTTCTTTCTTCCCACGAAGCCACCACAAGCCAGTCCCACAACTCGGGCCTTTAGAAAGAGCACCTAAAGAATGGTCTGCATCACAAAAGCTTTTTCCCAGCTTCTTGACAGGTGTGACTTCTCTATGTGCAGGCGAGGAAGTGCTGGGAGTGGCCAAAACAGAGCTGGATGGGCCTCAGAGGGAGGCTGAGATGGCTCGCAGGAGACTGGAGCAGAAGCAGAAGGACATGGAGGAGTGCTTTGGCTTCAACGTAAGCACATCCGCTTCTGTTTGCCTTGTGCAGGCTGGGTACCAGAGGTTACGTCATGGGTGGATCACATTGCGACGAGGCTAGCTTCAAGCACGGTGCAGAAAGTATAGGTGATGATGCTTGCCACTCTGTGGACAAAAAAAAAAAATGGCAAATTATTGTTTCCGTTAGGGTGTATGAGCCTACCTCATTGCCATCTATTGTCACCATGCTTTCAAGGCGCCTTTTTTGTGGCATTGCCTAGCGTCACTTCAGTGGTGTGCATATAGTGGCATGTTGGGAGACGAGTGCCATCGCTGTTGCGTGAGATGCTGTGGGGACCACATCTGTCCTCATGTCTTGCTTAGAGCTAGTAGGCTGCCGCCGCCGTCAGTGGCAAGGAGCGCGCTGAGTCTCACGGCGGCGGCCTACCAGCTCTAAGCGAGACATGGGGACAGACGTGGTCCCCACAATGTATAAGTATTACAAAAGGTTTGGCCTGCCAGCAGGCAGTGCAGAAACCACAAACTGCCAGCTTTGCATGGTAATGTGCAAAAGTAATCTTGAGCATTGTCAGATATAACTTCTTCATTGTGTGAAGAGCCACCTCGGGTGCAGGAGTGCAGGATTTCACCGCTTGTGATTTCACGGCACCAACACCTGATTTCTACGACAAAAGTTGCAGCCACAAGTTGAAAGGTGACACCTAGTGGTCAGATACCATGTCAGGCAAAAACAGCACTTCAAATCAGCCTGGCACGTCACCAGCTCTTTGCCGTCCAGTTTCAGTTTTGTGCGTGGGTATTTCTGGTGTTCTGTGTTGCTTCTGAGTAAAAACGTCTATTCTTTCTGACGTAGTTTGCAACAGTTTCAGTATAGTTTCTTTGCAAAAATGTTAGGTGGCGCTGCAACGCAGGAGGCTATGGGTACTGAACAGTTTCTGTTGTGTCACTGCTCCTCAATGAAATCTTACGAGCCATGTTTGTGGCATGTCGCACCTCATTTCTTCTAAAAGCGACAGTGAATCTCAAGTATAATTTCTGACTGCTAAATCATAGTAAATGATGGTGAATGGGGGCAGCATTCACCACCAGGTTTTGTTTTCAAGCAAATTCCTTTGCGTCGTGTGTTTGTCTGGAATCTTGGGCTGGCCTGAAATGCATGGTCATCGAGGAGGTTCTCACATCGTGTAAAAAGGATTCATTGCCTTCAGTAATCTCAAACCAGCAGGTTTCTTCATGAGGACCACTCACTAATTCATCAAAATAGATCGGCTTCACGGTATGGGCACCACATGTGCTAATTTTTTATTTTTTTTTTCCCATTGTTGCGGGAAATCAGTTTTTCTTCAGTAAGTGTTTTTTAGATGTTTCTACAAAATGTATTTTCTGAATTTTTTTTTACTTTCGATGTTTTTTGTGCTCTACTTTATCATTATTTTCTTTGGTTTCAGAAAAGAAATATTACCCTTTTTTTTTTTTCACAGGCGTTATTTATGGAAATGTTTTAATTACTAGTGCCGTCGGAAAGGGCAGGGCATTCAGTGACCTACATGTTAGGCCACTGCATTATATGCTGACTGAATAGCATACCTGCCAGGTTTCCCAAATTATCCGGGAAATTCCCGGATTTTTAAGGTTTTGTATGATTGTACGGTCAAAACAAAAATCTCCCGAATACACACTCGTATTTGGCTAAACCTTTCTCCCAGTCTAGCCACATTACCTGGCAACCCAATCACATCCTACACCACTGGGCATCGTAATAAACTTATAAAGCATAGTTGACATTGCGCGAATTGAACTAGTCAGTACCACAGAAATTGCGAGAGGCAGTTCAGCATGCTAAAACAAAATTTCCCCCAGTTCCGAGCATCAAGTTCTGGCACAATCTGAGCTCAGCCGCGTTCTTTTGGCGAAGTGTAGCAGGAACGAACATTGTTATGCTCGACAGTATTCCCAGGGCTTCTTGGAAAAGGCGGCGTCAGCCGCATCGAAGATTTAGCAACTGACCAGTGGTGTACCTTGTTAGTAGTTTGCACGAAACAGTTCAGCTCCTACTCTGTTTAACTAAATTAGGAATGCATGTAAATGTAAATTATTCCATTTTGTTGCTACTAATTTTTCTATCCCTATCCCCCACCCCCTGGAAAGACCTCCCTAATGCCATCTCAGCGAACCTGGCAGGTATGGAATAGTTACAGCAAAATAAAAATGTTTTCTCATACCATAAAAAGCAACCAATTTCCCTCTGCCAGCAAGATTTAAATGTTGGAAGTTCAGGAAGTCGCCACACTTCCTTCCGATTTCATCGTAATGTGGCTTGTTTGGTTAAGGTTCACATTAAAATTGGCATTGAGGGCTATTCCAACAAGTCGAATGGGGCAACGTTGTGCATTGTCTTCATAATACAGTGTAGACCATTTATAACGTAACCGCTTATAGTGCGGGACCGGATATAACGCGGGTTTTTGCGACCCCCGGTTTGCCTCCCATAGAACTCAATGCATAAGCATACCGCTTAAGATGCGGTTGGCCGAAGCACAATACCGTTTATAGTGCGGTTTTTCGGCGGGTCTGCTGATCGACCGGCGCAGCTGAGGCATCGTTTTAGGGTAGCAAAAGAAAAAAGAAAGGATGAAATCTGCCATCTGACGCAGCGTGCACCCCTTGCCCTCCTCTAACGTAGACACCCAAAGAAAAAAAATAGGCACCCTTTAGTTCGTGCGTACCTGATAACCACAACTGACCTTGCTTGATGCATCTCGGAAGATAGCGACAGTCTCCCCATCCGCGCGCGGAAAGTTGATTTTATTAATCGTGAACCGCATGGCCCGTTTTCGCGCACGAATCGTGCACATCAGCGTTGCGCGTGAGTTTTTGTTTTTGTTTTTTTCGTGCTCGTGTCGACGATTCCGCGCTCGCGGTGGCTTCTTCGCGTGGCAGTGGGAGGAGCCTGACGACTTGCACCAATGGGGAGACGCGTACCTAATGGCGGGAGATTCGAAGCGCTCCGAGCCGGCTAGCCGCGCCAGAGATGTTTAGGCTTTACCACCGCGGTATTTTTTGATGGGCGCTTTCACAAGCAGCGTGGATGGCAGTTTATATTCCACTTTTCGCCCACATTATTAGCTCCTTTCTTGCATGAGCATCTTCGCTTGCGCCCCGTGCGGCATTTCAGCGAGCGGTTAGAAGCGGTCGCTGGAACTTACTGGAACTGCCTGCACCGCTTCACGGCCAGTGCCGACGCCATGTTGCCGCCTTTTACCGCGCCGCCCACACCACGCCAGTTGTATCCGCGCTGGCGTGCACTGCACGTTTTCGCGATACCAAATCTACCACGCGGTTCACGCTTTAGAACGTTGTTGCTGATAAGCCACCGCTCTGTCCCTTTCCGAACATTCGAGCCGCGCAAAGCCGAAGATTTCCGTTGCGCTGATAAGCAGCCGCCTTCGGCATCGTGAACACAAGGTGGGGTAAAAAAAAAAAAAAAAATCCCGCTGGCGTTCTTATCACGTCTTGCGGCATCTGTTCATAGACGCTAAAAACGCAGCCATGGTCTCAAAACAAACACAACAGAAGTTAAAGCCGCGCTCGCCGTTTGTGAGACTGCGCTTTTGCCCTGCAGCAGCGGCTGATGTTAAAAATAACGCGAAATATAGACCGTGCCTTCGTTTTTAAGTGCTGTGCGTTTGAGTGATGATAAATATAGGTTGACTTGAGAGATAGGTGGCGATGTGGTTGAATTCGCGCGTGTTTTGGTTATAGTGCGGTACCGCTTATAGTGCGGATTTTTGCGGCTCCCGCGACATACGTTATAAGCGGTCTACACTGTACCTTTAACAGCAGACTTAGAAACAGAGTGACATTGTTGGAAGTAATGTTAGAGCAACTAGCATTGCCAGAAGGGGCGTCGTCACCCGTGCCGTGTGTGCCGTGCAGTGATGCAGTAGCCAGCAGGGCAGGGCGCAAAACTAGCACATCCTGTGGCCAAAAACAGATTGGCCAGGGCATTGCACACACATTTTTAACTACAAGGAATGTTGTAACAATGTATGCAGCAGCATTGGTTGGCCATTGATTGTGTTCCTGTGGTGTTTTCAGGATGAAGAGGATGAGACAATACTCGCCATGCCTACAGCTCCGGGGGTGAATGGGCCAAGTGAGGAGAAAGTTCAGATTCAGGAAGGCACCACTACCACCTACATATTGATGCAGGAAAATGGTGACGCTGTCTAAAGGAAGGACTTGTTCTGCTCATCTACAAGCGGACCTTTTGGTTTTATCTTTTTGCGAAGGGTTTGTTGCTTTGCTTTGCTTGCAAAAGAGCAAGCGAGGATCAGTCTTCAGTGTGGCTGGCCATGCCTGCAACTCCAGTGGTAAATGGGCCAATTGATTGGAAAGTCCACGTTTAGGAAGACACCTCACCACCTACATACCGACGCTGGAAAACGGAAAAAATGATGACTCTGTCTGCAGGAGAGTCTTAAGCGACGCCACCATTTGGCTGAACTTTTTCGCCAGAAGGCATGGTTTTTTTTTTTTTTTTTTTTTTTGGTTTTGCAAAGGAGCAAGTGAGGAGTGATATTTGGCGTGACTGGCCATGACTGGGCATCAGTGGTGAATGGACAAGTGAAGAGAAAGCCGAGATTCAGGAAAACAGTGGTGCTGTCAAGAGGAGTGACTTAAGCCAGTTAAGGGTTTTATTTTTTAGCCAACAAACATGTGCTTTTATTTTACTTTGCAAGAAGCAAGCAAAGATTGTTTGATGTGACTGGCCATGCCTTGAATGGGCCAAGGTAGGAGAAATTCCAGGTTCAGGACAGCGCTATTACCACCTATGTGCCGATGCCGGAAAATGGTGACGCTGTCTGTTGGAGGGACTTCCACTTGTCCCGCTCACCTTCAAGCGGATGCCTCGGTTTGAACTTTTTTGCCAAAAAGCATGGTTTTTATCTTTGTTGTGCAAGAAAGCAAGCGAGGATTGTTCTTCAGTGTGACTGGCCGTGCCTGCAGCTCCAGTGGTGAATGGGCCAAGTGAGGAGAAACTCCAGGCTCACGAGGGCACCACCACCACCACCACATTGGACCGGTGCCGGAAAATGTTGGCGCTTTCTGTAGGAGGTACCTGAGCCACGTCACCACTTGTCCCCCTCATCTTCAAGCAGAGAAAAACAAGCAAAGCACGTTTTTCTTTTTAGCTTTGTTTTGTGAAGGAGCGAGGAAAAATTGGTCTTCGGTGTGAATAGCCAGGCCTGCAGCTCCAGTGTGAATGGGTGAATCCGTGTGTCGCCAGTCGTCTCGCGCTCCTTCCAGCGGATTCCTCTGATGAAATATTTCACCAAAAAGCAAGATGAAGGAGCCTTTTTTTTTTTTTTTTTTTTTCTTTTCTTCGTTTTGGGAAAGAGCAAGTCAGTATTGGTCTTCGGTGAGACTGGCCATGGCTGCAGCTCCAGCAATGAATGGGCCAAGCGAGAAGTTCAGGAAGGCACTTCATCGCCTACGTGGCAATGTCTCGGAGAACTTGATCAAGCCACGTGTCAACGCTGGTCCCACTCGTCTGCAAGGAGTACTTGGTTGACCTTGTTCGGTGAAGGTCCCTTTTTTGTGTGTGCTTGGCAATAGAGCCAGCAAGGATTGTTGTTTGGTGTGACCCCTGATATCCCACCCCCATCTTTCCAACCCTCTCCTGCATGCAGTTCTCCCCTGCTGTGAAATAAGGAAGTGTCATCTCAAACCTCTTTGTGAGTGTCTGTTTTGGAGGTCATGAGGCTTAGTTCATTGGTCATATGTATGATAAGTATTGAGCCATTATGGTGGCCCACTTCAGGAGCCTCACCGGCTTCGACCATGAGTGAATGTATGAAAGTCTCTGTTGTACAGTTGGTAATAGCATGGCGCATGCTTCTACTGTCTATATTTGTGTTTAAAACGGGCACATCACTACTTCCCAGTCTGTTTTTAAACGATGCATAGCTTTCCGTGCCTCATTTGTTGGGCCACGGGGATAGAGCATTTCTTTGGTCCTCACATGACGTGTAACCGTTATTTCGGTTGCCCCGTGGCCTTAGTCAACCTCTGTGTGGTTTGAGCTTCAAGCTGTATCTCTTTGAAGTCTTGCAGGCTTGTTTTGTGCATGCAGTGCCCTCGTCTTCAGAGAAGAGATTCATGGTCATTATTTGTTGACGTTATGTTTTTGTTTTTCTCATTTTCATAAAGCACCAACTGTGAAGCAAATGTGAAAAAAAAATGTGATTGAACATTGTGTAACTGTGGGGTTCTGTACATATTTAAATCACTTTGCAAAGCATTTTCATGCACACCATCTCCATATACGCTGTGGGTTCAGATTGTTACAGGGGTGTGCGCACAATGCATAGTCCAAATCTTCAGTTTCCATTCTCTCTGCGTGTGAATACAACTGTCTGTAAAAATGTGACTCTACATCACTCACCATTAGAAAGGGTTTATTTACACGAGCCACGCCAACCGATGTGTGCCCTGGAATGACCTCATTCTGGAGGCCTGTTGAAACAATTCTGAAGCCATTCAACTAGACTAAAACTAAACACTGTTTTGAGTGCTATTTTGCTAGTTGGAAGTAGAGTTCTAATAAAATTATGCATGCCAGTGAGTCATGTTTTTCCTTCTGACTGGCTTGCCTTGGGACAAGAAGCCCTTCTGTCTTCTAGTGCCCTTGAAATGTCAAGCACTGAAAATGCACCTTTCATCTCCTTTGGTCCTTTCCCAGGGCCCCTCACATTGCTTTCGTGCCAAAGTAGGACTGATGTTTTGAAATGCAGCATGAGAGTATCTGTCCCAACAGCCATTCTTCCTTCGGGGACATCACTGTACAGAAGCAATGAAATATTGCAGCAAGGAATGAGAAGGCGCACTCAGCCTGCCTCTGCCACATTCACAGTTGATTCGTTAACCTGCCTGTATTTTTCCATACATAACTTGCTTTCGCAAAGGTTGATGCCCTGCAGAGGAAAGGGGTGATGGATGGCCCAATGTTAGGCCTAGCGTCTCTTTTAGCACTAACATCAGTTGGTACCTGCAGCTGGACGTACAATGGTGGTGGTGGTAAAAACATTTATTTGAGCTTGAGGGGAAAGGGAAGGGGAAGTGGTCAGCCTCCCTTGTCCAGGAGGCCGCGAGCTCGCGCCGATTCTAGAGCTCGTTACGTACAATGAGTACGATGTTGACTACCAAAAAAAAAAGTAAGCCTCGTGCTATTATGAACATTTAATTGGATTTTCAACGTTTGTTTATTACGGTGCCGTGGATGGTTGAGCTTTTGCCGCACATTGACTCCAAGTGGTCAAATTTATTCCGTAATCATTAACGCCATGCGCCTAATGCCACAGATGTAGATTTTTTTAATATAGTCCAGTGTAATTGCTGTGGTAGTGGCCATAACGAGTTTTAATGCCATCCGCATAAGTAGCAGCATTTGCGTTTCCTATAAATGGCCATGAAGACGAAGTGAAAGTTTGGTTTATTGAAAAGTCTTTGGCTGTAATAATAACGCTCATCTTTGAGCATACTTTAAGTTGCTAATCCAGATTTTGAATAAAACAAAGCAGTGGCGACTCGCCAGCCACTGTCTCGTCTGGTCCATAAAGGAGCCATGAAGAGAAAATACAACTTGGTGTAATTTGAAAGAACTAGGATTCAGTATCTCACTCAGCTCCATTACAGCCCCAAAAGATGTTTTTTTAACAAAAAAAAAGCAAGTATTTAAAAACTTTCAAATTTTTGCCACAGTGACGTGTTATGAGGAAGAAAGACGTCATACGGGCCAACAATAAAGCATAATTTTCAGTGCGTTAACTGCGCGTTAGCATTCAAGTGATGTGGTCAAATGGAACTCGAGGCCCCATTACAGACGTCCAGTCATGTGTCGTCGCGACAGGTCAGTTAGGCGGCCGCCAATCGCACAAACAAGGTTCCGTGACGTCATAGAAAAGTTGCGGGAAATTGGCTAGGGGGTCGCGACTGCTTCACACGTTTTCTTTAATATCTCCGTTATTTGTGCTAAGATTTCGATGATATTGGTATCATTGTTATCGGGACTAAGCAGTCTTTCTAATAAACCCAACTTGTATTTTGTCTTCATGGCTCCTTTATGACGCCATAGGAACTTGTTTGTGCCGATGGGCGGCCTCCAACCATAATCACCACTAAGAACCATGACTTGACTTGTAGTAGTGCCTCTAGTTCCATTTGATCCTAACAATTGAAATATAGTGTGCAGTTAACTAATTTGTAACCCTGGTTTTGGTATTGGCGGTGAGATGTTTGAGTGGCGCCCCCTGGCTCTGACGTCAGTTTAGGGACTCGCGCCGCTCTCGTCTGCTACACTCCGCGTATGAGGGGCAGCGGTGCCTGTGCTAGAAATCGCCAGCTTTGGTGCTTTAGCGCATTAAAAAACGTATTCCCAGTAATTCAGTTGTTTTTGCCAGCTTCTGACACATCTGAATAGTTTCAAGCTGTAACTCCCACAAGTTTGCAACACACCAGAAGAGAGAAAACAACTTTCTTCAGAGCATCGGTCAGAAGATCCTGTGTAACTCGGCCTTTCTAGCTTATTCGCGAGTTTCAGCGCTCAGAGCTCCTAGATAAGCATTCAAAATGCGTAGGTTTCTTTACAGTATTTTTTCAGTGGCTCTTATGAAGATTCAACAGTCTCATATTACGTATACCAAGCAGCGGGTCCCAACACGCTCATCTCACAGCAGGAAATAAAGCGGCTGTGTTCAATTTCTTTCGTTTTTGTTGACTTGTCCCAGATGAATTTTTTTTTTGTGCCCAACGCATTAATTTTTCTGCACAGTCACAAACGTCTTATTAGTAGGTTTGGGGATGTTTGGGAGGCTCACAAAGATCGTGTGGATATTTTCTTGAGGCTGCATGGCATACATTCCCTTTTTCACAAATTGGCGTTCGTTATGGCTGCATTCAAGAAAGTGCATATCTGCCGCGTGCGTTGTTTCTTCACATGCAAATATAATGAGAAGGTTTGTGCTACGCCCCCGCAATCGCGCCGCAGACATTGTTGTCCAGAGTACTCGGAGGCGGCTTTTGGGCTCCGAATTTCTATCGTAACCATCGTTATCAAAGCGAACTGACTCTCAACCGGAACAATTATGACATGATTACGGTGTTGAAGGCTTGGTATACTCTCTAAAGAACGCACTAAATAGTGTGGGTGCATGTGTTACTAGAATCGAAACCGATGATTATTGCCAAGCAGCTCTTTATTGTTTTCCAACCCTTCCAGGCGTAAAGAAGAAATCCTGGTCTACTCGGGATGATGTTCTGTGAACTGAAGAAAATTACTCCTGCTCTTTTGTCCCGGCCCACTAATGAGCTCCATTTTACTATAAAGTTTTCTCCTCCTCCTCCTCCTCCTCTTCTTGAGTGCAGTTTTCTTATATATAGCGCATATCTGAATATCGGAAAGATATGGATGGGGGATATGTACCGAAATATCCCGCCAGGTCTAAACAAAAATACTGGTACTGTATCCTTACCGTAGACGTGACTCGTTTTGCCCAATAAACCTCCACACTGATTAGAAGCCTGGTATGAAACCAGCACGCGCCTATACACATTGGGTTATTTGGAACTCAACCTACAGTTTTTTGCAGCCCATAGTGCATGCCGGCATACTTTCATGTCATGGCAACGTAAAGTGATGTTATACAATACTTTCGAGCGTTCGGCAAGATTGAAAAAAGCTGTTTTACCTTACATATGATTACCGGGAATCACAATGCTTTCTGCCGAAGCCGAGAGCCCCGAAGGCCCGGAATTTGTTTTGGTCTTGTATTTTCGCTGTTGTCGGTTACTATCAACTGGTTGTTCCCTTTGTTCGAAAGATTGCTTAATACAAAAGCTGATGCCTATCTCCGACTCTTCGCGCTCCGCACAGGACTGGCTTCGCAGGGGATGGGGCGACGCCGGCCATGTTTCTTCCGTAGCGGTATCCAAAACTATACTTTAACTCACGCCTTGAGCTAGTGTATGCGAGTTTAGGTCTATTATTATGATAAAAAGTTACGCACACGCCAAATCTGGTGCGCGCAAGCATCAGATGTCAACCAAGCGCAAAGAAACAGCAGGGAGAGCGAGCCCGAGTGAAGCAGACGACAATTGCGAGAATCCCTAAGCCGACGTCACGGAGGCGCGCTTCGCAGCGCCGCCCGTGGTCGCGCTCACCGCCAATTATGGATATTACGTCGGTTAGGATGTCGTGTAGTGCAAAACATGGAAGTAAAAAAAAACTCCTTGGGGGTTGGAGTTTAGTGAGTTACCAAAGGCTAATTGTATCAACTTGAAGTGCCTTGCCTTTGTGACCCATTTAAAGGCGCTAAATCAGATTACAACGTATGTACAGGGCCGTCCACACTAGGTGCGAACACGGCGCAGCGTGGCCTCGCTCCGCGGAGCGCCAGCGCACAATCCGCGGCCGCGCATCGAAGCTAAGCGGCGCAGGCGCACAGGGGCTTGAAGGCGGGGCTTCGTGTCGTCTGCTAGCGCGGGAGAGCGCCATGCCTGCTTTGCTGTGAAGCACGCCTAACTGTAGGCATGCTTGTAGCGTCTAAGCGCGCCGCGATGGCGTTGCGGGAAAGCCCACTTTACTTACTGCGGCGCGTTGTGTAGTTTCTGCGTACGAGAACTCACAGCTTCCGCTTTTCAGTTCCGCGGTGCCGGTTAAATGCAAGTATTGTTGAAGGTTGAAGGCATTTCAAAACTGGTTTGGCTTGGGTTATAGGGGTTAGCGCCACAAAACGACTCTTGCTACGAAAACGCTGCAGAGAAGTGCTCCGAATAACCACCCAAGGAACTTTACCGTGCACTGATACCTCGCAGCAAACGCCGCGTTTTTGCATTTCGCGTCTTTTGAAAGCGGCACATGCTACTGGGATCAGACATGGGTCTCCTGGCTCAGTATAGCTAAGCCCCCCAACCACTGAGCCACCGCGGCGGGCCAGGTCAAGTCCTGGCGGTTTCTCCCGAGGGATTTCACCGCACCCTAGAATTTAAGAGGGTAACGGAGCAATGCTGTATTTTCTGCGTGTGCTCTCTAAAGCAGGTGGCCTTATGCCCGGATATGCCGTCCGGTCGGCTTTTTTAACAACAGTGATGTTACTGGCCGTAAGATCGCCGTAGCAGCAAAAAAAAAAATCGAGAAAATTCTGAAGGCTCGTGGCCACCTCCGAGCGTCCCCGGCACGCGCAGTAGTTCGAAGCCAAGTTGTCCTCTGCACTCTAGTCTTCAACCAGCACCAGCTCTTCGTCATCGACTCGAGACGTGGTTGCAGGATCTGCAAGTCGTCTCGGGAAGTATTGGCACACTCGTAGCCATGTCTCTAATTATCCAGAATGGCTTCCAGAGAATGTGTCGGTAGCGGTGACCTCTGCCAAGCAGGATGTTTTTTTTTTTTTTTTAGCATTAGACTTTCGCATTAACGCTGAAGTTTTCTTACATGCGCAGTACGGATTCACGACAGCGCTGGTGGTTCTTTTTTTTTTTTTTTTTTGCTATAGCCACTGCGCGAGCCGAGGGCTCGGCGTTTTCTGCAAGGTATGCGCTCACGAGTGCTCGGCATGTTCTCGCTTCTCGAGGTTTTTGCCAGTTTTTTATTCGCGCTAAATCCACTGCGCGTGCCGGGGACGCTCGGAGGTCGCCGCAAGCACGCGGCCACGAGCCTTCAAAATTTTCTCTCTTTTTTTGGTGCAACGGCGGTCTTACGGCCAGTAACATCTCCGTTATTAAAATTGGTCGTGTATCTGCTCCTTTCGTTGCAAATGTCGTCAAAAGACGATAGTCTTTGCAGACATTTGCCAAGGAAATGTCTCCTTTGCTTTACCGCTCACCTCTCGTGCTGTTCCTGTACTGTCGCGCTCATCCCAAGGTAAACACACTAAAAGTTTGCGCAAGGCGATTTGAATTTACCGCGCTCCACTGCTACAGGCCGGGTTCCTCGATGCCAGCGCTGCAGTACGGCGGAGACGCGCGTGAATGGAGGCGGCCGACTAGAATGTTTATAGAACCGCGTGACCGTACCCCACGTGCGTTCCAAGCAGAACGTGAAACCTAGCTAGTGGAAACTTTCGCTGCTGTTGCCGCGTGATTTTTCATATGCCGCCAGGAGGCGGCGGTTTTCAGCAGTAGATGTAGAATATCATTTGTTATCGAAAAACCAAGCATCAATGAATTTTTTAATAAAGGAACACTGTAAATATTCTTTGTGTTCTAATTTCCTGTCTTATATTTGTGTAATGCCTTGTTCTTGTTCAACAAAGTTGACAAGTATGAACATATAAACCGGGATTAGACGTTTACATGTATATAAGACTATTGCGCAATATCAATTTTACTTTGGCCGGGTGGCTGAATCGAGTTACAGACAGACAGACGGACAGACAGACAGACAGACAGACAGACAGACCAAAATTTCTGGGTTTGAGTAGCCCAAGAAAGACTATCGTCTTTAAAAAGCCGGCCGGACGGCATATTCGGGCATAAGGCCATCTGATTTAGAGAGCACATGCAGAAAATATAGCTTTGCTCCCTTGCCCTCTTTAATTCTAGGGTGCGGTTAAATCCCAAAAAACCCGCCAGGACTTGACCTGGCCTGCCGAGGTGGCTCAGTGGTTGGGGTTGTTGGCTATACTGAGCCGGGAGACCCATGTTTGATCCCAGCAGCAGGTGCCGCTTTCAAAAGAGGCGAAATGCAAGAACGCGCGTTTGCTGCGTGGTATCAGTGCACGGTAAAGTTCCTTGGGTGGTTATTCGGAGCACTTTTCTGCAGCGTTTTCGTAGCAAGAGTCGTTTTATGGCGCTAACCCCTATAACCCAAGCCAAACCAGTTTTGAAATGCCTTCAACCTTCAACAATACTTGCATTTAACCGGCACCGCGGAACTGAAAAGCGGAAGCTGTGAGTTCTCGTACGCAGAAACTACACAACGCGCTGCAGTAAGGAAAGTGCGCTTTCCCGCAACGCCGTCGCGGTGCGCTTAGACGCTACAAGGATGCCTACAGTTAGGCGTGCTTCACAGCAAAGCAGGCATGGCGCTCTCCCGCGCTAGCAGACGACACGAAGCCCCGCCTCCAAGCCCCTGTGCGTCTGCGCAACACCACCTAGTTCTAGGTGGTGTTGGTCTGCGCCGCTTAGCTTCGATGCGCGGCCGCGGATTGTGCGCTGGCGCTCCGCGGAGCGAGGCCACGCTGCGCCGTGTTCGCACCTAGCGTGGACGGCCCTGTACATGCATATTATGCCATGGAGTTTACAATGTATGTAACGTATGTACATGCATATTATGCCATGGAGTTTGCCAAAGTTTTGATTAATTGAAAGATTTCTTACTTTAAAGTAGCTCAAAAATAAGCGTACTTACCAGCATGCCCATCCTATATGTTGTATCTGCCCCAGAAAAGCATCCAAGCAACCACGGACGTCTGAAAAACAGCCAATCATCCAATGCCAAGTTTCGATGGCCGCTGTACGTCCATTGTTTGGATGTACATTTGCGGACGTACAGTCAACATCCAGCAGCGTATGTACAAAGGATATGCATTTCCGTATGTCCGAAGGACATCCGCGCATGGACGTACAAAGTTACCGCGAAGCACCAAATAATGCTATAAATTAAATGTAAAAGCAAAAACAAAAGCTACTCTGCTCCTCAACACCCTCACTTGTATATTGCAAGGTTCATCTGTACATTACTAAAACTAAAAACCTAATTTTTTTAACTTTTTGAAGCACCTCACTCACTCTAAACGATAATCTCGGGGAAGGGTATAGAATTTAAAACCGCTACAGTAATGTGTGAAGCAAGTTTACCGTGTTCGTGTATACTTGTCTGTCCAGTAGTTAGTTGAAGCAAGTTTACCGTGTTCGTGTATACTTGTCTGCCCAGTAGTTTGTTGCTGTTGTGCGGTGTTAGTGTTCGTTGTAGGTACACATGCTTCTCCTTAATGAAAAATTTGCGCTTCTGTACATTTGTACTGAACATCCAAAATACACCCCGTTTCGGACGTACAGAAGGGTTAAATCAGGAGTTCCCACGGACGTACTATCGGCGTCAAATGAAACGCGAACACAAAAATATGAACCTGAACACACAAACAGAGCGATTTATTTTATTACAAGCCAAAATGACGTGTGTCTTAGTTACACAAAGTTGGGAAATGTGGATTTCCAAATATACCAATAGCGTGCCATTATATGAACTCTACGAACAGTATTTTTCAGTTTTGCACGTTCTGGTTCATATTTTCGTGTGCGCGTTTCATTTGACGCCGATAGTACATGGTACGTCCACCGGCCTGGAAACGGACGTCCTGCGAACATCCGCTAGAGCCGGAATGAACGTACGTTGGACGGCCGACGGACGTCCGGTGGTTGCTTGGGCAGGCAGAGACAAGATGTCTTGCTAAATACCTTGTCTGAGTCGCTCTCAATCTCGCGATAAATGTTCTCACAACGGCCGCATTTAAAAGTATTTGTATGCAGTATAGGCTGAAGAAAGAATTAACGCACGATCACCCCAAGGTGATATTGCCGCGAACCATGTATGGGTTTATTTGTTTGTTGAACCAACGCCGCCTGTATAAACATTGCCTAACGCGTGAGCGAAAAATGGCCAAACAGCCACTCTCCTGTTGCTCTCTCCTACCCTTCCCCGCTCCGTAGCCTTCCAGTGTGCTTTCGTGTCCTCCAGCCAGCGCCGCTTCTCGGAAACTATGCAAAATAGTGGAAAGTTTGTTGAGCGTTCCCGAGGCGGCGCTCCTACGCCTTCTTGTTTTTCACCATGCCTGTCTGTCTTGGTCTGTCACTGATAAAACTTCCTTTGTCACGAAGCAAAATCCCTTGCGCTGCCGCAAGCTGATGCCGGCTTTGCGCGCTTATCTAGTCGGATCACAGGCCCTGAAATTTTCTGAATGGGGCATCCCACCTCTATCCCCTCCGCATTTAGGTATTGTTTTGACCCCCGCTGTTCGCACTCCGCATCAGTACGCACTTCTAAAATTGAGGACTGTACTGGAGAAGCGCCCGGACAGCGTGGCGGGATCCCAGCTGCTTATCCTTTTGTTTCCTATAATTTTCTAAAATTTACAAGCACGTGATATTATTGGAAAGTAATCGTAGAAGTGAGCGCCTGAACAAAAAACGTGCACGCAATTTTTTCTTCTCTAAATACCCCAGAAAGAAAAATATCAGTAAAATAATGGATGCCCCATCCTAAAATATCGTTTTTCTGTTAGCTATATGTCTACCCGACAATCAGTATGTTCTTACACTATTTCAGTCCACCTCCGTCTTTATCTTTGGAAAAATGTAGCAAGTATGAAGCGAGCGACACGTTGAACGAAATCCCCCAGTGCGCCACAGCGCCCCGTCGCGGCTAAGATGTAAGCGAAACGGCCCTTGAAGCCCAACAGGCAAGCTGACAGACACACGTCGTAGAAGTGGGTGCAGCGTTCGCGACTCGCGAGCAGTGACGTAAGGCGAGATGTCCGCCGGCACGCGCCGCATAGCGGATCAGTGCCTGAACTAAGCGTCCCTACCCTTCCCATTGAAAAGCGCGCGACGCGTCAGGCAATGTTAATACAGGCGGCGTTGGTTGAACTGCCCGGCCACGTCCGGCTGTGGCATATCTGCGTCCCGAGCGGAGCGCCTCTTCCATTATTTATTTTAAGTGCGAATGCACTTCTTAAGCGAGCCTGAATCGTCCGCCGCCGTTGTCCGCATAGCAACAGCTGCGGGTGCGCGCGCTACTCTCCTCCTCCTCTCTCCGCTCAGTGACTGCGGGTGTTGGGCGCCTCCTCTCCACTTCTGGCGGGAGAGCTCCCGCTCGCGTAGCGGGCGCTCCGCATTCCGACGCGTGAAGGCGCTCGTGGAGCCCTCGCCGTAACGGCGGGCGCTACTCTCCTCCTCCTCTCTCCGCTCAGTGACTGCGGGTGTTGGGCGCCTCCTCTCCACTCCAAGATCACGATATCCACCGTAATCGCGCAATCAACAACCGTGCATTCGCACTTACACACTCTCCCCCTCGGGGAAGTGCGAGGGAATTTTTTTATGCCGCACGGGCTGTCACATTCGGATAAGCAGACTGTTTCGCCCTAACATCACTAGCCCAGAATAATCTTCTTTGATCTACAATGTTCTGGATGTAAATCGGCGGTTCCAGAAACACTCGCGCCGAAAGATAAAAGCCTGCAGAGCAGAAACCGCGGCATTGGAATCGCCGATGCTCGCTTGAGCACGTCAATTTGTTGACTGCTGTTTCGCCGCCTGCGTATTCTTTGAGTTGTTAGGGGAGCACAAGTTCGCTCCAATAAACTTGTTTTTCCTTAAGACACCTGTGTCGTCTTTGGCTACGTGACAGTATGCTGTAAAGCGGGGGCTGTTGACGTACAGGTATGGGACAGCAATGAGACTGATTCTTGCATCAGTTTGTATTATACGTCATTAGTTTGTTGCTTGAAAACGAAAAAAAAAAAAAACCAAAGCGAAAATCACCCTTCAGACATACATGATACCAGGTATTGGCGTTGCCATCTTTCGTCAATCCACCATGTGGATATGTGTGATGTATGTGTAGGCTTGGAGCAGCAGCGGCATATGTTAATGGTGTTCACATTTCCAGTTGCACCGTAATCTGCCGCGATGAAGTTTTCTGTGTTGGCGCCTTATATGCTACGAAGCTCCCCGCCTTCTCCCACCATATCCTCCCCCTCAGACTAAAACCCGCAAATACAAGGCCAGAAATTATAACTTATTATCGGCGTGGGTGCATATTGGCCGCGAGACCCACCACTGGAGAGGCCGGCGCTGCGATCGTTTTGACGTCACTTGTAGGATCACCGTTCCTATCTTGCTGCGTAGTTGGCTTGCAGCGCGTGACGCTTCGCTTAGGAAGTGCGTTCTAAAAGTATTTTCGTGTTAATTTCCTTCGTTTGAAGTTAAGTCTCAGTGCGTCAAGCGCAGTTCGACCTAATGGTGACTGTATAACCGTATCAACTGTGGCAGATTATCCGCAAACACCATGAGCGTGGTGGTGTATTACGCATGCGACCGAAGCGTATACGCAGCGGCTTGTTTCCCCGATCAACAATGTGGACTGCGACGATCGCCGAATGAAGTTTCGAGATTTCCCTTGTTTGCAAGAAATGTATAAAGCAGGAAATCGCGAAGCGTTAACTGCTCGCAGAAGCACACGCACTCGCCGTGCCTTCCCGCACAGCCGACGGTGCGGCTCGAACCGACGCAGGTCGCGGCAGCAACTTGTCGCCGCTTTTTAAAATCACACAAGTCGTGGAAAAGAAGTTCCAGATTGGTGAAAGTGGATGTTAGTGTGATGAAAAATTCTGATAGGTAGTGTCATCAGCTCTGGTTTTCAAAGCGATGCTCAAATATCTGCCGCGATTTACGCCGACCGGCCGCGGAGGTCGGTCCCGGGCCCCGGCAGCGCCGGCCCGTTCACGCACGGTGCTGCGAGCGGCCGAAGGATGGCTATGCTTGCGCGCAAGAATCGACCGAGGCCGTGCAGGTATCTTGATCGTCGATCGCTTCAACAGAAAACGTTCTGTTAGGAAGGAAGGAAGGAAGAAAGACTTTGTTGAGTGCCTGCAACAGACACAGTGTGTACACTGCGCCCGGACGTAGCCACTCGTCGATCCCGACGTCACCCCTACTCGGACCACACCTTCGCTATTCCCTTCGGGATTGGACGCCGCTGCCCCATAAGGGAGGGCGTCGCCCCGCAGCTTTCGCTCCGGTGCTGCTTTTCGAGGGCCGCCAGGACCTGCTGGACGGCTGATAGTTGGGTGTCCTTGTCACAACTGCGCACTGCTTCTTGGATCCACGGCGGTAGGTCTGTCCTGGTTGCCGCCTCGTTAGGTCGCACGTCCCAGAGTAAGTGGGCGGTCGAGGCCCTAGCTGCCCTAGCATTGTTACATAACACGCACGTGTCGTCCGTATAGAGTTCTGGCTGTATGTGCTTCATGACGACCGGGGTCATCAGTGAATTCGTCTGCAGCTGTCGGAACGTGGACGCTTCCTCCCTGGTTAGGTCGGGGTGAGGCGGTGCCAGCACCCTCCTACAATTTTTATAATATTTGGTGATACCCTGAAAGGTATCGTACCTGTCTTTCGTCTCGGTCCACCACTCTGCAGACGATTCAACTGCTGCCGCGCGGCCAGCTAATCCTCGCGCGACTGCGTTCGCCGTCTCGTTGTGCACATGGTTGGTGGCGAGTTCCGATACCTCATTCCCTGCATGGGCGGGAAACCACTTGATTGTCACCTTGCGTCCATCGATGTTCACCCGCTCGAGCACCTGCACCGCTTCACAGTACAGCCAACCCTTGGCGAAATTGCGCACTGCACTCTTTGAGTCGCTAAGCACCGTCGTCGTCTCTGGGTCCGCGATGGCCAGGGCGATGGCCAGCTCTTCTGCTCGCTGCGCGTCTCTCGTGACGATGCTCGCGGCGTTCACCGTGACTCCCGTCTTCCCATCTATCACTACCGCCGCGAAGCACCGGTGGTCGCCGTACTCTGCGGCGTCGACGAATCTGGTGCCCGGAACGTTCAGGTGATGTTCCAACACAGCCTTCGCTCTGGCCGCTCTCCTGTCCGCGTTGTGGGTCGGATCCATGTTCTTTGGTAACGGGGTATACACTCGGACGGCGTTCCGGACTGCCGCCGGTACTTCGCGCTCTTCCTGCTTGCCGAGGCTCTGAGGGTCGGCCACCGTCTCCATTCCGAGACGGGCGAGAATGGTCCTCCCCGTTCGCGAACCCTTGAGCCGCTCTATTTGGCCGACCCGCTGGGCTTCCATGATCTCCTCCAGCGTATTATGTATTCCCATCTGGAAGAGCTTCTCCGTGCACGCGCTGTCGAGCACGCCTATGGCTGCCTTGTACGCCTTCCTCATGGCCACGTTGAGGCGGTTGCGCTCCTGAAGCAACCAGTTGTGGAAGGACGCCGCGTAGGCGACGTGGCTTATCGCGAAGGACTGGATAAGTCTGAGCAGGCTGTCCTCCCTCATCCCGGATCTTCTGCTCGCCACTCGCCTGATCAGTTGCGTTGCGGCCGCTACCTTGCCTACCAGTCGGGTGACCCTGTCGTTGTTCCGGCGGTTGCGATCGATCGGGAACCCCAGCACCCTCATCTTGGCTACCTTCGGGATCGCCTGCCCGTTGCTCGTGCGCAGGCTGATGTCGCTCTCCTGCTTGGGTCTGGATTTCGGCGGGATTATCAGTAACTCCGACTTGTTCGGGGAACAGATAAGGCCCGTGCCCCTCAACTGGTCTTCTATGGCGTCTACCGCCTGTTGCAGGAAAGACTCAACGTGTCCGTCGCATCCGCCCGGCACCCACAGCGTGATGTCGTCCGCGTATATGGTGTGACGGACCTCGGGTATGGCTTCCAAGCGCCTCGCGACTCCGATCATAACAAGGTTGAATAGCAGCGGCGATATAACCAATCCCTGGGGTGTGCCCACGCTTCCTATCTTCCGCTCGTTCAGAGAGTGGTCTCCCGCTTGAATCTTGGCCGTGCGTCCAGAGAGGAAGTCGCGCACGTAGTTGTACGTGCGCTTCCCCATCCACAGGGAGCCGACTTGGGACAGGATGGCCGAGTGCTTCACTTTGTCGAAAGCACTCTGCAGGTCCAGTCCCACTATCGCCTGGTTGTCTTTCGTCGCGTTGTCTATGACCTCTGCCTTTATCTGCAACATGGCGTCTTGGGTGCTCAGTTCGCTCCTGAAGCCGATCATCGAGTGGGGGTACAGATCGTTCTTCTCTAGGTACGCCTGCCACCTGTTCATGAGGACGTGTTCCAGCACCTTCCCCACGCAGGACGTCAGAGAGATCGGGCGCAGATTCTCGATACTCGGGGGCTTGCCCGGCTTGGGTATCAAGATCGTCTTCGCCGTCTTCCAGCACTTGGGTAGCTTGCCCTCCTTCCAGCACCTGTTGAACAGGGCCATCAGGCTGGCGAGCGACGGCTCGTTCAGATGCTTGAGTACCTTGTTCGTCACGCGATCAGGGCCCGCTGCCGACCGGCAGTTCAGCTCCTGGACCGCGGCGCGAACCTCCCAGAGTTCGATGTCTCTGTCCAGCTCCTCGTTGGCCGGACCCTCGTAGTCGGGGTGGCTCTCCTCCGGGATGTCGGGTAGGTACTTGTCGCCGATTCGTTTGAACGTCTCTTCCTGGCCGAGCTCTCTGATCGACTTGTTCAGGATCTTACTGAGGTTGTCACGCTGGTGGGACTTAGTCTTGGTCTCGTCCAGCAGGTGGCGTAGTAACGACCACGTCCTCCCCACGTGGAGTTGACCGTCCACCGCACTGCAAACCTCCGCCCATTGCTGGCGGCAGAGCGAGGTGCAGTGTTTTTGAATGGCCCGATTGAGATCTGCGACCTTCTGCCGTAGCTTCCTGTTGTGCCGCTGCTGCTTCCATCTCTTGTGGATGGAACGCTTCGCCTCGAGCATGTGAGCCAATCTACTGTCTATAGCTTCGATCTCTGGTTCCGTCTTTATCTCCTTGGTGGCTGCTCCCGCGCATTCCACGATCTTGGTCGTCCAAGTCTCTACGTCTTGGATATCCTCCTCGTCTTTCGGCAACAGGGTGCGATACAAGTCCCAGTCCGTGATCTTGTGGACTCGTTTCTCGAACGGCTTCTCGTTCACGGGGACCCGAATTTCTAAGATGTAGTGGTCGCTGCCCAAGTTAAGACCCATGTTGGTCCACGGCGGGAGCTTCCCATGCGTTCTGACGAACGTTAGATCCGGAGTGGTATCTCGATCGTTCTTGGAGCCGGTGCTCGTGTGGTGCGAGGGGTCCGTTATCAAGGTCAGATTCTCTTCCTGGGTGGCTTCCAGGAGGTCCTTTCCCTTGGCCAAATTCTCGGCGTACCCCCACCTCTTGTGATGAGCGTTGAAATCGCCGCACACCACTAGTCCCGCGTTATTACCTGCCGTCTTGCCGATCTTGCGCATGAGCGTCTTGAAACGCTACCTGGGGTAGCTCGGCCTGCTGTAGATGTTGGCCACGTAAACGCTTTGCTTTCTTTTCTTGCCTATCACTAGTTCCGTGATCATGTGCTCGGCCATGGACTTTTTTAGGCTTTCTCTCTCTTCGTGACATATTCCCTTCCTGACGAAGGTGCAGATCCCCCTGCCCGTGCCGTTGGGTGCTTTGCTTGGGGGGCTGGCGTGCGCTTTGTAACCTGGAAAACGAGCGTTCTCGCTCAGCGTTTCCTGTAGGACGATGACGTCCGGCTTCCTATTTGACTTGTCGGCGAGGACTTGGAGTACGGCCTTTTTGCTGTCGTAACCTCGACAGTTCCATTGCCAGATGACAAGGGACTTGTCGTTTACTGCGGCTGCTGCGGTCCCGTCCATTGTGGTACGATCCGACTAAACTCTTCTCTCAAATGTTGTATGGCAGCGGCTAGTTGTTGCTGCATGCTCTTTTCCTGTTGTATGGCTGGCATGACGGTCTGCTGTATAGATGCCTCCACGCTCTGTTGAATGATGGTTGCCATGTCCCTGCGGATCTCGTCCTTGAAACTGTTGAACGCGTCTTCTAGCTTATCTACCCGGTCGGCGAGCTTACGCTCCTTCAGATTCTCGATGGCCCTCCTCTTGGGCGATGGTTCGGAGATTGCCGCCCGCTGCGGCTGCGCCGGCTGGACCTCGTTTGCGCTGTTGTCCTCTCCCATCGGCTCCGCCTGTTGCTCGTCTCTCGGTGGCTGCAGCTGTTGCTGGTGCTGCTGGTGCTGCTGCTGTTGCACCTGACGTACCGGCGTCGTCTGTCTCGTTTGCCCACACGTCTGCTGTGCTTCCCGCGCCTGCAGCTGTTGGCACACCACCCTCATCTGCTCGGACATGCTCTCTATTGTTTTCCGCAGCTGCGCGTTCTCCCTGCGAAGCGCTTCCATGTGGCTCTGAAATTCCTTGTCGTGGCTCGCCATGGCATTGTTCGGCGCGGGGGAGCTCGTTACGGGCTCCTTCCTTCCCGCGCTCTCTTGTATGATCCGGGACCAACTAACTCTTTCTCTGGATTTCGATCTACTTCTGCACTGGTCTCTCCTGCTGCTCGCGCTGCGGCTGGGTCGCCGTCTGCTCGCGGAGCGCGGTCGTCTCTCCTGGCTGCGATCGAATTGTGCGTGCTCTAACTCCGGGAAGCTGTCGGATGCGAGGTTCTCCCGCTCCAGCCTGCGCCGCTCCTCTTCCGCTTCCTTCCTGGCCCACCTTCGTTTGGTCACCACGTACGGGGTCTTATATCTGTTCCTGCAACCATTGGCCCCGGTGGGGTGGGAACCGTTACAGAGCTTGCATCGTGGCTTGCAGGACTCGGCGTGTCCTTCCTTCGGATTCTTTTGACCGCAGACTGTGCACACGCGCACGTTGGGCGTGGGGCACACGTCTCTTCTGTGACCGACCTCTCCGCACGTCTTGCAAAAGTCGAAGTGCTTCCTGTACAGGCTGCACTCCAGAATGCTAGAATTATTGATTCTAAATGCTATTTCGAATCTTTGCGATATTCACATTGGCCAGACGAGCGAGGCTTTTATGTGACGTTCACATCTCGCTTCTTACTCAGCTGTTATCTCGATGTGTTTTTCTTTCTGGCATCTATCTCCGTAAGCGTAGTCAACTGCTCCCGCGATGTCTCCTATTTTGCGATGTTTCCTATTTTAACACGAAAGTTTTTTATGCCCAGGTACAGAAGGTCTGACCGGCGTCATATCCGTCACGGAATGACGACGCCAGAAAAAGTTCTATTGACGCGGCTACGCCCGGATTCGAGCCTCGAACTCTCTCGCCGCAACGGGAGGTACACAGTGCTCTGCCCACTGCGCTACGAATTCAAGCGCAAGAAGGTCTTCAAACGCGCCTTATATCTTTCTCACTAATTTCTTCATTCAGATGCCGTCTAAGAGATGCATGCCGTCTAGGAGAAGTGAAGCGAAGTTGTTCATCATGCGCCGACAGTTGGCGCCTCGATGCCAGCGTCTTCGTGTGCGCGGGACGCGGGTGAATTGAGGCATCCTCCGCTACCTACTGCTTTCCGTTTCGGTTCGTGTTTCGTTCGCGCGGTTGTCAAGATTGTTTCAGCCGGATTTACGCAATGCTCCGGCCCGTGCAATCCAGTGTCTTACGTTGATGCGGCTAACGGTGCCGTATACCGACGCAATATAAATAGCGATGTGCAAGTTCATATGGATGCACAATAAATGCTCCTGTGAAGGCACATTTTACTTTCGTGTTTTACCGATTCCTATGACAGAGGCATCAACCGCATTTTTCTTTAATTATTTTCTATCATTTCTTTATTTCAGGAATAAAAAAAAATGGCCGCGTATCTGCTCACTTCGCTGCAAATGTCGTCGAAAGGCGAACACTTCTGCCGCCCCTGCCACGTCGATGTCCCTCTTCTCTTTACCTCCCGCCTCTCCCGCTCTTTCCCTCCCGTTTCACTCTTCCCACGATAAGCACAGTAGAGGTTTGCTCAAGTCGATTCAATTTTGCCGCGTTCTATGCTCGCGCCATTTACTGGAAGTTTTCTTACTGTTGAACTTGGAACACTTCCGCAAGGGAGCGCCGCGAGCGCTGTTTTTATTTTGGGGTCCAGACATTTTCTTCAAGGCGTATTTTATTTTCCTATCGCAAAAATCAAGCATGACGTGTATTTTTCATTAGAAGAACAGAGCAATTGTGCATTATGCATTGATGTCTTACCTCAAGCACGCCTAATGTTTTCTTTTGCTCCACAATGCTGACAAGAGGGAACATTGCCACCCTATTTAGTAGTTTAAAATGCTTTGCTAATATAAACGTCTCGTTCAAGAATTTATCTTTCGGTCGGGCGGCTGAATCGCGGGACAGACAGACAGACAGACCAAACTTTTCGCGTTTAGGTAGCCCAATAAGAACGATCGTCCTTAAAAAGCTTTTAACCTGCAACCTTGCTTCAAACTTCACCTTTTTCCTCGGCACGCGTTACCTTATAAACGGTTACCTTATAATGATGGCGCAGGACTTTCCCGTACAACCGGCCCCATACTGGTGCTCCGAAAAACCTGGCTTGATATTATGCAGCGTCACTGCCGAGCACCTTCAACGGGGTGGCTTTTCGGGGCTAAAACGCCCACGTCATGGCCCTATATAATCAGCCTGTAGGAATTGGGGAAACGGTTACCGAATTATATAATAAGTCTAAAGAATGAATCAGTGAATGATGTCATTTTTGGGAAAAATTCGACGGGGACCTTGCGACAGCAGTGCGGCGCACGTCTTCGTTGGCGAGAGAACTGAAGGGCGTGCGGCTCGTGCTGGGTTACGCGCCGGAGCCCAACCAGTGGCGTGCCGCAAGTTGGCAGGTGCTACACGAAAAAAAGAAGAAAAAAAAAAAAAGAAAGAAAACAAGGAGGGGGAGAGCTCCGTAATTAAATAAACAACTTTTTTTTTTCCAACCTCTGATGTTTGGCCGATCCCCTGATTGGGTATGTGCCCCACCCTAAGGAACAACAACAGCAGCAACAGCTGCCCTGGAGCCTCCGCTTGATGCGGTTGCCCATGGCGTACACACCACTTATGTACTGTGTATAATCAATGCCCGTTCCCGTAACCTGTTCAATTAATTTCTCTACACATGCCGCCTTACACAATTTTTTTTTATGTGTTTGATAGACTTTTGTGGCTCGCATACAGCAGCACCTTCCAGCGTTAACAAAAGGAGCAGACTGATAACCGCTTCCCTTCGAAGGGTCGCGAGCAATATGAGGAAGTAGATCCACTCTAATGTGCAGCCATCCACAAAAAGCGCTCGATCGGGCAAATACCCCAGGGATAACCACATTGTATGAAATTCTATACTTTGGCACATTATCATAAAAAAGATGGCATTATTGAGTAATGTGAATCCCCAGCAGCAGATTCATTATAAATGTCTGTAGTTTTTTCTCTTAAATTAACGGCACTCACCAAGGATCATCATCTTCTTCCAGGCATTATATCATGGCCGCATGTATGTATGAATATTTATTGGGCGAAGGGGTGGCCAGTGGCCTAAGAAAGGAGGGGTAGTTTGGGAGGGGGTTCAGGGCTCCTGTAGGCCCTAACTTCCGGCTACGCCTGATTCCTTTGCGAACTCCCTCAGGGAGAGTAATGTCTCCTTGGCATTACTGGGGTTCGCATGGGCATCGTCCACTCTTCATACAATTGCACGTGTTGGGCGTGTCGGGCTCGGAGATGACGGAGGCCCCCACAGTCCTACAGGAGTTGTCGCATGCCCGGCTTGTCTGTGGAGTCCTCGAAGTACGGGCAGGGGTACGGTGGGTCAATGAGAGCGGAATAGACGTCACGTTCAAGTTTCTGGGCCATTACGCGCCGCCACTTTAACGAAGGAGCGCCACTTGTGCAGTACATCCTCGGTAAGAGCGGCTCCTGTTCGGGCCTTGTGGGTTAAAACTTTAGCCACCATAGGCGTGCGCAGGGTTCTAGATTAGGGGGGGCGAAGTCTTACCGCAGCGCCCCCCCCCCCCCCCCCCCCCACACCGCCAACTCCCGACCTCCTCCCATGTGTAAGAATTTATAAGATCCATTGAGAAGAAATGTAAGAAGTGCGTATGAATTTATAAACTTAATATTGTCTATTGTGAAACTCGCTTTTGCGCGGCTGTTTTGATCGGTGCTGCGCACGTTATTTTCGAGGAAAAGTAGAAAAAGGACAAGCTCCGCAATAGATGGAAAATTTAAAATTATGTGATAACGTGTTTCTCACAACAGCCTGCTTCTGGTCGATCCCCACCTTTCCGGGACTGAAAGTAAACAGCTTTTGGAAGGTAACGTGAGAGTTCTTCGGCTGCCATTACCGTGAAAACACGCGTGGTCATACCCTTACGGAACAGGTTCGATTGAGTAAAGGTATGGGGCAAATTTGGCGCCCCCCCCCCCCCCCCAGGATGATTAGGGGGGGCGGCCGCCCCCCCCCGGCACCCCCTGTGCGCACGCCTATGTTAGCCACTCTAGGTAAGCTCTTTGGAAGAGGGTGCTCATTTTGGGGAGTCATGTCTCGCAGCTTTGTCTTTCTTCGTTTTTTCTCGTGTTCAACGAGGCTGGCCCGGTCGACGTCAGTCAGTGGTGGCACCGGGTGTTCGGGAAACGAGTGCAACGTAGAATTTTGCGCGCTCGCCATCGCGCGAGCAACCTCGTTTCCGAGGCTACCTGCCTGACAACTGGCGCCACTATGTAGTGCACGCTATTCCTAAACCCGGGAAGCCTACTGACAGACTAGGCAACTTGCGACCCATCTCACTCAAGTCTACTCTGGGCAATCTGCTGGAAAGAATGGTTCTCAGTAGACTCTACCACCGTTTGGAGTACGCGAAACCCGATTTCTTCAACCCTGGCCAGAACGGGTTTCGCAAGGGGCTGTGTACCTAAGACAGCTATACATCGACTGTTGAACTTTTTTTTTTAGTTTTCATGTTGCTCTCGTCCGACTACTGCCGCAGCTGCATTCATGACCTCTTCCTCACGGTACGGTTACGATGAGAGCTGCACTAGCCTCTTGCTCTGCAGCGTACTTTCTCGGTCTTCTGCGCCCGCGATCAGTCTGGTGCATCGTCACGCATAGCGATGTGGAAGGAGGCTCTGAGCCTACGGGGCAACGTGTACAAGGTGCGTCCAGAACTTTCTACCAGAGTTCTGGTTCTACGTTCGGTCGCCTTTTCTCGGAACCTGTTCCCCTGCTGTTCCCTTCCGGCGCGCGCTCCCTTGCTCATGCTCAGACTTTCTGTAGCACTGCCTTTTTGGGAAGAATCGTGCCCCACACAATGTTCAGTGAGACGCATAGACTTAAGACGTTCTCCTTTAAAAAGTAGCTGCACTCTTCGGACCCCTCTCCCAGAGCTTTCACCAGCTCGTGGCAAGAACACCAAAAGTACCTGGCCAATCGGGCCCGAGTGGCGGAGGTAGCCCGCGGCCTCTGGAATAAGCAGACGCCACCCACGTATTTGTTTTATTTATTTTTTATTTCTTCTACTGCTTCTGCAACAAACGTTTTTTCACCCCCACCCCATCTACCAGTCTTCGGAACTCTGTGTAGAATTGTTCTTGAGAATGCTGTTACGGGCATTTAGGAAGGGTTCAGAGCACCCTCCCCCGCCCATTTACCGCTTTCGGTGTTTCTAAGGGCCTAGTCTCCCATAGACGACTCTAAAGACTCTATATACTTATAGAGGCTGTTTTCTATGAATACGGGCTGTTCATTATCATTATAGAAGTCTCTGTCCCTAGGTTTAAGAGAGAGAGAGAGAGAGAGAGAGAGAGAGAGAGAGAGAGAGAGAGAGAGAGAGAGAGAGAGAGAGAGAGAGAGAGAGAGAGAGAGAGAGAGAGAGAGAGAGCAAATTTTATGGAAAACGGCGATGTTAGCCGAGCCACCGCACTGGCTTGCTACGCCAGGGGGAACAAGAAAAAAAAATAAAAAAAACGTTGTGTATTATCACGACAACCGTGAGAATTACCGTCAGCAATTTCTCACGGCAGTCACCTCTCATTGGCTAAGAACGCTACCCTGAGATTCTGTGGGAGCAATATTCCCTAAAATGCCGTGTTTGCAGCTGCCCCTGTAGCGTTGTGGGCTAGTACTTGTTTTAAGCGGGAAGGCTCAGGTTCGAGTCCGACATTGCGATGTTTTTTTTTTTTTTTTTAGCTTTCGGAATTTTTCAGTCATCGGGATTTTGTTAATGCTATGGTTTTTACTATATCAAGAGATAGATGTACATGACTTCCAGAATGGGTTGAATTAAGTTTAATATAGGTTGTGTTCTGTGCCTTTGGACCGGGTTAGATTAGGTTTGTTGCAGTTTGGCTGGATTTGGGTAGGTTATGACGCGTTCGGTTAGGTTACGTACGTTAGGTTCGGTGAGGTTATGTTGCATTAGGTTACGTTGGGACGTAATATTGTTCAGCAAATTTTGGGCCAGCCAGCTTTTATGGAAACTGCCGTGAGAATTTCCCGGAGGTAATTCTCACGGCTGCCGTGAGATTAGACGCAGCCAATAAAAAAAATAATTATAAATATGAAAAGATGTCCGGTGATGCGCACAAAACTCTCCGTCACATACAGAATGAACTTTTCCACAAAACACTGTCCAAGTCTGGGCTCCGAAGAAACACCAAGAGAGCTTTGGTCGCATGTGTAGCCTGACTGGGACCCGACCAAGGACCCAAAACTGCCTTCAACTCAAGCCGCCTAAAGAAAAATAATATAAGTTTCTGTCTGTGGACGATGCACTTTGAACACACGCATATGACATTACTGATGTCTTCTTGTGTGTCACATTTGCAGCAAAAAGGGGAAGATGCCTGCTGGACTTTGTAGAGGAGGTAGAGGATCGGTAGAGGATTGAGCGCAGTCTACGAATGGCTTACTCGCGCATGCTGAGCCCTGGTGGCATCCTGAGGGTGCACTTGGGGGTCAGTCAGGTGGACAGGTGCGCACAATCGCTCACTTCGCGGATGAAGACATTATCCGAGCAGCCTCGCATACCGATCAAGGTACTGCCGTCACCATGAAAGTGCCGCTACTTCATGTGCGCCTTCTTGCGGACGCTGTACCGTCGAAGTTACCGAACTGTCCGAGCTACGTCTCTGGAAGCTACGAAAAGGGAAGACCCGGACTTCAATCGGGCGCGCTAAAGCAATGCCATCTTCCATGAAATTGATTTTTAATGTCACCCAATGCTTTTTATCGGGATGCAAAAAATATTTTACTAATGCAATGACTTGCGCTTCTTCCGTAGAAGCACGTTTCGTTTTCCATGTGTCCACAGTTACATGCGTTTGCGGAAAATCTGCTATTTGTTACGAGTGCTCATATTGTTATTGTTACGGCGAGTGTGCCAATGTAAAAGCCGTAGTGGTGTTTTGGGTGCGCAAGAAACGTGAATAAATGAACCAATTGCCGAATCTAACTGACATATAACAGAGCACACGAGGATGACAAAGTCGATTTTTTGAACCAACTAACCAACCATTTCAGAAGTCAGGAGGCGAAGTTCTGGCGCGTAATGAAAAAAAGTGTAACGCTCGTTCTCATTCATATCATCGACAATAAAGCACCGTGCATGAAATACTCCGCGCGTAAGGAGACTTGAGCGTGACGCTACACGTCATGAAAATGGGCGTAAAAAACTAGGCACAGATATGTGCGTTCCCGAAACTGCTAAAAGTAAAATGGGTATTGTGGAACTCCGCGAAGGCATCGAAATGGGAAACGGTGACCTGATGTCCGACTCGGTCACGGAAATTTGCGAGGCTGTTTGTTTACTAATGGATCGGTTGTCAACGCCCCAAGCTGGTCACGATGACGACTGAATTCGATTTCTGCAAGAGCAAGTCACCTAATTCCTGTCAAAGTGCTTAGTCCATAATGTTCTGCAGCATTATTTACACTATATTTGTTCCATGCGTATGCTTACATGCATAGCCAGGCATATGCTCGCCGCATCCTGTGACGATCAGATCATTACGCTAGTCTTACGGTATGGGCCCTCAGCAAGAGAATTAGAGCGAAACATTCCTCAGTTACATGGCGAGAAGAATTTCTGCCATGAAAGTTGACCAGCACTTTGTCACAGTTATGGTAATGAAATACATATAAAACTGTACCTTGACTACGGTAATACTACCGGCGCTGCGCTTAACACAAATGTAACTTCAACTTCTGTGGTAAGTTAAACGGCAAACTTCTTGACGCTGCTGATAAGTAAAACAAAAAAACGAAACTACCACTCTCCAGATCAAATGGGTGTATTCCTCCTTGTATAGCGCAAACACAAAACAAAATTGGGTTGTGTAAATAAATGTTTTGCTCCTATAATATTCTTCGGGTCAAATATTTTTCAATGTGTGCGCATGCTCGACTTTGCAAGAAAGAAAAGATTCCGCACGGTGCATCTACGCGACAACCTCTCTTGAACAGCGCTCCGCAGTTTTACCTAGCCGCCCTCTCGTGTGACGTCATCGAAAGAGAGGTAAGGCCTTCTCCCTTGGCGCGGCGCGGTACAGCTGCCATGGAGAGGATGCGCGTCGTGTGAGATTGGCTGAGCCCAGTGACGACGTTAGCGCGAGACGTGCCGGAGCTCTAATGGAAGAGAGGCGATGTGTGTTCCCGCGGCGTCAGTATCTGGTCTACTGTCGAGATGGGCTAAGGTGGGCGAAAGGAGTGCAAACAGCTTGTTTCATCCGTCTTCTCGGCGTTAAGTCTGTGATTCTGGCCCAATTTTTAGGGTGCAGCCCTTTGGCGCCCGTTCGTGGGCTGAGCGACGTCGCCGTGGTCGTTGTAACCGAGCGAACGATGGCAAGACCGAAGAGTGAAAGAAAGCAAAGGAGGAGACTGTCGCTAAATGTGAGGGGAGGGCTGTTCTCCATGGCGGCTTAGCCGGACGCTTCTCCGAAAGTGTGCGAGGGGGGGGGGGGAAGGGCAGTATGCTGAGCCCGCACGAGACGCTCGTCTGCGCGACGCTTGGCGAAAACGTTAGGGGGAGCGTGCGCGTGACGATGATGTGCGTTCGCTTCCTAAGACGCAGTTCGCGGTCCCTTCTTGAGACGCACTTCGCGCCACCGACGCATAGGCTCATCATCGCTGCCATCGAGAGAACCCACGAGTGAGTGCTGCGTCAGCGCACTCCAGCATTCACGAGTGAGTGCTGAACTGCGAGTGAGGCAACCGATCGTATGCTTCGTCAGCCGCTGCTGGTAAACGAGCTGCCCGAGCGGAGGCTGGGCTACGCCGACGCCAGAACCCAGAGAGTGCTGAACAATGAGCTAGGCAACCGGTGCTTGTGCTTCGTCAGCCGCTGAAAATAAAAGTTTTCTGTAACCATACATATATGTCTGTCCGAAATCCTTCGCGCCAACATATTTTGCACAGTCAAAACAGCTAAACAGCTGCGCCCAAATTTCGCATTAGGGAGTACCGTAATCACCAGACATTTTTTTAAACAGCGGAGCTGTTTAAGCTTGAGCTTGGTCCGGTGGCGTTAGCAAAAAGAAACACAGAAAAAAATTTAGCGCCCTTCCACTCTGTGAAGAGGGAAGTCCTGCGAAGCTGGACGCAGTTCCCGGAGTGTCTGAAAACAAAAACACGTTTCTGTGTAATTTGCGGTTGAGCATACTTCCTAGCGAACTAGCTGAATGAAACCTGGAAAGGACTCGAGCTTTACTCTAGCGCACAAACATAGGGCTTTCTCCATGACGCGTCGTAGGCGCCTTACTGTCTCTGTAACGCACAAAACCACTGCGCTCGCCCAAGAAGGACGCCGGACAGGCCCCAATGGGTCGTTTTACGTCCATGTTTAAATCTCCTACCAGCACACCAGTCATGTCATCAGTGAAGACGTAAAGCCTACAGCTGCGCGTGAATGCCCCCCCCCCCCCTCTTTTCACCCCCATCCCCCCCTTGCACGCACAAACCAGCAACCAGTAATATGCACTTGCCTTAAGTGAAAGCGCCTGGCGAAAGTTTCGCAATGAAAGCCCTTCAAGTTAACAAAAACTATTGGCTCACGTCGGCGAGCCAAGCAGGCAAGTTCCTGTTCATTCTGTATAATTTGCAGCTACTCGGCGAGCTGGAACTTTTTGCGGCAATGGCGGCGGCAGTGGCTTTTCGTTGTTGTCGAACGCATTCGCGTGTCTGTGCAGTGCGACGCTCCTTCAATTCCCACTCTTCTTCCTCCAAGCGAATGACATGCGTCCCCCCTATAGCGAGTGAAAACCTGTAAGAACTTGAGCTGTATTCTATCGGTCAAACATATGCGTTTCATTCCCTCGTCAGAGCCATCTTACTGACACTGCAACACAGCGACCCAAACCCAAAACGCTCGACCGCGGAGAACAGCTGACAGGTCTCATTCAGCCGTGAGAGTTCCACGTTTAAATCTCCCGCCAGACCGAAGGGCATGTCCTTGGTACGGACATGAAGCCTAGCTGCGTGTGCCCTCCCCCTCCTTCCCCCCTCAAACCGTGAACGTATAAACCGGCAACCGGTGATTAGGTGCAAAAAATAATGTAAATAAAAAGTGATAAAAACAGAGAGCCTGGAATCGCTGTAGAACTTTGGTCGCGGCCAGCTGCCCGATGAGCCGACGAAATCACGGCACCTCCGCCGCCAAAGATCGGGTCGTCCGTTCTCGAGAGCAGAAGCTCCGCCCTCCGATTGGAGCGGCGAGCCGGGCAAGCCGGCGAAAAGCGCCGGCAGTGCGGAAGCGGCAAACACAAACTCGTGACGTGTTTGGATGTTGTTTATTTACATAATATCCACGGGGTGTCGATTGCACGTGGTCCTCTGCTGGCTTCTCGGTTGCGTTTCGCACACCTTAAAATTGATTTTAAATATGTTCTAGGCTGTATTCGCTGCTGATATTTAGCAGATGATGTATGTGTGTTCACACCAATCTATCTCCGTAGTTATCTCGCCTTCAAAATTTTGTGTCAGTACCCCTTTAAGGTTTTTTTTTGTTGTTTACTGCACTTGGGGGTGGTAACCAGCGCTACTCGGACTACTCCGGGTGAAGGGGACCTTTTTTTTTAACCCCCGGTCCGTGACTCGAGCGTCTACGACATGTCGAGAGTGGTTGACCAACTTTGAACCCTCTTAAGCTACCTTTGGCACCAAGACTGCCAGAACCGAGGCCCTCGCTATGCATGTAGCGAATCAGAAATGGGAAATGAGGGGCTCGGTGAATTAAGACAGAATAAGGGTTGGCAGTCAAGAAAACCTCGGAAAGCAAAGGGGAGAATGTGGTAGGTCATAGAATGCGGTAGGTCATAGTCCAAGTGGCACTGGCTACCACCCCCAAGTGTAGTAAGCAAAAAAAAAAATACCTTAACATAAATACCCGCGAAAGTGGTGGGGAAACAGCCCCGCCGGTGCGTAGTGGTCATCGCACCAGACTGGTATTCTGGAGGTCGTGGGTTCGGATCCAACCCGGCGGGCATTTTTTCACCACTTTCCTTCTGACTCAAGCAACAAAATTTTCATCTGTTTATATGACCTACCGCATTCTCCCCTTTGCTTTCAGAGGTTTTCTTGACTGCCAACCCTTATTCTATATATATATATATATATATATATATATATATATATATATATATATATATATATATATATATATATATATATATATATATATATATATATATATATATATATATATATATATATATATATATATATATAGGATTTGCGTCTACACCATGTCGCGAGTGCCGCATCCAAATTATGTATTTGTGACGATTAGATGAAAAAACGTATACCTGGTATGAGTAAAGAGCGTTTAACAGTATTTTGTCTGGCTGTTTGCATTACGGGAACTACATAGACGTCTCCCTCACTACTGTAGTTACTCGGCATAGCAAGTCGCACTTGACAACCAGGCACCACGTCACTTCGCGTTCACGGAACATTGTCGTATACACACTCCTCAAACGCGCGTGTTTCTACCAAGTCTTTTTACATGTGTATAAATAAACGCGTTTAACTGTGTACTCACGAGGTTGGGAACATAAATTCTAGTAACGCGTTTAACTGTGTGCTCACGAGGTTGGGAACATAAATTCTAGCACAGGCACACCTGCACAGCCTAGAGGAGCGGCCGATCAGCATTAACTTCTCGTTGATGGGATTTCCCTACCGCAATGTGAAGTGGGCGCTGGAATTCCCATGGCTCTGGCACAAGGAAGAGCCGTATTCCTTCATAATAAGTGCTCACGACACCTTTGTAGGCGGTACGTGGCACGCCTGCCTTAAAATCGTTCATGATTCCGAGAAATTCGGCAATTTCATCAAAGGCTCTTTCCCCCTCGTAAGGGATCTTTGAGGGGCTGTGAGTCAGGCGTCCTCCTGTTAGGTCCTCCAAGCTGTGTAACCTGCTCTCGTTTACTGCAGCCAGGAATGCTTGGTCATAGCGGCTTTGGTGTAAGTAACTTAGGTCCATGCTACTGAACCGCACGAAGACGTCGTTGAGGTGCACGTCCCTCAGGTATGTGTCAAAGAACTGTCCCTCGCTGACACCTTTACGGCCGAATGTGCGCGTGCGCGACACTTCGGGTCGTATGCAGGCACGGCCCTTGCGCTGCTCGTCATTTCGAATCCAGTCGTCCCAGAAACTCTTGGGCCATCGAGGGCCAATCTCTTGCCAAAGCTCTCGCGTAAGCAGCCAACCTAGCCCGGAGAAGAAATCGGTGCGATGTAGCATGTCCGGTGACAGGGATATGTGCCTGCGCTTGCCATTGTCGTTGTAGGCGGAGATGCAAAACAAGCTGGGATCGTTTCGTAGGATGGGCAGCAGAGAAGCGAAGTATTCAAAAAAGTCGGGCGCTATGTCCAAGTCGTCTTCGAGCACAATTACAGCGGTGTGCTTGAAGTGATCGAAAACTTGCGTGAGAGCCCACTTGTAGTGCCGTGCGATGCGGTAGTAACCTTCGATATTGAAGACCGCACTCACTCCCTCGGTGAGTACTGTTTGATCGGGCTGCTGCATAAAGAAAAAGCCGTAGTCGTGCTGGTACTGACGCAGGAGCTCGCTGGTCTTGTTGTGGTAGCCGTCCTGACTGACGATCACGGGGAAGCGCTCTCGCGACGGGCGAAACCTGATTACCTGGTCTAGCGCGCGCTTCACGGACACTCGGTTGAAGGCGAGCACAAGGACGGCAATGACCTCCTCTTGGTTCTTCGAGTCGTCGATTGCTTTCTTCGACCGCTTGAGTTGGTCGAGCCCTACGTCTTTTGCGTTGAACTGCGAGCGCACGTCTTGATCCAGCACGACGGCCTGTGAGCGCATGAGTCCGTACAGGCGGCTCTGGTTAAGCTGCAGGAATATAAGTCCGGTGATGAAGGACCAGACGAAAGCGCCAGCCAAAAGTAGCGCGTTCAGGCGGTTCATAGTGGCTGGACACCGAACGTGGTGCATTGCGCGGTGACCCCTCGGGTCGCTGAAACCATGCCGCAATGAGCCGTCTGGCACTGCGCGGCCGCTAGCCGACTGAGCAGCCCGCGTACTTCGGGGCGCGGGAGAAAGCTGCGACTTCGGCGCAGCTGTTTAGTCGACGTGCTCGACGCTGTTTGGCTGCAGCAGGCCGCTCGCCCGCTTCGAAAATTGTGAATGGGCCAGGCCGCACAGTCGTCGACGCCGTTGTTACAAGGGATTGAACAGCGTGCAAGAGTTCGGGAAATATACACTTCGGCGTCGCCGCTGCCAATCTGGCCGCAAGCGGGGTTGTAGAGTCATCTTCCGGAGGAGGATCGGCTGAGGTTCGGGATGCCCACAGTTGAGTGCCTTTCTGGTGCCGTGCGGGTCGCTCACCCCCTCTTGACGTGGCGCTCACTCATACGCTGGATGTTGCTGCTTAGAGCTACAAGTCTTGTAGTAAAGGCTCAGCTTATGCCACTCTTAAATTTTAGCACAAACGAATGGATTTCTCGAGACAGTGCCACTGAACATCCCGCACATGGCGTCGGCGCTGTCAGCTCTGGAGTATTAGTGTTGTTCCATGAGGGCTCTTAGTCAGCTGGATCGTCATCAGTAACTTCACTGGGGAAAAAGACAAATAGGTGTTCACTGCAGAGGGATGGTTGGTGCCCTCATTTCAAAATTTTACTGGATCTTGCCACCTCTCGAACGTGGTTCATCAGTTTCCTCTGAAGCACCAGGTCTTAGCTCCCAAGAGCTGCCTTCCACTGCTCTTGTTCTTCCTTTGGTGTCGTATTGCCTGGCCATTTATTCGTACATTCTTATGTAACCGTGGTGCAATGTCGGTTTACCGCCGAAATCGGGACAAATGTCTTGATATTGCTGTGGATACATTGCGCTGCGTGTGTCTGGATTTGGAGACGTGTTCGTTTGAATACATCCCTGCGATGTGACATCTTCTGTGTTAAGTTTTTATGGGGTGGTGAGTATTGGCTCTAAGCACCTCGAGTCTTTCGTGGGGTAAAGGAGGGAGGGACTGCATACAAGCAGACCGTGTTGATTTCTTTTCAGTTCTTTAATTCATGAGCGATCTGATATGCTGCCTCGTTCCACCCTATAGCCGTTCATGTACCGCGGGGTCTATGTGGTTTAATGTGTTCGGTCCGAGTTGCTGTCGACGGCTGGGAAGATATTCGCCGTCGCCCTTAATATTATTCATTGGTGTATCCTTGGCATGCAAGTTGTGAGTCTGTAATAGCGTCTCTGGGACATCTTTCAATTTACTTCGCCTTTCCGTTTCAGTGTTCTCGCTACTTCTGACGGGACATATTCTGACCCGGCATGCGCCCAGCTCGCAAAATAACAGTTTCAGTTCATAGCCGCGCTTTGATACTATAACACGACTATACTTGCTTGTTTATCCAGAACTACCTGAAAGCTGCGTAACAGAGCTAGGAATGCCCTTCATTTGCTTGCTTGCGTCTTATTTTTTTGCAAGCTTGCTCATTCTGAAGGTATACTATTGCAGTTCATGCACACGCCGACTTTCTTACGGAGACGACCCCTATACCATTTTTGTTTTGTTTATTTTGTCGAACATCTTGTTTAACGTCTACCAAAAACAAACGTTTCCTCCACTGATCTTCCATTTCATTGTTCTTTGTTGTTCCAACAAAAATAAGTGTCCATGCAACGCGGAAAAAGTAAAATACTACATTTTGAATAATTGCTCATTACAGATCAGATTTTATGTTATCAAATCTTATCTTACAGACAAGATTTTCTACAATGGTTGTTGAGTAATTGAAAAAAGACCTTTTCTTATTTTTTTTTTTTCTGCAAGTAATAATCCAGATGACAGACAGTGAACGCACGGGGTGATATTAGAAAGGGTCCTTCTCTGGGCACGTTCTGAATGGCGCGAGACCAGTTTTCGTGCGGAAATTTTTAACGAAACAAAGGCCTTTTTTGCCTGTACTGACAGAAAAGTGCAGTGGCGGCTTCGGGAACTACCCATAGCGACCACCCGACGGTGCTGTAAATAAAATATATAGAAACTCTGGACTTGGTAAACATGGCGTACGCCTTTTGAACTGGGCGCTTGAGCCTCTGAACAACATGGCTGCCCACGAACGGTGGCCAGCGCCTCGCTGCTCTTGGCAGGCATGCTGGCCACATCTTTACTCGTGATGAGCTATCCAAGCGATACTAAGCCGCCTGGAAACGAGATAGCCTCGACTGGCACAGACTACAAAGAGCCACAAGTGAAAAAAAAATCGCTTATTGACGACCCCAAGCTTACAGAGGCAGAAACACATAGTTTCATTTCGATCGTTACAATTGCGTATAGTTAGCTTAGCAACTTCTGTTTCGTTAAAAAAAGCACCCGTTCACATGCGCTAACGTTTGTAACGTAACCCACATTTTGCATCTAGGTTTGTTTTATTTTTGCACATAAAAACAAGTCAGGAAAGAAACAGAAGCACGGTTTGTCCGGAATAAAGCGCAAGTTGCCGCCTCACACACTCGCAATTTCCAGGGCGCAACACCTGTCGTGGTGTCTAGTTATTCCGAACGCAATAACTTACTGCGAGCGCATCGACAATGAATGTGTGGAACTATATAACTCGTGAGCAAGCAGCTGAGGCTAGTCATGTATCTTTTTTTCTCTGTCTTGTGGGGGCTGCGACAATCGTGACCCGCCGTAGTGTCTCGGTTGGTAAGGCGTTATGCCGCTGAACCCAAGGACGCGGGTTCGATCGTGGCTGCGGCGGCCATATTTTATATATATGAACAAAAACGTAGATGCCCCTGTGTCGAGATTTCGGCTCACGTTAAGAATCCCTAGATGGTCGAAATTAATCCGGAGCCCTCTACAACGGCGCGCTTGAGAGAGCATAAAAATCATTCAAATACTCAGTTCTAAATAACGTTACCTCCATATACGCAGTTCTAAATAACATTACCTCCGTATACGCAGTAAAAATACATCAAGACAATGCTTCCAGCTTACATTTTTGCACGCAAGGAAGGCTAAACGGGTTTTCAAAGTTCCTGCTTGATAAGTTATTACTTACCTTGTGTTGTCTTGCACTTACACAGAATAAAAGAGCGACGTTGCTAGTACAATTACTCTGATGTTAAATTCTGCTAATAGTAAGGTAAATGACCTTATATAGCCATCATCATCATCATCATCATCACCACCACCACCAGCCTATCTACGCCCACCGCAGGGCAAAGGCTTCTCCCATTATAATCTCCAATTACCCCGGTCCTGTGCTAACTGCTACCAATTTATCCAACATCTTGATCTCATCTGCCCATCTAACTTTCTGCCGCCCCCTGCAACGCTTACCTTCTCTAGGGATCCACTCTGTTACCCTTAACGACCAACGGTGACCTTGCCTTCGCATTACATGGCCTGCCCACGTCCATTTCTTCTTCTTAATTTCTACTAATATGTCTTTAACACCAGTTTGCTCCCTGACCCACTCCGCTCTCTTCTTGTCCCTTAATTAATGTTACACCTATCGTCTTCCGCTCCATTGCCCGCTGAGTCGTTCTCAATTTAAGTTGAACCCTTATATAGTATAGCATTAACAGGCAAAACTCCAAAATCGCTCACGTTGCTGTGCTTGTTGGGTGTACAAAACGCATGTATGTAAGCATACAGCTCTTCCAAACAGGATTTGACCCACAAATGCATGGAATGCCCTCACGCGGTATTGCGCATGCCTTAAATAAAGTTCTCAGTCCCTTTTTGGACGGCCTTGATTGAAAGTATCCATTTAAGGCATATATATTCCTTTATTTTAGCGCAAGAAGTTTGGCATAAGACATTACTGTATGCGCCATTTGGAGGAGTAACATTATGATGTACTGATCGAACAGGTGTTTTCAACCACTCGTAGAACAATGCGCAGCCAAGTGGCGACTTGTAAAATTGTGCCCTTGAGGGAACGGTAATTTTCACACATTATTAAGGGAATTCCCTGGTTTTCTTTATTATATTGATTTAAAATATTATTGTCAATCCACCCTGTGAAGATGGTTGCAAATCGAAGCTGTAACGACACCCGCAACGATTACCCATGCGACGTCCCTTGAATTCACACATGTGGCTCTACAAAGAATGATACCGGAGACAGGTGAAATTTTATTACTTTATCACACCCTTTATTACTTTAAAGAGATATTCTCTGCTAAAGCTAAATCAATACATGATTCATGAACTGTGGCTGGTTGAGTTGTATTAGTGGAGCAGATCAGGGAAACTCCTTTTTTATAAAATTAAAAGAAGCTAAAACCCGGTGTTAGACGATCTCACTTCTCCGTCTCTACCGCCAATCTCGTCGCCTTCGTCGGCGGCGGAAGAGACGAAGGAGCAGTGAGATGCTATGCGTGGGTGAGACATTCCTCTAATTATTATAACTATTATCGCATGCGCAAGACGAGCAAACGGCCGCTACACGTGAGAGGTCGCGTAAGAGACGTGTGAGAGTTCGCGTGAGGTCGGTGGACGATATCACGTGGCATTCAGCAAAAACGCAGGGGGTAAACGCGTGCGTGCGTGTGTGCGTGTATGTGTGTGTGTGTGTGTGTGTGTGGGCGTGGTCGTGTGTGCATGTGCGGTGTGTGTGTGCGTGTGTGTGTGTGCGTGAGTGCGTGCGTGCACGCGTGTCTGTACGTGTGTGCGTGTATGTGGAGCCCCATAAATGTTCAGTCCCATAAATGTTCGGAGGGGATTCGGACAGCCAGCGCGGACCAGGGCCTCCCGGGCTGGAGGAAGCTTTTCACCGGGTGGGCGCCCACCATCAACGCCTGAAGCTTGTCAGAATACCTGTTTGTTCATTCATTCATTCATTCATTCATTCATTCATTCATTCATTCATTCATTCATTTATTCATTCATTCATTCATGCATTCACTCACTCACTCACTCACTCACTCACTCACTCACTCACTCACTCACTCACTCACTCACTGTACTTCGAATACATCCTAACTTCTTTTGTGCATTTCTGCATCATCATCATCATCATCGTCATAATCATCGTCATCACCATCATCACCACAACCACCACCACCACCACCATCATCATCGTCATCGTCATCGTCATCATCATCGTCATCAACAACAACAACAACGTCATTATCTGCCTATCGTGTCCAATGCAGGACCAAGGCCTCTCCCAGTGACATCCAGCCGCTCCTGTCTTTCGCTGCTCGAGTCCATTCCCTGCCTCCGAGTTTTCTCATTTCGTCTCGCCATCGAGTTATTGGCCTTACCCTTCTTCTAGTCCCGCCTCTTGGTGTCCACTCTGTTCGCCTGGTGGTACACCGGTTGTCATTTCGTCTTACCACATGACCAGCCCAGGTCCATTTTTTTATTATTATCAGCGGAGCTGTTTTACTGGCCGTACTCCATTGCAGGAAAAAATACCAATAAAATGCCGCGCGCTCGTGAGCGCGTGCCTCGCGGTGACCGCCGAGTCCCCGGCTCGCCAGTGGCTTTAGCAAAAAAAAAAAAAAAAAAAGCCCTCCAGCGCTGTCGTCAAGCGCTACCGCGCATGTAAAAACAAACTCCATGCTAATGCTAGAGATAAAAAGACACCCTGCATGGGAGAGGTTTCCCTTCTAGTACACTGTACCACCGCGTTCTCTAGAAGCCATTATAGATAATTGGAGACATGGCTACGACTGTGTCAATCCTTCTCGAGACGACTTGCAGACCCCGCCACCACTGCCTCGAGTCGATTACAAAGAGCTGGTGAAAGTCTGCAATGCTGAGCATGACTTTGAATCCACCACTCGCCGTGAAGAAGACGACAACCTCTTCGATGCATATGACGGCGATTACTAGCACCGCAACTATGCAAACAAACAGTGATACTGAAACTTAACTATGTGTACGGCAATGCTCACCAACAACAGCGTCGCCATTCGTCGTGCGCGTGAGTGTAAGCGTTCCTGAATTTTTTTTTTTTTTGGAACTATGATATGTCCTACTCGAGTTGGTTCCCTGATAGAGGAAGCTCGTTTCCTGTCCTCCTGTTTCCTGTTACTCCTATCATTCTTCGTTCCATTGCCCGTTGAGCCGACCTAAGTTTGCTTTATATATTTGTTTAGTAAAGCGCCAAGTTTCCGCTCCATATGTCATCCCTGGCAGGACGCATTGGTTGTATATTCTTCTTTTCAGTGATAGAGGTAGCTTACTTTTCATTATTCAGAAGCGTTTACCGAATGCACCCCATGGAGCTCATACGTATTCTGCGCCGGATTTTTAATTATATTCTTCGACTTGTTCTAGCGTTTCGTTACATATGCTGAAGAGGGCGTTACGACATACTTATTCAGGATTACTTTAAATTTATTCATACTCATTTTTAGTCCCACAGCCATGCTTTTCGTTTGTAGTTCCTCAAGCATTATTTGCAGGTGTTCTGCAGACTCACTTAGCAAGACTATGTCGTCTACAAGTCCTAAAATGGCTAAAGTATTCTCCGTTTATCCGTAACCCTGTGTCTTACCAGTCAAACTTCCTGAATACTCACTCCAGACATGCTGCGAACAGTTTCGGCGGGATGGTATTTCCCTTTCATACGCCCTTTCGCATCGGCTATTTATCGCTTTGTTTGTAAAGGATTATCCTGCCCGTACATCCCTTATATATGTAGCCTAGAAGACTTATGTACGTCTCCTCTATTCCCTGGTCTTCAATGCTTCCAGCACTGCTGCGATGTGTACTAAATGAAACATTTTTTTCATATTCTATAAACGTAATGTATAAGGGTTTAGTATACTCTGCGGATCTTTTTTATTATTTGACTAACGACATGTATGTGATCCATTGTTGAGTATCCTTTCCTAAACGCAGCCTGCTCTCTGGGTCGTTGGGAATTTAGGTTGTCGGTTAATTATAACCTTGGTGAACAGCTTGTATACAACCTAGAGTAGGCTGAGTCTGTAATGATTTGTCTTTGGTATCTACCTTCCTGTGAATCAGAATTATGCTGGCGTTTCTTCAGGCTATGGGCACCTTCTGAGTCCTTAATAAGCGTTCTGAAAATAGTGCAGCAAGCTTTTCCAGTACATCTTCGCCCTCCCTTAGAAGCTGTTATGTTTCCGTCACCTGAAGCTTTTCCTATTTTCATGCCGTTGAGAGTCTTTTCTATTTTCTCTTTAGTTACTAATGGGACATCGCAAGCAAAGCTTGTACGCTCAGTAGTGTCTCCTGGTCTAACGTCACTGGCGTACAGCGTGGTGTAGAATCGTTCTGCTACTTTTATTATCTCGTCCGTGTTGTGCGTAATGGTATCCTGCTCCTCCCTGAATGCGTACGTTCTGCTTTTACTAATAGCTAGCTTCTTCTTAGTTGCTTTCTCCTATTTACAGCGTTTTGTATATCACTGCCATGTTGTACGAACGAACGTTGCACATACGACAATTCAGATGACTGGCATAAACATTTTCTTTCTGGCGCCAACCAATTTCACTGGCACCTGTCAAAAGAAAAATCAACTATTTTTCTGTCGAAACAACAACGATGGGAATGGGAGGGCGCGAAGCTGCGAAGCTGTCCAAAACCAAGTCCAAAACCAAACGAACCAACCCAGAAGCGAGCAGACCCACATCGCACCAGCATGCCATACACATAAGGTATTTCTAATCGGAACGGTTTACCGCACTGTGATTGTGCTCTCTAGTTCTTTACTGATACGGACATTCCATGGCTTAATTTCCCTAGCGTTCAACTATCGTTGTCGTTAGACAAGGGTGTGCATTTTCTGTCTAATTTTGCAGGTCCATGCACCCTTTTCCAAATCGAAACTGCTTCTACCGTGCCGAAATGGCGCAGTCGTATAGACGTCGGCCTCGTAATGCGAGGGACCCAGCTTCGATTCCGATCAGAAGAAGCGTTTCAATTTTCTTTCACTGCACCCACGATTATCACCATCGTCAGAGAAAGCTGGCTTTCCTGCAGTGCGATTTTGGGTGGACTACAGACGACATCAGTGGCAGCCTGTAAGCTTAGCTTTAATAAGTCAACATACAGGATACAGCTGTGTGTTAATTGGAGACACCTAACATAGAAATACTTTTTTTTTGTCGGTACTGCTCGTTTAAGTAGTATTCATCTCCATGCGATCTATTGCTTGAAAGTACGAGCTCATCCTACGGGCACTTTTGTAAGTATCCACTCGGCCGCACACAATCATACATATGGCTTCAGTTCATTACAATATAATTCCATCAGAACATGTTGCTCTGCACAATGAAGGGAAACGACGCATACGCAAGTGGGCCTATTGTACTTACAGCTGGGTTGTGTTTTGGTTACAGCTATTTTGTCTATATTGTGTGCGCAATTGTCTTTGTACAATGAAACGTGTAGTTGAGGTTCCTTCGAAGAAAAAAGCACTTTCACTACTTCTGGATGTGCAATCACAGTGCCGCCGTGCTCGCATGGTTTCTCTCTGAGCAACAAATTCGAGGCGTAGTTCCCAGTCCTTTTTTAGAGCGTATAGAACTTGTCAGGCACAGCTCCAAAGTGTGCGTCATATTAAAAGCCCTGGCACCTATGACAAATTTCACACATCCAAATAAGTATTACGACCCAAAGAATCTGTACCTGTGGTGCTATTCTAGAAGGCCCGAGTTTGAGCGAAACTTGGGCAATGCGGAGCTGTGGTAATAATAATAAGCTCAGGATAATATTTCCAGGCGCGGTTAAAACGCTTTGAAAATGCGAGTCATTCTATTTGCTGATTATTGAGGTGGCTTAACCGGTCCAGGGCGGGGTGCTCCAAGGATGCGCGACTAGGCCGTGGCGCACCTTCCAGTGCGTTCTCTCGCTCCACTGTTGCACCAGTGGCTACTGGGGGCAAGCAAATCCAACTACTTTATTGCACTCTTAATTTATTATTCCGTATTTCACTACAAATTTCATTTATTTTTATTCTAAAGCGTTCGTGTGAGCTTTTCGGTAGAAATTTTTTGTCCTAGAAGCAGCTTCCGCCGTCCGTGGCAGACAATGCAATCACGTGACTTTGGCCGACTGGCAAAAAAAGAAAGCGGTTGGTGGAAGCCCGCCACATTTAAAACAGTTGCTGCTCGTATTACGTTATCGAAACCCTCCGCTTTTCGATAAAAATTTCTCGCGGCACTCAACTCTGCTTACGTGCTTTTAAGGCGAAAGCATACGTATTAACAACGTCTTTACTGATGCATTGCACTTGCGCGTTTTTCCTCGCTTTCGTTTCTTTGACTTTTGGTACAGATTAATTTTACCGGATTATTTTGTGCTATAACGTGTTGCGTCAGTTTCTTCTCTTTCATATGTTCGTCTTATTGCGTGAATTACGAGCAAGCAGACTGACACACGCCACAGCCTCCCAGAATCGGTGTTCTGCGAGGCTGGTGTGTGCGCCTGTCCTACTCCCGTGACATCACGTTCAGGCGTCACCGACACGCACTTTCTACAACTTTTACTTTCCCAATTCCCAGTGTTATGAATTTTGCGAACTGTACACATTAGCTCCTCAAAGCTCTCAATAGCGGGCAAGTCCCCCAATTGGGTATGTGCTCCGAAGAAAGGAATAGCAACAACGACAACAACTTTTCAGATTTGTTTGCTTTGTTTCCTTTTTCTCTTCGCCCATCTTGTCCGATGAAGCTCTCCAGTCTTTTTTTTCTTTTCATGGAGTTCAATCCCTCAATCCCCTCTCTTCCTTCGCGGCCTTCCCACTCCCCTTACCCTCCCTCTGGCGTCACCCGGTCACAATAATTCTCGACTCTCCCCTTTACTCGCTTTCCATGCTCTGCTTCCAGGCATGCAACGGTGACACAGGACAAAACCCGCTGAAATGTGTCGAGATCGCCTCTGAGAATAGACACGCGCCGTTGATTTTATACCCATATACGTATAAGCTATCCTGCAAGTAACGTTTTCACATGAAATGTGCGTCACCCAACACCTCAAGCGAAACTGTTTGCCGCCTGATGATAAACGAAACGCACTGTCATGCAACACCTCGTTTGAAACTGTTTTGCGAGCAGGCGATAACTGAAGCTGACGCTCCGGCTCCAGACGGATAGACCAGCGGTAGAACCTGCGGAAGTCATGTCTTCCAAACCACCTAAAAGAAAGGCGAGGTCAAGCAAACACGTATCCAGCTATCATATTGCGCACAGACTGGCTGTGCACACAACACTTAATCTTCGATGGTCATGGAGCGAAAGCCACCTCGAAGTCGTAACAAACGGGGTCGGTCGCCAGATGACTGGACAGCCAATACACAGTACTTTTTGAGAGATAAAAAAATGAGCTCAAAATTCCTCCTCCATTTAGAAGACCTGTCGGTGTAGAAATATGCCTGCTACTGCGACCATAAACCACGCCGCAGCAGCGGCCGCCACGGGCGTCCCAAGTTCAACTCGGCCGTGCAAAACCATTCCCGAGTTTCCTCCGGGTTCTAATGTTAATCAAACATACCCAGCCCATTTGTGGGCGCGGCGTAGCGACCGAAGCCACACCCACCCATGGCGTTGACTGTGTTGTAGCCACGAAGTCTTCATTGATGCCCGCTGGCAGCGACAAGAACTTAGCGCGAAACAAAAATAAAGTCCCCAGGCCACCGTCAGCAGTGGTGCCACATTCGCGGGGGTGTTCGTTCCGAACTGGAATTCAGTCTTGTCCTAGCCGATAGGAGCGGCCAAGACGACACGACTTTCCCACGGGATACGCCGTGAAAACACAGCAGTGACAAATGACAGAACTTCAACGTCTAAACCACACTCGTCAATGCTCAAACCCGATCTTGACACGCTGAATTGGGACGATTTCTGATAAGCGCCCAATACTGCTGCTACAGTTTCTCCAAATTTTGCCTCTCCCACCCAACCGTGTCCATCGCCTTAGACCTTCATTGTTTTCCTATTTGCGAATATGCCTTGTTTTCGGCAACGTACCAAATACTGCTCATAAAGCTTCGCGATTGTTTCCCTATATTTGCGTATTTGCGTACAGTAAAATCGTCATTTTTATTAAGTACCAGACCGTGGATCGCTGTTATGTCAATACTAGTCATTTAAGTGTAGTGCTGATTACCAGTACAAGTCTCTGAAGCTCTCTTGTTAAAAGTTGAGAGTGAACTACGGAAGCTGCTCCTAAGCCTAAAACTTGGGGTGTTCAAATATCGTAAGTCTTGAGTCGAATAGTAGTAAAAAGAATGGTTACCAATATTTAATTGAATGCTAATATATTGAAGCAAAAAAGACAAGAAACATCTAAGCACTCACTTACTTCGAATACCGGATGAAATAATAAAATTTCCTTGCTATACTAAGGCATTTTCCAGAATTTGGAATTTTGTTTTGGAACGGCAAGTACTTTTGGACCGCAGTAAACGTAAATAGAAAAAAAAAAAAAGACTAAAACACGCATTTTCATTTACCGATTGACAATATGAACACGGGCAATATTTATTCATGCACGCTGAATTTTGGAGCTACGGCGAGTCATGGAGCCAGCTACGCAACGATACCGCATCTGACATTTCGATGCAAGCCCCATATTTGTATATAATATACCCGAATATACTTGGCTGGGGCCGAATATCTGAAGACATCAAATAAATTGTTCCCGAATCGACAAGCAAGAGCTATTCGACTCGCACTAGAATATTTCCGCATCATATTTAAACGATTGTAAGTAATCGTAACTTCTTTTTAACCTTCGGTGAAAATACCTGATATTTTGTAACGTGTGTGCAGGCAACGTATGCATTCGCTTATGCTGAGGACGTTCATCACTTCGTTGCTTGTTGCGGCCGCCTTTCGGCCCGTGCTTCTTCGTTCTTTGGTTGTGTCTGCGAAAGACGAAACAGCAAAAAAGGCAAATAAAATGAGGAGAAATAAAACTTAAGAGAATGACGATGCACAAATCCCAACAGAAAAACTTATTTGAAGTGCAAGTCGAACATACAGAAACACACCAATTGGGCGCATGGCTGTGAAGTCGGCATGGAGTTTTGTTGAACTGGGGCTTGCAGTTCTTCCCTGCAGCTGTTGCGTGCACGGACAACGTTGAAGTTTAGCCAGAAAGTTGAATGGAAGACCGACCTCTGAAAAAAATAATAATGACGCAATGGTTTCGAATTTGCGTATATAACCGAATAGAGTTTCATACTAATATACACTATAGAGAGAAATCTGGCGCCACTGTCTAGGGTAGCCGCGCTTGATTCAGTGAGGCACGTTCCATTTGTCCTTGGCACGGCTCATGAACAGGCTGGAAAGTTGCCTCTGGCTGCAAAAAAGCAACAATATTACTATAAAAGATTATTCAAACTTGTTTTGTTATTATAAAATTGAAGCTCCAAAAAAATTAGTTGTCAGTGATTATTTACAAGCTTTACGCAGGATGAACAAGAAAAAGATGTTACCCTTTTTTGTTGAATTTGACTTGGAGACAAAACAGAAGCCACATGGCTAGCCAATCCAAGTAGGCGAGGAACGTCGCAGTGGCGGCGCACACGACGGCCCGCGGTCAGGGCCAGATATCGCTCTAGTAAATATTAGTATGAAACTCTATGTGTAACCGTAATGCAAGCATCAGCTATGATAAGTCAGGCTAACATACCATAACTCGGAATAAACACGTCTATATGTTAAGGCAAGCGTTAGCGTAACTGAAACACTGTGGGGCATAGAAGCAACAATTACGTAAAGCTCAGAGGAACTGCTGTCGTTTTGGTAGTTTTAAAATGTACTTCTGAAAGAATGCCACAGCCTTTGCACAGAGGCGCCCACAAGCTCTTGAATGCCAGATAATCATAAATGTTCCACGACCGCCACCCTATTTGTGGTCAAAGGGTTTTTAATGCTAATTCTGCATAATCCTTAAGCAAATACTTCAAGCAATGCTGATTTTGTGGATGCAATAAGAACGCTCTTAGTGGAAGCCATGTATGTACAGAGGGCGGAATTTATACAGTGAAGCGGCAACCGTTCCCCGGCCTCCCAGAGCTTTGCGCACAGCCCGAACAAGGTACAGACACACAATAACCCCCTTTTCGGGTCTCGTGATTGCCCGCGCACGTTGAATGTGAGAGAGGGCGGAAAGGAGACCTCCGTAGGCGGCGTCCGCGCTGATATTCACGTCTCCACGCTTCCCCGCTAGAACAGTTACTTTTACAATTTCCGCGGGCGTGATTCATCCCCAGCACGAGCCTGTGCGACGAACACGCTCCTGCGTGTTGTAACTCGTTTAGGAAGGTGGGCTTTGCAGCCAAGCACGCGAAGCTTCCCCGCAGTAGGCCACACTTGGAGTACGTGCGCGTAGGGTAGCGACGCGCTGAATCTTAACACCGCATAATTTTTTTCTGTCGATACTGCGGACACTTTCAAATTAGACAAAGTTATTTGGTTTGCAGGAGCCGTTCTATCCAATAAAAAGTGGCGAAAATGACACATTTTCGAAAATTGTCATTTTTTTTTCAATTCTTTCTTGTTTTTTTCTGCCCTGTTTTTCTGCGTCCAAACAAGGTAGACAGCCCAATTTTTTGTATTATTCTTCCATCATTGTGCATTCTACGTGGAAATCTAGGTTATGTAGAAATAATTGTTCAACAATATACTGCTTTGCAGGTAAGTCGGGAATTTTGCTCTTATTTGAAAACAGATATAAAAAAGGGCCATCTTGAATTTTTTAGAACTATCCCAAATGGAAGCCAAAGTTGTTCTCAAAAACATGTCCCTAAAACACGTTACATTATTTGTGTAGTTTCGTGGTTACAAAGAACAAAATATGACTCTTTCTAGCTGTATTGCGGTGACGAAGTGGTTTGTAACAAACTTCTGACGTCAGCATAAAACAGGAGATGGCGGCTACAAACTAGTCCGTCTACGCGTCCTAAGGATCTAACGATCGTACCAGGCACCCCGTGCTCGCTGCCTTCGCAGGGATGCCAAGTTTCGTGATGGAAAAGATCAGCCAAAGGAAGGGACGTCTAGAAAAAAATCTAACTCTTGGTTTCGTGGTTGAAGGCAGCGAAAAAGGCGAAATTATTTGTGTATGAACTCTGCGCGGAATATATTTAAAACAGGTGATGAACCTTTCTTTTTGTTTTCCCGCGGGAACACACATGTCAAAAATATTGACGCGTTTGATCCTCCGAAGCTATGCCTGTGCTATGGCTAGCACCGTATATTGTAGAACGGCAGAAAAATTTTGGCAACCTGGGAATCTTTAACAAGCGCCAAAATGCAGGCGCGTAGACGTTTTAGTTTTTCGTCTATACACCAGAAAACCGCCGCAGGGGGTTGTGATCGAACATGTATCCTTGCCAGCGGCTTAGCCGCTGAACCAATCCTGCGAATAACACTTATCAAGTGTTTACACCTTTCAGTTGTGCCACCTTTCGAGCAAATTATGAAATGGATCAAGGAGGCAAGCCGAACTTCGCCGTGGCGCAGTCTCATTGTCCGTGTATAGAGTCGCACCAAAGAAAGGGCAAAGTCGATTTTTATATCTCCTGCAACTTGCCGAAAGTGTGCCTTTCGCTCAGCCCGCATTATGCACGCGCGATCAGCAGCAACGTACCACTGCAACATTGGTGCGGCCCTTTTCCTCATGTGGTGACCATGTATAGAGCGTTGAGTGTGTGGTGATCGATTTGAAGGGGAAAAGTGCGGGAGAGGTACGGAATTAATCTTGCGTCAAAGAGAGTAGTCAGGAATGACATTGACTGCGAACTATCAACAGCGATTGCACCCCTCTCCTCCCCAAATTTTTCATGCCAAGTAGGGGTACGGTTTACGTCACATGAAGAACCGCCTGAAGTCGTCTGCAGGCACGGAACATGCAGTTTTAAGCAGTCTTGAGCAGTAACTAGTTACTAGTAACGCGTTACTGGTAACTAGTCACTTTTTACAGAAACTTGTAACTGTAAGTCACTTTTATGTGAGACGAACTTGTAACTGTAACCCTGCTACTTAACAGGGTTAACTTAACTGTGACTTAACTAACTTAACTGTAACTTAGCTGTAACTGTAACAGGGCCAGCTAACTTAACTGTAACAGGAGGTTCGGTTAGTTATTTTCGTTTTTTTATCCAACGTAAGTTGTACAAGAGCACCACTCTTTAAATTCCGACGTACAGTTCGCGCTTACCACTTATTTAGACTTTCTTCTTTTTCATATCCTCTCCCCCTTTCATCTTTCAACAACACGGCCACCCTCGCAGTTTAGGAGAGGAAGTCGCTAAGATGATTACCTTCCCTGAAGAAAACTGATGTCGGAGGTCAGGATTTCTTATAACTTTTCCTTCGTATTGAACGGAGTGGGAACAAGGAAAAAACAACTGGAAATTAGACCTCCGAAAAGGGTAACCTCTGGGATGCCAGCTTCGAGAAACAAGGGCCAATTAGTTTTGCCAATAAATTCCCCTACACCAAGGGTGCATAAACAAAAAGTGGATGCAACGAAATCAGGTGTACAGATCGATTGTTGGTCGTGGGCTTGAGTTTGCCCCCTTTTAGGTTCTGCTCGTCTAAGAATTTACCATGTGCAATTTTGACTACCCACATACTTTCGTTACTTTCTATTAAATAAACTCTATCATTTGGTTTGTGATCTATCATTTAGTGTTATGTAAAAACGAAAAAGTTACCACGTTACTTTTGCACAGTAACTGTAACTGTAACAAGTTGCTTTTGGAAGTTGTGTAACTGTAACTGTAACAGAGTTACTTTTTTTGGATCAGATAACTATAAATGTAATACTGTTACTTTTTTCCAGTAACGTGCCCATGACTGCTTTTAAGGATATGCTCGTTCATGCAAAGCTGAAAATAAGGACTATGCCAACGTCTGGTCTCTAAGGCCGCTCCAGAGGCTGCACAGCTAAACATATAGGGCCGGCCGACGAGCGTACGTCGCCCGGCCCCGAATAACTCCTTGCTGCATTTCGCGCGGAATGCGCCCGCGCTGCGCGGGGAAGCCACCGCGAGCCGGTCGAGGTGGTCTTCCGCTGGCAGGACAGCACGGCCACGAAACGGCAGTACAGCACGAAACGCCTCATATGGACATACACGTGGTCTCTATTTAAGCCTTATATTTTGTCATTTATTGTATTTACTGCGGTACAAAGTGTGATAACATTGCAGAGCGTGTCACTGTATTCTGTTCAGTCATCTACCAATCCTTGACATGTTTATTTTTATACAGACAACGTCTTTCATTGATATTTTTAGTTCAATAAAATCAGCTGTATGAAAGCAAACTCGTCTCGTATTGCCTTCACATCAACAAAACTGCACAATTGACTTTATTGCGGAGCTTTGTCTTTTTTGGCACTATTCCAATGATTCCTTGGCCTCCCTTTTGATTAGAATCAGCATTCTGTATACTTGCTTAACCGCGATTTTACTGAAACCATGTCTGTCCGGCCAAACAGCTAGAAATATAGTGAAAATTGATTGATTTTGATTGATTGTAGGATTTAATGTGCCTACGCAACGCAGGCGATGAGGCGCGCCGTAGCGGAGGGCTCCGGATTAATTTTAACCACCTGGGGATCTTTAACGTGCGACGAAGTCTCGTGGACACGGGCGTTTTTGCGCTTCGCCTCCACCAGAAAAGCGCCCGCCGGGGCCTAGAATCAAACCCGCATCCTCATGCTCAGATAATGAAAATTGAGAAACCTGCACCAAGCTCAACACCCAACATCACTGCAATAAGGTGCTCCGCTGAGTGTAGGTACTCAATGACGTTACAAGCACAGAAATTTAAGAACAAGGCCATTATTTAAAGGGGTCATTCAGACAATATACAAGTTTGTTTTATTTGAAAGATTTCGTGTTTTATAGTGCCCCCAGCGCTTGTCCAGCAGCAAACGAAGCCGTATTCACTGAGAATTTAATTTAGGTTGAAATTTTGATTCTCCTGCCAAATTCGTGACGTCTGCCATGAAGTCAGAAGGGCCGGTTTTCAAACGAACTTCCAGTGCGCCGTTAGGCTCTGCAGCCTTACCGTCACTTCTCCCAGATGGCGTGCCATACTCAGCTGCTCACCGTTGGCCGTGCTTTGTTTTGACCGTATTTGCACCTGGCTCGTTTTTGTTTCGTTAGAAAGTAATCGTTTCATGAAACATGGGGTATCCTCGACAAACACGGTCACGTAAGGCAACGTCGCTTACGCCAATCGGCGAGTGTCGTGTAAGACAACTCCAAATCGTTGGACTGTTGTGCAGCTAATACAAGCATAGTGCGCCCAGTACCAACAGCAGTGTGCATTGGTACTTCTACGTTTGCGTGTATTTTCGTAACTTGCATTATTTACCGCACAATTCTCACTGCTGCAAAATGTATATGAATTACATTTAAGCGCAAATAGCTTGTTCGGCAAGCTTATAAGCCCTGGATAATTTGCATTTGATTTTGCCGACCTCAGCCAATCGCACAGCTGCGCATATGACGTCATAGGTTCTGTTGCGGGAAATGAGCTAGTGGGTCGCACATCATATTCCCTTTTTTTCTTAATTATTTAGCTTATTTGAGCGAAGCGTGCGTTAAAAGTGGTGTCACTATGGTTTTGACGAGGCAATCCATCGAATGAACCAAACTTGTGTTTTGTCTGCATAACCCCTTTAAGGACGAGGACGCACGTTTGCTTGCTTCACTGAAATATTGTACGCATATTCCGCAAGTACAGTAGAGTGCGATCTGAAGCTTATCGTGGGAGCGCAACTCGTTCAGATGAAGCAGACGAAACCGCAGCTTTAGCAGATCTTCTCTGCCAATTTCGTTATCGTCGGCGTAGATAAAGGGCAACCAAGTCTGTGCTTGATCACAACGAATGTAAAGCCTAAATCAGAAAGGTTAGCAAGTTGCTTGCGGGGGGCCATTGTTGTAGCATAGAACAGCCAACAAGGGAGACGAGAGTGCGAAATCTTGATTTTCATAGTTCCGAAATGAACCGCTAGGGCCCTGGCACACTTGGCCGGTCGATGCTCGCGCGATAACCTTCAAATCGGGGTCGACTGTACTTCATAGCTGATAAGAAAAATTCTTCGTCCGTTTCCTAAAGGGAAATGTAAAACACGCAAATCTTGATAGTAAAACCGAATATTGTTCTCCGCTTCCGCGTGACAAACTTCGGGGACCGCACGCTTCTCACGAGCACGCTCACGATTACGCCCACAAGCGCGTGCCCGCATAACCGCCCGCTCTCCGGCCGAACGACTCACTCGTGACCAACCCATAGACTTGCGAACGTGAATTCAGTCATCATCATAATCACGATGATCTTCTTCTTTTTCTTTTTCATTTAAGCTTCCTAGGGTGGGCTTTATTGTTAGCGTTTAGCCAACGCCGCCTGTATAAACAGTGCCTAACGCGTGAGCGAAAAATGGCCAAACAGCCACTCTCCTGTTGCTCTCTTCTACCCTTCCCCGCTCCTTAGCCTTCCAGCGTGCTTTCGTGTCCGCCAGCCAGCGCCGCTACTCGGAAACTATGCAAAATAGTGGAAAGTTTGTTTAGCGTTCCCGAGGCGGTGCTTCTACGCCTTCTTGTTTTTCACCATGCCTGTCTGGCTTGGTCTGTCACTGATAAAACTTCCTTTGTCACGAAGCAAAATCCCTTGCGCTGCCGCAGGCTGATGCCGGCTTTGCGCGCTTATCTACTCGGATCACAGGCCCTCAAATTTTCTGAGTGGGGCATCCCCCCTCTATCCCCTCCGCATTTAGGTATTGTTTTGACCCCCCTGTTCGCACTCCGCATCGGTACGCACTTCTAAAATTGAGGACTGTACTGTAGAAGCGCCCGGACAGCGTGGCGGGATCGCAGCTGCTTATCCTTTTGTTTCCTATAATTTTCTGAAGTTTACAAGCACGTGATATTATTGGAAAGTAATCGTAGAAGTGAGCGCCTGAACAAAAAACGTGGACGCAATTTTTTCTTCTCTAAATACTCCAGAAAGAAAAATATCAGTAATATAATGGCTGCCCCATCCGAAAATATCGTTTTTCTGTTAGCTATATGTCTACCCGACAATCAGTATGTTCTTAGACTATTTCAGTCCGCCTCCATCTTTATCTTTGGAAAAATGCAGCAAGTAGGAAGCGAGCGACACGTTGAACGAGATCCCCAGTGCGCCACAGAACTAGCGCCCCGTCACGGCTAAGATGTAAGCGAAACGGCCCTTGAAGCCCAACAGGCAAGCTGACAGACACACGTCGTAGAAGTGGGTGCAGCGTTCGCGACTCGCGAGCAGTGACGTAAGGCGAGATGTCCGCCGGCACGCGCCACATAGCGGATCAGTGCCTGAACTAAGCGTCCCTACCCTTCCCATACAGGCGGCGTTGGTTATTCCAAGCTTCGTGTGGGATGTGGAGGCTCTGCGCATCCCGACCTCCCACTCCCTGCTGGCCATAAATAAAGTCTCTCTCTCTCTCTCTCTCTCTCTCTCTCTCTCTCTCTCTCTCTCTCTCTCTCTCCCTCTGAACAACAACGTGCAAGAAGCCTTGCCTTGCTACCTCCCCCCTCCCATCACACGAAGCTGGCCGGCCGCAACACCCAAGACGGGAAGTCAACGAGTCTCCAAGAATGTCAAAGCCTCAATGGTCAAGACTGCAAGGATGCCGGCAATGCCGCTCGAAGAAATCAAGGTAATCGTCAGGCTGAGAGGAGGCCTGGACATTGTTAAGACGGGAACCACGACGGTTGCCGCAGCCAAAGTCGCCGCAGCTGCTCGGACACGATATGCCCGAATACGCAGCAGAACATCATGGTGATCAGTACGCCCAAAGAAAAGAACGCTACTCGCTACGAAAAAGTCCAAGAAATCAACATCCAAGGCAAGCTGCACGAAGTCAGCGCGTACCACACAGTCCCACAGGACATTGTCAAAGGTGTGATCAGAAGCATGCCCAAAAGAAATCCCAAGAGAAATCCCAAGAGAAATCCCAAGATAAATTGATACCAACATTGTCAGCGCAAGGAATTCACTGGCCCTGGCCACGAAACCAATCGGGAGCACGACAACGGTCATCGTTGCATTAACCCTTTCATGCATACGGGCCTCATATGAGGACACATATTTATCTTACTACAGACATCATCCAGTTACTTGCATCGAGCTATTAGCCGCATAGTGTCCTCAATTGAGGACGCGTCAGAGTTCCTAACTTGTTTCACAGATGGCGCTAGCTGTCTGTGTTTCTTAAATCGCCAGGTTCTGAGGGGCAGTAGACTTGCTTGAGGTCGTTCAATGTTCCCAAAAAACAAAAAACATTTGCTCGACAGGTTATGGTGTTTTTCAACTACAAAAAATATGGTCGCAAAGAACAATTCCTGAATATTATGAGCTTCTTTTGTTAAAGTTTTCTTCTTGGCGGTGGGCCGTAGAGAAAGAAAAGAACAGATGTCCTCAAGTGGGGACAATATGCAAGAAACGTATAGCCTTACCTGCAGCGCCACCAAAAAAAATAATACTCGTAAAATGCCAAGCCAGTGCTGAAAGTGCTTGTTTTTTCCCGCGCTTTACGGGCATCGTTGAGTTTGCTTTTGCGCGGTTTATTGAATGTGAAAAAGTCTCCCGCTTCCATAAACGTTGGGCAAAACCACACATTTCGAAGATGTGTTCCAAGCGGGGACTTTCCAGGGAAGAAATTGATGCTCTTTTAGAGCTCTCCTCTGATTCTGGTGACGATTTCGAAGCGGATGATTGGGAGCCGCTCCTCACCGATATTGGCACTTCGAGCAGCTCGGGAGACGAAAGTGAAGACAGCGAGCCTGTGCGTGATAACGGCGCTTCGACAAGCTCTGGTGCAGCTAAAGCCCCCTCCAGAACATCTATGGTGAGCAAGAACAGCACACCGTGGATCGCCGACAAAGACAACGACTGGGCAGGAAAGGCTCCCGATTTCCTTGGTAAGCATAAAGTCAATGTGCACGGTGCGCTCCCCATTGACTACTTCCTGGCTCTTTTTCCTGAATCGTTACTGGAGCACATCGTTTTTCAGACAAACTTGTATGCCGTGCAATAAGGGAAAGAGAACCTCAGGTTGACACTGCCAGAGCTAAAAGTCTTCCTTGGCATATGCCTGGTAATGACTTACATCAGATATCCTAGAATCAGAAATTACTGGTCAACGGAATCCGGACTTCGAATGGACCTTGTCGCCGATTCAATGCCTGTCAACCGTTTTGAGGAGATTCGAAGATTTCTGCATTTCAAAGACAACAGCGACACTCTGAGCTTCCAGAATGGCCGCGTAGCTGGAATGAGGCCAGTCATTGATGCACTCAACGAAGCATTTTTCTCGGCAGTTGATCCCGAGGAATACCAATCCGTCGACGAGATGGTGATACCATTCAAGGGGCGCTCCTCCATAAAGCAATATCTTCCAAGTAAGCCGAAGCGCTGGGGTTTCAAGGTATGGGTGAGAGCAGGAGTGTCTGGCTACATTTACCGTTTTGAGGTATACCAAGGCGCAACAGGGGGGCGATCCAATGTTTCAAGCGAAATTGGTATGGCCGGAGAAGTTGTCATCAGCTTGTCCAAGGGACTTGAAAGGAAAAATTATAAAGTTTATGCTGATAACTTATTCACATCTATGGCCCTGGTCAGGAAACTGAGAGAGGATGGAATATTGTTTGTCGGTACATGCCGTGCAAACCGTCTGCAAGGAGCGGATAAAAAGCTGAAGCCCTTGAAGGAGCTCAAAGCGGATGGAAGGGGAAGCACATCAATTTGCACCTCAGCCGACAACATCACAGTGACAAGGTAGCTGGACAACTCGCTTGTTCACGTTGTTTCCAGCTACGCCGGACGGCAGCCTGAAGGCACTACCAAAAGGTACAACAGAAAAGAGAGAAAGGTAATGGATGTCACCCGGCCGTACTCCGTGGAACTTTACAACAAACACATGGGAGGTGTTGACCTCGTGGATTCCTTGATTGCAAGGTACAGAAACGACGTCCGGAATAAGAGGGGCTACTTGAGGATTTTCTTCCATCTACTAAACGCCGCAGTTGTGAACGCGTGGATTGTGTGGAGGTGGGACAAAGGTGTGGAGCATCCAATGGACCAACTTGAGTTCTGAAGTCGCGTTGCCAAGGCGCTCATATTTCGTGGTGAAGCAGCACAGAGCTCGAAGAGACGAGGACGGCCATCCAACGATTCGCCGACAGCCCCCATAAAGAAGAGAGTGTTCAACCATGTGCCCCTGGAAAAGAGGCTCGATGGCGGGCGCCATTTCCCAAAGAAGAGCGAACAAAAGTACGCCAGCCGCTGTCGAAGCCTTGCCTGCCGCAGCAAGACAAGGTACCTCTGCGGTCGGTGCAACGTGCCTCTGTGTCCCGAGTGCTTCCAGTCCTTCTACAGCACCTAAGCTGAATGTGCAAGACTGATCTTCAGCATTCCATTTTGAATTGCAATTGTTTCTACCAGTGTTTTAGCATGAATGCTCAATAGAATGATTAGAGTATTATATATCTCATCTGTGCTGAAACCAAAGAAAAATATCAACTTAAAGCATGATGTCCTCAAATGGGGACACGTTGATACTTTCATACAGAGGCTCTTGATCACTTGAAATAAATTTTTTTCATAGTCTTTGTGGCCCCTGCGAATACTTTTTGGTGCAAAATAATTTTTGTATTCTCTGGATTTAATTCATGCATGAGAGGGTTAAGCGGACCGAAGGTGCCCAATTTTGGTCAAGTACGAAGTCACGCTCGTACCGTGCCATCTATACCTCAAACAAATAGACATCTGCCGCCAGTGCGGGTGCATTGGACACCGAAATGACGTATGCCCAATGCCGAGGAACCGGATCTGCAGATGATGCCGAGGAACCGGATAGGCAGGGGATGCGGCCGTCAGAACCCCGAGGAGGGCCACCCACGCACCCACAAATGCAAACTCTGCGGCGGCGAACACTTAACAGCTGAAGGAAAATGCAAAGCAGGATACAAGACCCCGTACGTAGTGCGCAAGCGACAGTGGGAGCGGCGAAAGGTCGACAGCCAGTTGTCTCTAGAGCGAGACTTCCCACCGCTCGGGCAACCAGCTGCACACAAGTCTAAAACGCCTTCCAGGAACCGCTCATGGTCACGAGAGAGCTAGCAAAGCAAATCCGCGATGCAAACGACCCTAAAGTCAAGAGATCCACGTCGAGAGACAGAGTCAGCTGGACCGACACTGCGCGCGCAACCATGAAAAACACGACGATCAACACGCGAAAGGAAGACAATCAACCGACAAAAAGCAAGAAGAGCGAAACGATCGAGGCGCTAAGACTGCAGAACGTGGCCATGAGAGCCACTACCCAAACCCTGACCAAAGAAATCACGCTCATCCGCAATGAGATCCGCAACAAGGAGCCACCGAAGAATACGCCAAGCTCCATTAAGGCTGAGGAGGCCACTCTGTCCAAGGAGCCCGTATTGAAAAAAAGGGAGGTAGAAAAGCGCAACGCCACGAACAGCGTCGTTAATAACAACGACTGCTCATGTGTAACGGGGCTAACAAGAATGGAAGAAATGATAATGAAAACGAAGAACGACATCGCATCCATCCAAGCCACACTCTCAGAGCAAGCCAACAAGTAATAGCATCCTGGAAAAGTATCAGCAACTAATGATGAGCCACCCCATCTTCGCACAGATGCAGCAAGGTCCCCAAGTGCAACAACCCGACGACTTTCACCTCGGACAAGCATGGCCACCAGCCCGCCAAGCATAATCGTGTGGAAATGGAACTGCCGCGGCTTCCAAGGGAAACGGGCAGTACTTCAACAACACATACAGCACGCTGGACGTAAACCCGACGTGCTGCCACTGCAAGAAATTCCCACGAATACACCATTCCTTCCCGGTTACAGAGCGCACGTGAGCCCGGCCGACGGCAGAGGCCTGTGCGCCCTGGTCAGAAAGGGACTGCCTTGCATCGGACACGAACTGCAGGACGCCAAGATCGAACACACCCTGACAGAACTCATCCCAACCAAGCACAAAAAGACCAGCATCTTCATCCTGAACATTTACAGCAACTCGTCCCAAAGGCTCCAAAGATTCAATACCAGCCTACACAAGGCTAGCACAACAGCCGGCAAGCACACGTTGATAGCATGCGGCGACTTCAACGCCATGGATCAAGCGTGGGGCTACGCGAAGAGCAACGCCAAGGGAAGAAACCTAGCACAAGACGCGCTAGAGCTGAACTACACCCTCATCACTGACCCGGCACATCCCACCAGGATCGGAAACTCGGGATCCAGAGACACCACCCCTATACCTTCATCAAAAACATGAGCCGATCATGATCACCTGGAGCAACACGGGCACCGGTCGACCACACGATCACCAAGATCAACATACCCGCCCAGGGGAATCCGAGCGACAACAGGAAGAAATACACCTGGATCTACTGGACGGAATTCAGAAAATCCAGACGCCAGGACTAAGAACGGGCGGAAGAAGACGAGATCAGCGACATCGACGAATGGACGGAGAAAATCGCCTAAGACGTCCGCAAGTCTACCAAGGAGGTCGAGACGGAGATCAAAACCGAAAAATGGACATCAGACTCACCAACCTAATTGAAGCCAAGAACTCTATCCCGAACAGATGGAAGGGACAACGTCTCAACCGAAAACTACGCACAAAAAGTGGCAGAGCTCTACCGAGCGATCGAAGTCTCACTGCTGCAACACTATGTATCCAACAATGGAACGAACTATGCAACGCTGCGGATGGCAAAACGTGGAACCCACTCAAGCACTTCCTCGACGAAACCAAGACGAAATCGCACCAAACGGACCGACTAGCAAAGCTCCTACACCAAGAAGTCACAACGCACTGGACGGATGTCGTCCTGAAGTGAATACAAGACAAATACCTCCCATCAACACCAACTGACAATCACGGACCGTACAATTGGGCCGATGCAACGAGCGCATCGACAGGGATATCAAAGTGGAGGAGGTCAGAACGGCACGGCACGACTTCAACAGCAGATCCGCACCCGGTGCAGACTTCATCACGAACAAAGCTCTCAAAAATCTAGAAGATCGGTCCATCGAGAAACTAACGGCGTACTACAACAAATGCTGGAAAGCCGGCACACTACCATGACAATGGAAGAAGGCTAAAACGATACTCATCCCCAAACCGGGGAAACCGCTGAGCATTGACAACCTCTGCCAAATTTCGCTCACGTCCTGCGTGGGTAAGGTGCTGGGGCACGTCCTGTTCAACCCGTGGCAAGAGTACCTCGAAAGAGAGGAGCTATATCCCGAGAGGATCATCGGCTTTCCACAACACGTTAGCACACAGGACGCCATGATCCAACTCAAACATCAAATCATAGACAGAGGCACCAAAGACACAAAGACAATACTCCGCCTCGACCTTCCAGTGCTTTCGACAAAGTCAAGCACTCCGCATTACTAAAGCAAGTGTCCAAACTCAACATGGGTGAGAGAACGTACAACTACATCAAGGACTTCCTCACGGACAGGGCAGCGGAACTTAGGGCCGGCGACTTGAAGGCGAAGGAGAAACGCCTAGGCAGCACAGGAACGCCTAAAGGCTCAGTCATTTCTCCAGTGCTTTTCAACCTGGTGATGATCACAGTAGCCGAAAGTCTGAGCAGAATCAACAAGGTCAGGCACACGATGCACGCAGACGACATCACGCTGTGGGTAGAAGGGGGCAGCGATGCTCACATAGAGCATACGTTGCAGACAGCCGTTGATGCGATCGAAGACTGCCTCAAAGGCGCAGGGCTCAAATGCTCACCGAACAAGTCAGAGCTTTTGTTGTACCTACCGATCAGAAACCGCAGAATCAAAGACCAAAGGGAACACCAGAAGAACAAGATTAAGACCAGCGACGGGACGATGATGCCGAGGGTGAACAAAATCAGAGTCCTGGGGATGGCAATAGAGCCGCTCGGCAGGAACGGCGACACGGTCACCTGAATCACCGGGAAGACAGCGAATGCGACCAGACTTCTAAAAAAAAAAGACTTCTCAACGAGACTAAATCAAGACGCATACCGCCGAGACTGGAGGCCGCGACGACGAGCAACAACCAAGAACTACGGGCCGTCCAGCAGGCCCTCGAGGTGCTGGCCAGGCAGGAACCCGACGAGCGGGCAACGGCAAGCGGGGATCCGCGCCGCACACCCACCACGAGGACGACGTAGACCCAGTCTACGTGCGAAAGCGCGCACTGCAGGCATCTAAAAAAGTTAAAGATCCCCAGGTGGTCAAAATTAATCCGGAGCCCTCCACTACGGCGCGCCTCATCGCTTGCGTTGCGTCGGCGCGTTAAACCCTACAATCAATCAATCAATCGCTAAGAGGGAGTCTCGAGCCGCTGAGGCTGTGAAGACTTACTGACAGCTATTTGCTGGAAGGTACTTGCTAGAGTTATTTTCCCTCTAATGCCAGCTTTTCCTCGCACAATTTACGAGTTTTAATACCTCACCCTGCACCTCTTCCTTTCTTCTTCTTTTCTTCTTTCTTTATTTTATTTGTCAGCTCGTGGCCTCCGCGATTTGCTGCCGGCGGCGCGGCGCGCCGCCGGTAGCCGATCGCGGAGGCCACGGTCAGCTTCAGTTCGAGACCACCTCACCCACCAGACGGCTGAGCCAGTCAAGAAAGCCAACTTTTTGGAAGCTTAGCGGGCGCAGTTTTATGCGCCTTCGGGGGAACGAAGGCGCCATATGTCGCACAAGAAATACGAAGCGTTCTAAAATTATCAGAGGAAGGTCTAACTACACAAACCATGTACGAAGCCGTGCCTAAGCAAAGATCGACAATTCGACTCATTTTTATTTTAATGGTTGAGTCCAAACATCGAGTATCTTGTTTTTCTTCACTGCACAAGCAGTTTTGTGCAGCGTCATTGAAATATATCTTGCGCTTCTTTTTTGTAATATGGTGACTACTTAGCTGTATCAACATACCTTCCTGTGCTTGTTTTTGCCTTTTGGCTACGTCTAAATCGCACTTAATTGCTTTAATACGTTGTTTGCCTTTGTCTGTTTGATACTGTAGTTTGTTCGCTTTGTACGTGTGTTACCATGGTGGTGCACTGGTCGGCCCTTCTCCGCATTGCATGCGCGACCCAGTTCCATTTCTTCCTCCTAATTTGAGCTAGACTGTGCTCCACTCGCGTTTACTTCCTAATTCAAGACGCTCGCTTCCTATCCTAAGCGCTCATTTCTGTGGCTCGTTGGGCTGGCCTAAGTTTTCCTTCGAGGTGCTTAGTAAGGCGCCAATTTTCTGCTCCGTAAGTCATAACCGGGAGCTCAGTGGCTAAGGCGTTGCGCTGCTGAGCATGAGGTCGCGGGTTCGATTCCCGGTTCGATTCCCGGCCGCGGCGGCCGCTTTTCTGATGGAGGAGAAAAGCAAAAACGCCCGTGTATACGAGATTTCGGCGCACGTTAAAGATCCCCAGGTGGTCAAAATTAATCCAGAGCCCTTCACTACGGCGCGCCTCATCACCTGCGTAGCGTCGGCGCGTTAAACCCTACAATCAATCAATCAATCAATCAATCAATCAATCAATCAATCAATCAATCAATCAATCAATCAATCAATCAATCAATCAATCAATCAATCAATCAATCAAGTCATAACCGGGAGTGCGCACTAGTTGTATGCCCTTGTCAATACACCCTGGTTGGAAGTAGCTGCCAATACATTTTCCAGAAAAATTCGCCCCCCTTCCCTCCCCCTACGCAACCGCGTGGGAAACGCAGCCTCTTCGTGGCAGCATCGGACCTGGGCTGTTTCGCTTTGGGTCTCCCTGACTCCATATTGTGTTCCTTCTTTTCGCTTGCGACCTCTCGCACATTGCCAGGTTCACCTCTCCGCGGAATCCCTGCCCGGTGTAGTTGCCGTACATCGCTTTGGATGCGAATATACGCTGCGTGGAGCCACACGTCCCCACGGTAGCCTGAGTAGCACCGCCAGTCATGCGTTCGGCCCCGCAGACGCGCCCGCCGTGGAAAAGTCCGTATGGCTCGTCTGCAACGAGGTGCCTGTTTACGTAGCCGCCGTGCCGACGCAATACGCCTTGGTTCACGCTACGTCCCCCATAGGTCCATAGATCCCTCATAGGCCGTTATGCGGATGCCAGAGCCACCACGTACATATGAAAATGAGCAGCAGCTGCGCCCTCCCCTCATGGTTCCTTCCTCCGCCACTAAAGGGGCTGGAATCTACGTGACTACCATCGCAGATACAACAAAATGTCACCGATAAGGCTATTGTCGTAAATAAGTGTAAACAATGGCGCCAGGAACCGCGGCATGCGTAACGAGCAGATGGCCCAGAGAGTTTTGATCCTGAAAACCCGTACACGCCATAGCAAGTGCGACGCCCGGCTTCACACATGACGCTCAGATTACATATACAGTGCTGAACTTGAGGCGTGGGGTCTTCATGGCCAGTCACCAATCACTCAGCACGCACGGAAAAGTTCGCGAAATGAGACTCTATTGCGGCGTTCTGAAAAATACAGAGCGGTGCGGCCATTTCGCGAGCAGAGATTTAATAATTGCTTCTCATGTGGCATCAGTACAGCCTCAGGACCTTCCCTTTGAAAACCAAAACTGAAATCATTACTGCTAAAAGGATTAGCACCGAAATGCATAATGCTGAAATCTCAAGTTGTGTGGTTTCTAATAGTTACTTGTTTCCGTCTCAGACAGCATTTCAGATCCTCTCCGCATTCCTATAGACATCCGTTGGTCTTTCTCGGTTGAACATTTTATAACGACGTCGAAGAATGCTTCATTTGTTGTTTCTTTTATTATTAGGCTGCTCGTCACTTTCTTTGTGATTTAGCGGCTGCGTATATCGTGCAAGCGCGACAGTCAGATAGTCGATAAATGGTGCCCCCTGAAACATAATCACAATGAAGCTTGGTCTACATCCGGTGCCTAGAGCTGTCAAAAATTAGTACGGGATGCGTGCTTTGGGCGCTTTACCTGTGCTACCCAAAATCAGAAGGCATGCACGTGGGCGGGCAACTCCCTGTCGGTCCCCCGTTTCATTCGGCATAACGCCCCAAGTAGCCACCGCTTCGAAACTCTGCCTTGGTGTACTAGACGAATGACGGCCGGAAGGAAATGCAAGGCTGAAAATCGGGGCCCTTGGCATGCCGTCATGTTTGAGAGCGAAGCTTCCAGTCCTCAGTGTCTTCATGCCTGCAGCCCGTATTTCGGCGCTTGCATGAACCGGGTGCAAACGATGGAACGTCGCTCTCAAGCATATCCGCATGCCGAGGGCCCTCGTCTATTATACCAAGGGAGAAATAATTACAATTCCGTATTTCATGTGGTGGTTATTTCGTACGTCATGCAGGAATAAGGCCTATTCCAATAGTGAAAGTACTTTATGGTGCATCAAGATTCATAGGTACAGCGATATGAAGAATATTCCGCAAAAATAAATTTGTCAATTTGTGTTTTGGCTAGACCTCTTTTTTGATTACGGAAAATTATTACCGCTCTTCGTTCATTCAAACAAACCAAAATAGTTGCATTCGGCGGTGCTTCCTTTCTGTTGTACTGAGCCGAATTCAGTTTCATCTCTTGTTTGGCAGCTCTCCGCCGTAGGCGCATGCGCATGGTCAGTGGTTTCACTGGCCTGTTTGAAACGCGAAGATAATCGATCACTTCGGCCCCCGTTGGTCGGCCTGGCCGAAAGTGCCGGTTCAATTTCCTCGGCGGGGGCTGCCGAACTCCGGGCGGCTCTTACTAGAGCGCACGCGCCCCGCAGACACGTGGGGCGTGCGCGGGCTTCTGCGAGTGTACCGTTACAGCGCGTCGTTCTGCTCGAGAGCGCACGCGTGCGGGCTGGCACGCCAGCTTGGTGACGTCACGCGATGGTCGCATGCTTCCTCGGCGGACGCAGGAACCACCACCTGCCGCCGCCGCCGCCGGCCAGGTGGCTGCTTCATGCACGGGCCAGCGCAGCCATGCGCTGCAATGCGCTCGTGCAGAGAGCGTGCACTGTCGCCGGCGGTACGACACGAGGACTGGAAATCACCGTCGCCTCGCTGGTGTCAGCTGCCGTCCGCCGCCGGATCGGAGTACATCCGACGCCTCCTACACAGGGAGAAAAGCCTTCGCATCACCTCCTCACTGCCCTCACCCCGTCTTTGCTATTCACGTACGACGCGATGAACCGTTTTCATCCCACCGTGCGACACTCGACACTTATGAAGATGAATGCCTATCGCCCATGTGGCCAAATAGAGCCTTGCGGAGGCTTTCTCCCTATCTGGGAGGGGTAAGTTCATCGCGGCACGCTCGCTTTACCCGCAACGACACAACGTTGACCCTTTCCTTTCACTGCTGCTTTGTGCGTGCGCGCAAGGCAAGCCTCATCGAGCCTGCTGCCTCTGGAATAGTCGAGGCGGTTGGTCAGTGCCAAACGGCCAACCGCTTATGAGGCGCCGAAAAAACCCTGCTAATCGTAAATGGAACGTACATAAAAAAAGTGAAATGCTTGATAAAGGGTCCGCACATTTTCGGGAAAGTTTCTAGCAGTAACCCAAAATCGGCGCAGACAGTAGTGGTCGCTGAGACTGTCGAATTATACTCCGTAAACGAAATTAAAACCACGTTCATGGCTGCGGCTGTGTCTCAGGCAGAAAAAAAAACAGGAATAACAGGTTGCTTTAAAGCAAGGATTTCAAGCAAGCGCTCCTCTTTAACGTTACATGCGGCACGCGAAGCGCTCGAGAATTTTATCTATTTCTAGCTAAAAAGATTCGAGGACCTTGGTCTTCTGGCAAATGACAGCCATGCATATCCCCCAAAATTAAACAAGAAATGAACTTTTGCGGCGGACGGGTCCCGTCTACTGGACATTTTGATTGGGGGTCGTTTATTTTCTCGCTTCGTTGTTTTTTTTTTTTTTTTTTTTGCTTGTCATAATTGCATCTGAAACGGTACATTACCTTGCTATCCGTGTTCTCGTGGCCACCTTGCACGTCACCACTTCATGTTTGCGGGCTATAAAATGCATTACACAATGAGCAATCGTACACACATTCCGAACATTGTTTACGAATCCGTCAGCATTATCCCCAGCCGCTCTGCTATACACTGCACACCTTCAAACCAGGCTTCACTACTTGGTATACAAAGATGTATGGCTGGGTACAGACTTTATGTGGGGCATTGTAAGCAGCGTTGTATCAAATTATAAAGGCTTCACGTATCACTGCGGAGCACTTCACAGCTATACACAAATGCCTTGCCAGGCGAAGCCGGTCGTGGCTGGTGCATCGTGCGTTTGGCTTTTTTTTGTCTTTCTTTACAGCGAAGCCGTCTGTTGGCCGTATTCTGAGACTGTCCTTCACTCGATGTGTTTCCTTAACTCGGCTAAGTGGAGGATACCGCAATGTTTTTACATGCGAAATTCACTTTGAAGAATATCCTCGACTGGAGGCTCGAGCGGACTAGGGATTCAGAATACCAGGCTATGGCAAGGATTTTGAGCGTATAGATAAAAAAAAAGCTATAAAAAATAAAAAAGGTCCTACGGCGTCTATATTTTGATATAAGACAGCTTATACTGCTCTTGAAAAGACTAACCCGCCTCGGTGGCTCAGTTGCTAAGGCGTCGTGCTGCTGAGCCCGAGGACGCGGGTTCGATTCCCGGTCGCGGCGGCCGCTTTTCTGATGGAGGCAAAAAGCAAAAACGCCCGTGTGTACCAGATTTCTGCGCACGTTAGAGATCCCCAGGAGGTCAAAATTAATCCGGATCCCAACACTACAGCGCCCCTCATCGCCTGCGTTGCGTCGGGGCGTTAACCCTACAATCAATCAATCCTGGAAAAACTGTCTTTCCAGTAATGCATATGTGTTTGGTGGTGAAGCCAACTTTAAAAGTGTCTGCCTAAGCTTGGTTTTTGTAAGCTGGCTTTCCCACATATGAGTGTTACACAGTGAAGCATAGGTGACCGCCACCGCCTCTTTCCCGAGTGGTGTATAGCCACGCGCGCGGCGTCTCTCTCCCCCTTGACATTGCGCACAGAGGTGGCCGCGCGCTCCTCGGCGGCCACCTCTGTGGCGCAGTACGGACGTCATTGTCGCTACCCACCAATCGTGCGAGTCCTTTTTCATTAACGTAGAGACCGCGCCACCATTCTTATAATTCAACATGGCAAATCCCCAGCATAGCTAAAAGCCAAAGTAGCAAATCCAACCGAGCGACGGCTTCGCTGAACTTCTCTCTTCACAGGGTGGAAGAACTCTGAATTTTTAATTATTCCTCGTCAATTCTGAAGGTACCAATCTTCTACATTTGCACTTTTATAATGATTACGAGTGTTAACTTTGTTAATTAGGCATTTATTTTGCAGATATAATCGCCAAGCCAGTTTGGTGGGGTACTCACGTAAGAATGCATAGGCAATAATGAAGGAGGAAGGTTGATATGGCTGTTTGTCCTGTCACAACGTAACAATATTGTGGCCAGATGCACTCACCGCTTCCAAAAACAAGCTTTTGTACTTTCTAGGCGCACGACGAGTGTTTTTTTTTCTAAACGAAGCTGCGAATGATCCCCTGTCATAATTATTTCCTGTCCGTTATCAGCAGAAAATGCTCTGCGGCATAGCAAACTTTATAGCGAAAGCTCTGTAACTCGCTTTGTAATCTCCTTATCTTGAAAAAATTTGTAACACACTTGACCGCTGAGACGAGAGTATAAATTGGCTGAGTTTCACGTACTTTTTGACATTAGTTCGTTCGCTTAGAACAAATTTTAGCAGGTTGTACCGACAAGGCGATTTTATAACTGTACTGACTTTCAAGTACCTGTCGTAGTTAGTTCCGAGTGGAGTTGTGAATATTAGGGAATTCCCGTCCGCTGTAAATACATGGGATTTTATGGTTCCGCAACAGGCCGTAAGTCATGTTATTGAAGCAGCACACATCCTGAATAAGTTGCACAACGTTTGACTGCTATGACAACTTGATAGTCTTGAGATGTTTTAACTCAGTCAATACCACTGAAAATCTGCAGCGGGTAGATAACCGGTAGTCGCAGTTTTAATGCGTTCCGATGGACTCAACAGGTTCGGCAAACAACTGTGAAATGGATTCCCCAAAGAAAAATTTCACATCCACGTGAATTCAACCATTTGGCTAAAAAGGAAACCCGTACAGCTCTCCCAATAAGCTTCGAGGCTGAAAAAAAAAAAAAAAAGTGGCGCAGCTTGCACTAATGGTGCAGGGCTGGAGAAACAGCAAAGATGGCTGCCCCTCTTCCTTCCTCGGAGACCCGGTTGGTGCACTTCCCATTTATTTGCGAACTTGCCGCTGAAAGTTCGTATTCTTCTTTCCAATTAACTCCACATGTTATTGTACCCCGCTGCCGTTAACCCCGGAACCGTCCATGGTTAGGTTGACTGTTTCACGGCGTTAAGGTCCCGGGTTCGATCTCCCTGGCAACACGTTTTTCTTGAGGCTTCGATGTTTTTGGAGGGCTACGGACTGAGAAAGCTCGGCCTAAACAGGTCTGCTCTTAAACATCCGTCTTGGTCATGGATCATATCCCGGCACCACCTCCAGTCTAGGGCAGGCACTCTATAAACTAAGCTACCCAGGAGGGTAGCCCTTTGTATACCATGAGAGCGAATTAATCGACAACTTGCCCCGAAGGACAAGTTTTAGGTTCATGTTTGAAGCGGCGACAGACGAAACACAAGAAGAGGACAAGAAGAGCGCTCGTGTTGTCCTCTTCTTGTGTTTCGTCTCTCCGCGCTTCAAACGTGAATCAGATCCAACTAGCTCAACTTTCCGTTCTACTGCAAGTTTTAGGTGACCAGGTTTAATGAAAGCCGCCTCGCACTGCATACAAACGGCTAGCCTCCTGGTTAGGCTAGTACTTAGAGCGACTGCCCTTGATGTGCGAGGGTTCCGGGTTGAAATTCTAAACAAGGCCATATTTTTCTTCAACTGTGGCGTTTATCGAGTATGCTGGACAGGATTCATTTCAAGTGGAATCAAAGCGGATGTCAAATTTTTCTATGTAGAGACTTGCCTCCCCATGGTGGCTTTTCCTGAGCCCGTTCGGCTGAATGGATTCTAATAGCCCCATGTTTGTCTGCTACATAATAGCAAAATGGATATGATAAAAATTCAGTCCCTCACTCGTTCAGTCTCATCACGTTCGACCATGCCCGGTCATTCCGACGGTATTAAAATCCCAATTCAGCACACACACACGAAAACTATAATAAAGAACCCCAAGAGCTCCTCCGACCTGAGTGTCATTTATGTCTTGATAACAAGAATGTCTACGATTTCTTTTAAATAGCGCACCATTTCTCGTGTAAAAAAACAGAGGATAGTTGCTACTTTGCGCCTTGCTCCTTATTTAGTTTCGTTTGGCCACGTCACGACATTCCTGATTGCACATCCAGGGTCCTTGAAAGTAGCGCCTACACCTAAAAACATGAACCCTAATTTCGCTGGTCATTCATTAACGCCTTCATAACAAGGGTGTTCCCGAATTCTTTTTCTGGGTGATTCCGCTGGATTATTAAGTCACACAACGGGTTGGACATCGGGAGAAGACCAAGCTGAGAACCATTTCATGACCAAGATCTAGAGATGCTTCGGCGATGCGTGTTTGAAATACATTTAGAGCCATCGCAAGTCTTTGTGGCGTAAAGAAATCAAAATCCAGGTTACGACAGTCAGCTTTTCAAAATGACCGAGAATAGGTTGCCCGGAAATGCTTTGGCGTGCCCTGGAATATATACGCATCGTCATTTAAGAATATATGTTGCCCGCCTAATTGTCCTCGGGGGCCCTAAATCAAACAAAGAGTTCTCAGTGGAACTTTTTAGCCGCTGTTCTCTCGTAGGACATATGCTTCGACAAGATATTGACAGTTTTCCTGTGCTGTAAGTATTCGTACATTTAAGTGAATGTTTATCTTGAACAATTCAGACCTAACAATGCAGGCAGCCTGCCAGGGTGGCCTCGTCAGTTCGTTAAAACGTCTTCTCTCTCGCTCTCACATGAACGCTTTTTTTTTTTAGTGAAACAGGGCTTTAAACCCTGCGGAGTTGAGAAAGAAAACACAACTTTACAATAGCACTTTCAGCGTATCTTTTAAGATCCGGCTCACCAAGTTTTCGGAACAGACACAACAGCCCTAGACAGCTCAACCAACACGCTGATTAAAGATCAACTGGTGATCGAAATTAGTATCCCCCACTATCCGGAGCGCCTTACAGCTCAGGTGCAGTTTCGGCTCTTAAATCCCCCGAAATCTCAATTTTTAAAAATAAATGTAATATAATGGAGACACCATTCTTTGGTGTGGTCCCATTAGTTTCTATTTTAATGTGGGGAACTATTTGCCTGAAACGCAGCCGTCCTGTAGAAATTGCATCATGCAATTAAGTTTATTTCGCTCTAAAGGCAATTGGCGGGCAAAATGATGTAATTTCCTGCTTCTATCATGACATTACTGTGTCTATATATGGTGCAGTTTTCAGTTTTATTGTTTTCTCTTGAAACCTGCACTGCTGTGCACTATGGCTCACGCTTCGGAATTCTGGATATATGCGTCGCCATGCGCGTCTCTTATCTCGTGCCGTCCCCGCCGAGAGAGGCTGCCCTTTCCAGAAGCTCACTCAAATGTGAGTATCATAGCCATCTCCCCCGAGCTCTGTGGCACGCCTGTACTGGCCCAAAGCGTGTAGCCTTCAGCGGAGCGCAAAAAGACATCCGAGCGCATTACCCGGCGGGGCGCACGACCGCCGTCTGGTGCTCAGTTCCGTTAGCACACAGACAGACGTGATCCGGAGGACGTGACCCCGCGGGGGAAGCGCTGTTCACAGTCTTTACGGAGGCAAATTTAACAAGCGCCGGGAAAGGGGGGGGGGGGGGGTGTTACAAGCGGGGGGTTCGAAACCCGCGATTGGACCCGTTAAAGCGGGCACATCCCCCCCCCCCCTCCTTCCCCCTCCATCCCCTTTGGTAGGTACTTTGAATCTGCGGCGCACGCGTTTCGACGCCCGGGCGTGGGTGCGTCTTGCAAGGCTGCGCGCGTGTGGCCGCGCACGCGAGCGTTGATGTTTTTGCCAGACGGTGGAGCGGCCCCGCCAGACGCGCCTTCACCTGTCTAGTTTGCGGTGTGCGGGGCCCGCACAGCTGTTCCATTTCAGTTAGGCCGCCGCCGCCGCCGGGGGGCCATATCCGCAGTGATCGGCGTCCACCGACGGCGGTTCGTGTTTGCCGCCCGTCGGGGGACCGGACAGGTGTCCGTTTCGCGAGGTTCGGGCTGCAGGCTGTTTCCGCCGGAACCTGACGAGGAGGGCTGGTCGCGTGGCCCCCTCCTCTCGGCCGTTGCGTCTCATTGGCTTGGTGCGCGCCGGGGCATATTGCTCGGCCGAGCGGCAGACGCCGTATTGTTGGCCGCTCGAGGATGATCGCCCCGGCCGAAGAGCGGACGGACGTCCGCTCCCGCGGCTTGCTTCGGTTTTGTCCTTCTCAGAGCAAAAGGAAGAGGCGGCTGCATCCGCGGTATTATGACGGCGCGGTTGCCAATAAAAGCGCCACCGTGTGTGCGCCGCCTTTACCTGCTCCGGTTCGAGGACGGACACAATGCCTGCGGTGTCCGGTCTTCTCAAGTGTGCAGCGGCTGCCGCAGGCAAATGCTAAAGTGTCCCTCGTTCAGTCTCGTTTCTTTCGTACTGTGCCATTAATCGACATGTACAGTTTCTGGGTGTAACATTGGCATTGTACATTGTTCTTTTTTCTTTCCTGTTGTTTTTCGTTCCCGGAAAGGGATAGGTAACTTATGACATGTAGGCTTAATCAGTAATGAGTAGCATGGACTCAGAAGCGCTGAGCGGGAAAGATAAGTGCCATCAGGTTGAATTTAAGGAATATCTTGTGCTTCTCTCGTTTGGGTATTGTTAATTGTTCGTTTCGTTCTTCCACGTGCAGCAAAAGCGATGAACCGAATTGTAAATTGGAAGTCATCTGCTGGCGTCAGTGGGAGCTCCATTTGGCTTTCCTTTACCTTCTCTGAAACGTACGCAAGCCTAATATAGCAATGGAGCCTTAAAACAGGAAACCTGGCAGCCTCCCCTTTCCCCTTAATCTCCCACATAAAATACTGTGAACTCACGGTGTCCTGTTTTGTTCTTTGATAGCCTCGACCATCTACGTATACCGCCAGCCTGGCTTTTGATACGCTGGCACTCATCGCAGCGGACTTCCTCTTAGCTTTTGGTTCCATGGAATGGCGCGACAAAACCACATTCTGCACAAGGTGTCCAGTGCAATGTTAACGCTTGGTGGTGAGTGCTAATGGTCCACCATCGCTTCATGCACTTCGCAATTCTTCCCGTGAGAGCTTGATTTTTGGACTGTCTCCATTTCGCAGCTGGAGCGGGGCTGTGATCCGCGTCCGATGCACTCTTCTCCCACCGGAGGTTCGGGATAAGGCTTCTAGATTAGGCGCTCGGAAGGGTGCAGAGACCTACCGATATCAAGAGCAGCCTCCTTGGACGTCAGTCACTGAGTTTGCCTAAAACTTTTGTTGAGGCAGTTGCGGACGCCGGCGTAACTCTTTGCTACTCAAAAACATTTGAGGGTAGTGCAGGTGTCGCGGGAATTACTGCGTATTGTAGGAGCAACGCCATAACCAAGGTATGTGTGATGTGAGGTTACAAAAACAAAAAGAAACCATATCATCACACAGGTGCTTTTTGCGGATTAAGAAGGAACGCTCGAAACCTGGAAGGGACGAGACTTCAAAAGTGGGTGGGGAGGAAAAATTTTCATGGCCATCAATGCTGGAAGTATAAGCGGAGAAAACTTAATATATGACCTGCAGAAAAAAAGTGGCACTATTATTCGCATGAAACATTCTCTTGGACTGCGGACGTAGTTTTTGTGTTTTATAACTTGACTGACACTTTGAATTTGCTGATAAGGGGCAGAGCAGCGTCGGGACTTCTCGGACATTTCCTGTAAAACACTTGTGTAGGTGCGTTGTGCAGTAAAAACTGTATAAGTGCACCTAGTAGGGACCATGACTATATTGCCTTTTGGTTTCTGGACTTGGAAAGTGCCCGTGGTGCCCCCTCAGCGACTTTCTTCAAGTGAGGGGTATTGTGTTATGGTGCGAGAAACCAACAAGGAAACAAACAAACAAACAAAAAAAAAAAAAAGGCCGAGCGCAAGGCGTCGCCGCATTACAGTCAGCCAGGAACCGGAATAATCACCATTGAATATAGCAATGCGGTAACCTGGTGAAGGTCCGAGAGGAAAGAACACGAGAAAGAAGAAAAAGCTCACGCAGGAGAAGAAGATGCTCCACGGCGGCACTCTAGGGCTTGTCGTCGGGACGGCCAGGTGACCTGTGGCTGTCGTAAGGAGGCCCGGACATCACGTCGCCGGCAACGCTTGGCTGTGGCGGTGTTTGTATTCCCATCGACGAGCACCAATGGTCTTCGTTGTCCTGCTTACCTTGTCCTGCTCAGCGCCCTTTCAACAACTGGCCTCATCAGTACCGTTGTCTGTGAAAACGCCTTCCCGCGCAGCGCCTGAAGCCCTCGACGGCGTTTCCGGAGCCACCAACCACCAGTTGTATGTCGTGAGAGGCTTGCTCTATTTCCTACCTTCTCTGTTACCAATGTTCCCATACCTGTTTACGTTGTACTCAATGGCATAGCTTTGCATTTGCCTGTACTCTTGCAATGTAACGTTCAGTCTATGCGGATCGTTCGTGATAAATGTCATCCTCCTTACTTCTACCAAAACCCGTGTTGCAATCCCTCACTCCTGCGTCTCTGCAACTGTTCCTTGTGTCCTCCGAACCTCAACATCATCACAGTATGGTAAATACTGAGCGGTTCACCGCAGTTCAAGGGATCTTAGGTAACAGTCGAACCTCGTTATAACGGACACTGATATAGTGAATTATCGGATATAGCGAACTAAATGAGAGAGAGAGAGAGAGAGAGAGAGAGAGAGAGAGAGAGAGAGAGAGAGAGAGAGAGAGAGAGAGAGAGAGAGAGAGAGAGAGAGAGAGAGAGAGAGAGAGAGAGAGAGAGAGAGAGAGAGAGAGAGAGAGAGAGAGAGATTGTACTAATGAGCGGGAGGATGTTCTTAGGGCCTCCACCCAGTGAGAGTCATCCTCATTCCAAGATGCCTACTTGGAATGTCACGTTTCAACCGCGAGCGCCGCGTGTGGTGTTGGCGGTAACGAAGAAATATTTGGTTCTCGTGAAGCTCAAAACTCGAAAGCTAGCATAAAAAAAGGCAAAATTAAAAATGGAAAGATAACAGAAGCATTTTTTTAGCAGCGTGAAAAACTTTTTTGCTTGGAGACTGTGGAAAACTTCATCCTGTTCCGTGCCACCAGGCGAAGATAACGTCCTTCTTCAAGTAAATAAGAATGCAGGCCTGTTTTGTCAAACGAAGTTTGCTCTGTTGTAATTTGATGTTCTCATGCTCCGGTTCGTTTAGTTTTAAATGCCACAAGGAGACAGATAAGGATTATTTGGTTGTACTGGGGTCGAAGCCTAGAATAATGTTTTCGTATCTAGGATTTTCACGCGAGCCAGGTTGCCGACTTGTTAGAGCCGATTTTTACGTCTACGGTTACAACAAATACTGGATATAACGAACCAATTTACTGCCTGATAATAACTTCGTTATAACGAGGTTCGACAGTGTAACGATTGTCCCACCACGATGTCTCAATGACTAAGGCGTTGTGCTGCTGAGCACAAGGACGCGGGTTAGATAGCGGCCGGGTTGGCCGTTTTTATCACGGGGGCGAAAAGCCAAAGCATGTTTTTGTGTATATTTCGGCACGTGTGAATGGTCTCCAGAAATCCGTACCCTCCTCTAACACGCCTCTCCTTACTGAAGCCTGTTTAGTGAATGGCAAGCAGACTTAACTCCGGCCGTCTTTGCGACCAACCACTGAAAATCACTCTTTTGGGAGTCATGTTGCAACATTCTAAGACCTGCATCGCTTTTTACCCGCCATAGTGAATCGTGCGGTGAACTTTAGTCGAAACGAAGCAGGTTTCGCTTCAGGGCTAAGGCGAACTTGGCTTTAAACTTGATTGTACATCTCTGTGGCATCCCCGTGCGCAATACTCGAGCCGTTCACCTCGACAAACCCAACGACAACGACGAAGCGACCTGCAGCAAAGCACGTGCACTGGTCGTACTGTTTTCCTACCTTTGCTAGAATCACTGCTCATTTGGGCGATATTCGCTGCGGCAAACGGTAAACAACAGTAGCTTCTAAAAACTCACTTACTACACAATGTTACATTATTGTTGTATACGCTTGACATACTACGGCCGACCTGCAGAAATTCAACTCATTGTTCGACTGAAGAGGGATCGAGAGCTAATGAGCCTTGTTTTGTATTCGTTAACATAGTGGCAGCACCAGTGTCGCGCCCCATCGACATGGTTGAGCGCGCTTGCCTCGGAACGAGCTCGTACGCAGCCCCAACTTGGCGCACCAACAACTAACAGCACTTGCCGAATGACAAAGAGACGGCTTCGGAACCTCGCCTACGCTGGCCTCGACAACCCTGTAACGGGCTCATAAGCATCTAAATGGCCACACGCAACCAACATCGTCCAATCCTACGTCGCGGTGCCCAAGAGGGGGAAGTTCGCAATCACAAAACTTTCATGGCTCACATTCGGCATGCGCAAATGAGTGCCGAGCAATAAGCCGCCGGAATACTCAATAAACGCGCCCTATAACATTGGGCACATGAAAAAAGAAAAATGGAAAAAAGACTCGGCACAGCTCGTAACATTTAGGCACACATTCTTCGAACGTGTACATAGGGTCGCTTTAGAGCATTTAAAGCACAGTATCGGTAATTGCTCTTAATGAGCATAGGCAACATATTTTCCGTGAACTATCAACGCCTTCAAGAAATTGTTCAACACAGTAACAGTGTGAATATAGCATAAAATTTGCTTTTTCATCCTCCCTAGTGACAGTTATGGATGGAAGGGTCAAACCAAAATTTCTTTTTTACCCGAGGTTAAAGGAGCCATGAAGACAAAATACAAGTTTGTTTTATTCGAAAGATTTCGTGTTTTACAGCGTCCCCAGCGCTTGCGCGGCGGCAAATGATGCCGTATTCACTGAGAAATTAATAAATTTAGGTTAAAATATTGATTCTCCCGCCAAATCGTGTGTTTTGGTGACGTCTGCAATGAAGTCATAACGGCGCGTATACAAACATACTTCCACTGCGCCATTCGGCTCTGCAGCCTTGCTTCCGTAAAGCCTCCCAGATGGCGCTAGCATACGCAGCCCTGCGCCGTTGCTTTGTTTTTGACCGTATTTACACCTGGCTTGTTTTTGTTACGGTAGAGAGTAATCGCTTCGTGAAACCTGGGAATGCTTGACAAACAGAGTCACGTAAGGCAACGTCGCTTACGGCAATCGGCCAGCGTCGTGTAAGACAACTCCGAAGCGCCGGACTGCTGTGCAGCTAAAACAAGCATAGTGCGCCCAGTACCAACAGCAGTGCTCATCGGTACTTCTATGTTTACGTGCATTTTCGTAACTTTTGATGTTTCCGCACAATTCTTGCTGCTGTAAAATGGATATGCATTACATTTAGGCGCAAATACCTCGTTCGGCAAGCTTATAAGCTCTGCCTAATTTGCGTTTGCTTTTGCCGGCCTCCGCCAATCCCAGAGCTGTCACATGTGACATCATAGGTTCTGTTGCGGAAAATGAGCTAGTGGGTCGCATGGCCATTCCTTTTTTTCCTAATTATGTAGCTTATTTGAGCGAAGTTTACGTTAACAGTGGTGTCAGTATGATTCTAACGAGGCAATCTTTCGAATGAACCAAACTTGTGTTTTCTCTTCATGGCTCCTTTAAAGGAGCCATGAAGAGAAAATACAACTTGGTGTAATTTGAAAGAACTAGGATTCAGTATCTCACTCAGCTCCATTACAGCCCCAAAAGATGTTTTTTTAACAAAAAAAGCAAGAAGAATTTAAAAACTTTCAAATTTTGCGCCACAGTGACGTGTTATGAGCAAGAATGACGTCATACGGGCCAACAATAAAACATTACTTTCAGTGCGTTAACTGCACGTTAGCATTCAAGTGATGCGGTCAAATGGAACTAGAGGCCCCATTACAGACGTCCAGTCATGTGTCGTCGCGACAGGTCAGTTGGGCGGCCGCCAATCGCACAAACAAGGTTCCGTGACGTCATAGAAAAGTTGCGGGAAATTGCCTAGGGGGTCGCGACTGCTTCACACGTTTTCTTCAATATCTCCGTTATTTGTTCGAAGATTGCGATGATATTGGCATCATTGTTATCGGGACTAAGCAGTCTTTCTAATAAACCCAACTTGTATTTTGTCTCCATGGCTCCTTTAAGTCCCTGTTCTTGGGCGATTTCTTCCATGTTCAAAAATGTAAAAAAAAAAAAAAAACTGGCAGTTGCTTTACTTTTTTCTTCTCGTACAAACTTGTAAAATTTAGCCTGTTTCAGGTTGGTATAACTTGCCGAGTTGGTATCAACTAGTTATATCGGTTACTAATTGTGTCTGGAGCAAAACACATTATCAATGAAGAAATACGTGCTCTTACAGGCTCAAAACTAGTATATTTTGTGAAGTAATCAATCGGTGTCATATCTGAGGACGCTTTCTGGCCCTTCAGTGCCCTTTTAGTTCTCTTTCAGTTCCCTTTAATCCCCTCAGTTTAGGCACTTCCCAGTTTAGGCCCTTCAGTTCCTTTTTTCCCGTCATTTCCAATTTAGGTTATATTTTTTAATCTGTGCTCGTTGCCTATTAATTTAGGTTTTCGTGCTATGGTTGCGCATGTTAACTTTAAAGAACACTCTAAACAACGAAACGTGACAAAGCGTTGATAATTTAGCAGTCAACACTGGTCGCTGCGTGTGATAAGTAGTGCGTACCTTCTTCAACGAAATACACATCCTGAAGGGCTCTCTACATTACTTTCCGCCGTAACTACTGATGCGCACACTTTTCCATGAACCGCCAACCCAGTCTACGGCTTCATAGAAAACCCTTTCAAAACTCGTTTACATCTGTTTTTCTTTACAACGCTGAAACTAGACTTACCGGCCTTGTGTACGTCTTTTAACACCCGCGAATGCTGCGCGTAAAATTAAAGCGCAGCGATACCAAGATAGCAGGATGGAAAGTTGGGCGAGTTGGTACGTCGACATGATGTAAAAACCCCGCGCGGGAGGACGAAATACGGAGAAAAAAAAAACAGACAGGACGAGCGCTCGTCCTGTCTGTTTTTTTTTTTTTTTTTCCTCGTGCATTTCGTCCTCCCGCGCTGTTTTACATGATATCAAAATACCAAATGTTACGAGAAATCTACGAGGTAGGAATGACGCGACGCGCTATGCGTTTAAAGGGGCCGTGAGAACAAAATAAAAAATTTCTCATTTTGAAAGAACTGGCCTTCGCTAACTCACGCCGCTCTAATCCTTCCACGAAGCACGTTTTTTTTTTTAACAAAAGAAAAAAAGCGCGAGAAATGTCGATTAACTTTCTAATTTGGCGCTACACGGCGTCAGCAGTGATGCAAAGAGGGAGCAGCGACGCTATAGGAGGCGAGCACAGAAACGTGCTTGTAAGTGCGCCAACTGCACGTTAGCATCCAAGTGATGATGCGATCGAACGGAACCAGAGGCCCCACTGCAATCGCCCAGTCATGTCTATTGGCTTTGGCCGGCGGCCGCCAATCACACGAGGAAGATCCTGTGACGTCATAGTGAGCTTGCCAGAAAGTGGCCGGGGAGTCGCCACTGCTTCAGCTGTTCCATCTAATGTCTAGGTTATTTCTTTGAAATTTGCGACGGAATTGCTATCACGACATGTTATTGGGACAAAGCCGTCGTTTTAATGGACTAAACTTGTATGGTGTCTGCCTCTCTAACGACGTGCGATTTCTTCGGCGCGTCGTGAGCTCCATCAAGCACGATCCACTTGCTTCAGGGTTCACGCACAAGGCAGCACTTTCAGCTACGTGGACTAAAACTGCCCAAGAAATAACCCTTTATGTGAAGCATGCCGCAAATCACCTGCATTGAGCATGGGCTGCGTCTGTTAGGCTGCAACGTTATTTTGAAAAGCGGTAGTTACGATTTTGATTAACGAGTTTAAATTACCCATTTTATTGCGCAGCTCAGTGGTCCCCACCATTATTTTGCCGGGGACCCCCTCTAAGTTTGCTAGAGGGGTGGGAGACCCCACGGTGTTGTTGCGCGTCATATTGTCACACGATTAACCCTTGCAGCTTAAGTCAGCCGTGCACACATTTCTTCGCCCATCTTTTGCGTGTGTGGCATTTTGGCCCAATTCGGATGTTATGCAAGAAGCCGACTGACTTTAAAATAAATGACAAGCGGAGAAGTTAAACCGAACGTACCACGCGGCACAGACTCTTTTTTGCGTTCTCAGCAGCGTTTGAAAAAGAAAAAGACAAGGTGGATTGTCGCTGAGGGAGTCACGGGCCGCCGCCTGAAGTGCCCACGCGGACCCCCATTTGGGAACCAATGGAGAGGTGTGTCGCTCGGGGCCGATTAGGGGGGTGCCTTTTGCGATGAAAATATCTGCTGAGGAACTTCGGTTGTAAGCAGCGCCCCTGGCGGCCGCTGCTTACCAGTTGGCTTCAGAAATTTTGTTTGTCAAATTAATCCGTATTTATTGCTCTATATAGCTTATCTCTTTATTTCATGACAATGCTTTATAAAACCTGTCAAATAACTGTTTACTTGATTTAAAAACTTATAGGGGGCGCTTGGTGCAGCAGGAGTTCTCTGGGGAACGCCTGCGCTCCATAGAGTTTTTTCATCACAAAAGGGACCCGCGCTCTCCATTGGTTTTTCACCCGAACGACACAGCTGTACGTTCTAGTACGCTGTGACGGTGGCGCAGTTTATCCTTTCGTCAAATGTCTGCCGATGCTCGTACATTAACCTTGGCTTCCTTACAGAAACTCCGAGGCCAACTGCCGTTCCCTACCAGTGAGTTGGCGTCGGCAAGATATTGTCCCCCGTGCATTTAATTTTCTCTGTCGAGTTAATGTTGTCCTCAGCTGCACGCCTTAGGCCTACACACGGGCGTTTTTGCTTTTCGCCTCCATCAGAAAAGCGGCTGCCGCGGCCGGGAATCGAACCCGCGACCTCGTGCTCAGCAGCGCAACGCCTTAGCCACTGAGCCACTGCGGCGGGTATATCTGCTCCTTTCGTTGCAAATGTCGCCGAAATACGATAGTATTTCATCGACATTCGCCATTAAATGCCTCCCTTCGCTTTCCCGCTAACCTCTTATGCTGCTCCTCCCCCATCGCGCTCTTCCCAAGCTAAATACGCTGGAGGTTTGCTCAAGTCAGTTTAAATTTACCGCGTTCCGCTGCTCCAGGCCGGGTGCCTCGATGCCAGCGCTGCCGTACGGCGGAGACGCGCGTGATTGGAGGGGCCCTACTTCAACGTTTATAGCACCACGTTGCCCTTCTACACGTGCGTTCCAAGCGGAACGTGGAACCTATCTAGTAGAACCTTTCGTAACTGTTGCCGTTTGGTTTCTTAAAATGCCGCAAGAAGCTATAATGGCGCGGGCGAGAGCAGGTGACGGAGCGATTTTTTTTTCTGCGGTAGATGTAGTATTTCATTTGCTAACGCAAAAATCAAGCATCCATGAATTTTTTATAAAGGAACACTGCAAACATTACTTATGTATTGATTTTCTGCCTCACATTTGCGTGATGTTTTGTTCTTGTTCAACAATGTTGTTGAAAAGTATGAACATGAAAAGTATGAATTTGGCTGTGGGTATTTTAGACTATTGCTCAGCTTCTGCTTCAATTTGGACGGGTGGCTGAATCGAGTTACAGGCAGCGGGTCCTAGCTGTAACTAGTTTTAATAAATTCTCTTTTTGACAGAAGACATACAGACAGACCACATTTTCGCGTTTAAGTAGCACAAGAAAAACTATCGTCTTTAAAAAGGTGTTCTTTTTCGTGGTGCAGAGGTACTACGCAAAGTAAGTATTACAAGTTCCAAGTTGGCGCTTTTCGCGCACAAAACAGGCATATTGCGCACTTGGCAAAAACTTATGGTTCACGGCTCTGGTACAGGCCATACAGCTGCACCTCCCTAACGCGTGCAGCACGTTCTGGGGCGCGGCAAGCATCAAGGAAAATGCCGCCACGATGTCTATCCATGCTGTCAGAAAATTAGAGCCGCCCATTTGTTCCCCGCCTACTGGAAGGCCGCCAAAGGTGGCGCATTCTGTCGCGGAACGGCAGCGAAGAGCCGAAGTACGGCGTCCGTCGTCGCGCTGTGCCGGTCGTCCCACCGCAGGTCGGTGTAGCGCGGCGCCGTCTGCAGAGCCGGTGCAAACGGGCTCCCCAGCCAAGCCGGCGCCGCCGACTGTCGACACTTTGTGCCCGTCCCGCGGCTGTCGCTCACCGGAACATGGCTATTTTTTGCCGCTGGCAGCGGCCACGACGCGCTCATAAGCCACGCTGCTCAAAGAATCCGCGCCCACGGTGCGCCCTGTGCGGAGGGCACAATTTGTCAAGCCACAATCGCACTGGTGTACTGCACGCCGTGCTCACCGTGCCAGCGGTTCACCGTCGTCACGTGCCAAGCCACGCATCAAAGAATGCGACAACCCAGTGAGAAAACACTGAGCACGTTTGGGGCCAATAGCTGTGCTTTTTTTTTACTTTTTACAAGCTTGAAACAATCCCTGCATTGTGACACGCTACCCATTTGTCTTTAGCTGCACTTGCCGGGTAGGTTACTTTAGGCACACGCACCCTGTGAACGTTGTTTCTTTCCTATTCAGTGCAGCAACAGCGAGAACCTATAATCCTTCGAATTCTATGGAGCCTTACAAAGACTGAGCGATATTATCGCACTTCATTGCCCCTCTTTAAGCTGAAAATTGTGGTGCTTGAAAGTCTCCGAGAATATAACAGCAACGTTACAGAGAAAATATTGAAAATGGCTCCTTTAGAACCATCTCTGAGGAGTTGAGAGCGTGGTAGCGTTTCTTTAGGCTACATTCATCGGCAAGTCTTCTGCCATGTCGACTATAGCCCACAAAATTTGCGGCGGACTCACTGCACTTGTTGCAGTCTCTATCTATGCCACTGCGACACTGCCCCCACAGTAAGTTGAATGACAACCGAGAATGCGGGCGAGATATCTGATGCCTGCGCATATAGGGGCAAAGCACCTCAGGGGCTCGGGCACTCGCCGTCTCATGTGGTCACGGCATTAAAACACTGGGGCAGTCGTTTTCCGACGCTTCGCTCTAGAACGTAACGCAAGCTAAAAGAACACACCGGGACACTCGTTTTCCAACGCCTCTCGCTAGAAAAGTTCGGGCTTCAAAGGCATAAGACTTTTATACCAAAGCCGCATACCTCTACCCCCCAGCGGTTTGATCTCCGCGGGCAAAAACGTCAAGGCGCCAAGGCCTAAGACGCCGAGCGGTCAGTGTCGAAACCGCATTATACACTTCATTATAACTTCGAAACCGCATCATCAATCGAAATTGAATCATATATACACTGCATGCTTCGCCGCTCCACAGGTTTCACGTTAGTGGAGATGGCCCGGTTTTTTAACACGAAATTGTTTTATTCTGGGATTCACGAAGATTTCCCTTACGTCATATCCGTCACGGAAGTGACGCCAGTACAACGAAGCAAGCGGCATGTAAAGGGTGCACCCCTGCAGACAGGGTCTTCTTGCGGGGAAGCAACCTTTAGTACTAACGAGTACGTTATACTTGGGGTTGTTCGTTTACGGGTTTTATATTTTAACACAAAAGTGTTTTATGCCGGGATACACCCAGATATTACTGACGTCCTATCCGTCACGGAAAGGACGCCAGTACACCTTTGCCAAAGCGACCCTACAGCAGGACGTCACTCGCCAAGCACACGCGCAAGACAGCCGCTGACCCGCAAATTATGCCGAGCTGCAGGTTTCGCTGCATATTTCACTTTCGTGTTACAGATTGCTGTGACATAGGAATCAACCACACTTTTTTTTTTATCAATAGCCGCCATATTCAAGGTAAGTAGTGTCGAATAAAAGCGCGTGCGTATGCACGTTAGAAATGACTGCCGTCGACTCTCAAGAAAAAGTTACAGCCGTTCCACTCTACGTGAAAACTGTTGGAAATGTAGAGCACTGATTCGCCATAATGGGCTGTAGCGCCGTTATCCGCTCACTGCTACCACCCAACGCATTTCAAATTTCCCGCCTTCGCAGTGCTCGCGCGCCCCCTGCCTGAAACTGCACCAGCAGGAGTTCTGTTCGTTTTGTGCTTGTTTTCCCTCCCGCATCGCCGCCCGACGTTCACAAATGGCTGCGGCTTCTCGCTGGCGAAGTTCGGCGTCGGCGGCTCGCTTGCGGCGCTTGCGCTCAGCATCCGCAGCACGCCGCCGCGCCGCCTTCTCTTCCCGCGTAGACATTGTCGATGAAGTCGATGGTGAAACGTGAAACGTGCCGTGAACCCCCTGCCGCGGCTATGACGCAACCTGGAGCGGCTATGACGCAACGTGGCGCGGCTATGACGCAACACAATCCAACATAATCCACTTTAATCCAATCCAATCCAAACCAATCCAATCCAAGCCAAGCCAAGCCAAGCCAAGCCAAGCCAAGCCAAGCCAATCCAATCCAATCCAATCCAATCCAAGCCAATCCAATCCAATCGAATCCAATCCAATGCCAGACCGACGGGGAGCGATGCGGACTACGGACGCCAACGCGGGTGACATCGTGAGTTACTGAAATGCTCTGCATTTAAAATACAATTCGCTGATACCTTTCCCCTGAACACTGCGCCAATCTCTATGGCGTGTGCTGAAAACAGCCCCGCTGGCCACCCACCATCACAGAGTTTCCCGGCTCATGACTTTCATTTGCAAATAATATAGGGGGGGGGGGGGAGGAAAGGGAGAGAGGGAAGGTCAGGAGTGGCGTCGCTGTGCTTGGTAAGGCAACGACAGACGCGGGGGCCAAGCTGACCCCCTGCCTGCAGCCTTCCCCTGCGTAGATCGGAGCGGTGGGCCCCGAACGCCAGCTCCCAGCTGACTGGACGCCCGGGGCGGTTTTATACTTGAAGGGCCCCTGGAGCGGCACTTTTGCCGGTGTCTTTCGGCTCAGGCACGCGCACATCACCGCGCGGAAGGCGGTCGCTCCTGTATGAGTGCACAGCGCGTGCCCTCACAAGCAGCGTTCACGCACTCGGAGGTTTTTTAAAGCTAGCATTCTCTGGCCACTCCAACAACCAGGATGATGTAACAAAACTGTACGAGCACAAAAACGCAGAATTGACGAAAGCGCCATACTTAATCCTCATAATAGCGACAAATTCTCTTGGAGCAAATGACCGAACAGAATTTCGAAAAACCTAAAAATACAAACACGAAAAATAAAAATTTGTCAGAGATGAACAGAAAGAATAAAACACACGCATCTGTATATCTCCAAGAAACGACGAGTGAAATAAAAAAGAAAGGGCGGACGCTGGAAACATGAATAAAAAAAAATTCACAGCATATCCACGGGGTGAATGATGATGAGTGGGCGAAGCTCCTGAGGGGAAATCATCGGTAAAACCGTGACTCTTCAGTGAAAGTTCGCCCACTACATCTGTGTCCGAACGTAACGTCTAGAAAGTCTCGCTTAAACCGCGCGTCGGCACCTTGGGGCTGAGCTCGCCTGGTGCGTTTTGCAGACGCCTCACGAGCTCTCACTGCATCGGGGTCTGCCTGCCGATACGCGCGCTTTCTCGCCGCTTCCCGTTCTCTGACGTTTTGGAGATCCTCTTCGCGCCGCAGCCGTGCCGCTTCGCGTACGGCAGGGTCCTCGCGCCGTTGCCGTGACGCTTGGGCCTCTCGTTCTCGAACGCTGGGATCTTGGCGGCGTCGTCGCGCAGCCAGACGACACGCTTCGGCCTCCCGCTCTCGTACGGCAGGATCTTGGCGGCGGCGTCGCGCAGCTTCACGGAGCGCTTCTGCCTCGCGGGCTCGCACATCTGCAGCCTTATCCATCGAACGACTCCGAGCGCGCGCCAACAGCGAACGGATTTTATTACAACGCTCCCCGCCATCTAGTAAACAATCCAAGAACTAAACTAGAGGTAGCCACGCCATCTAGTAAACAATCCAAGCGCATCTTTTCATCATATACAAGTACCGCCATCTAGTAAACAATCCAAGAACTAAACTAGAGGTAGCCACGCCATCTAGTAAACAATCCAAGAACTAAACTAGAGGTGGCTACATACATACGTCGAGGATGGACAGACCCACGCCCTAAGGAGCTTCGCCCCTAAAAATTTGCAGTGGCTTAGCTCGGCTATGCCAGGAAATACGTAGCGTGAGTTAAGGTTCAGCTGGTTATTCTTAGCTTTCCTGGTTGTCTAGGATTAGCTTGATTATCATGCTTACTGCTGCTTCAACGACACACTCACGGTATACGCATTACGTGACACATGTGTATTTGTCAAGCGGCTTCGGCGCAGCGTCACCAATCGCCCCAGAGCTAAGCTGGTTCCATAGCCGCACGCCGGTGTTGCTGCGACGCTCGAGCCATCGGTTCCACACCCGGCCTCCCCTCGCATGATCATCAAGTGGACCGGGCCGCCACATGCGGAACGGAGGTCGGCGAAGACGCTGGACGCGTGGGGTGTGGTTCCACAGGCGCATGCCGGTGTTGCTGCGACGCTCGAGCCATCGGTTCCACACCCGGCCACCCCTCGCATGATCATAAAGGGGACCGGGCCGCCACGTGCCGTGCTTGCGGAGCACGGCTCTCCAGGAGCCACGCGAAACTGCTCAACCTCGGCCAGTGTAGCTCACGCTACAAAATACCGTGCAAACACTCAAACCGAGCACCATGTTTTTCATGTACAAAAAATACACTATTTGTGTTTTATTTTTCCTGATGCCTGCTATGGAACACTCGTGAAAGAGGCAGCGGCGGTGAAGAGGAGCATAAAGTGGCGCTGTAACCATACTCCCTGGCCATGGCCAATGCTTCGCCAATGCGGAGAAGCCAGCTTACAAAGATCTTTTTAAAGTCGGCTTCACCTCTAGACACAAGTGCACTGCTGGAAAGACATTTTTAAGGATATTGCAGGATAATATGGAGGCCGTAACACCTTGGTTTTATTTTTACGAATTTTTCCATACGCTGAATACAGACATTTACCGCTTCGCTATAAAACTCCGTGGACACCTAAGTATTGTTAGTGGGTGGCGAATGCGAAAACATAAATGTCCACTCGAACGCCGGAAATGCTTTCCTTCCTCCTGGCGTTGCCGAAGGGCGCCGTCCTCTTGCCGTTTTAGACGCTTTGCATTTAGACGCTTCCGCTTTGGCAGTTTCAAGTGGCTTAGATCGGGCACCTACGCGCTGCGCCTTTGCTCGTTTTTATCGTCGTGTAACGGGAGGGTTGACGACGATGATGGATTTCGCTGCCTGTCTGCTCGCTCGTTCGGCTGAGTTCGTCCACTCCCTTATTTTATCTGCAGTGTACTGACGTGGACGGTCACCTTTTGTGACTGCGGAGTTCAAGCTCGCGCCGCGGAACGCCTCGCGCTATGGAACGCTCCCCAAACACGTGGGTTAGGAGCCGCTTTACGGCTTCCGACGCCGACTCCTACGTCGGCCTTTTCGATCGATGTGCCATTTATTGCTTTCACACTAAAAAGCGCACCATACTGGCGTCTGCAAAAAGCGTCAATAAAGCACTTCACCCTCGGCGCACGCTCCGGCCCCATTTGCTGTGACACGATCTATATATAGCATGCGTGAAAAACAAAAAACCCACAAAATGAAACACTGGGCGAGCACTGTTAGCGGGCATCAGGAAAAATAAAACACAAACAGTGTATTTTTTGTAGATGGAAAACATGGTGCTTGGTTTGACTGTTTGCACGATATTTTTATTCGTGTTTCCAGCGCCCGCCCTTTCTTTTTTATTTCACTCGTCGTTTCTTGGAGATAAACAGATGCGTGTGTTTTATTCTGTCTGTTCATCTCTGGGAAATTTTTATTTTTCGTGTTTGTACTTCTAGGTTTTTCGAAATTCTGTTCGGTCATTTGCTCCAACAGATTTTGTCGCTATTATGACGATTAAGTATGGCGCTTTCGTCAATTCTGCGTTTTTGTGCTCGTACAGTTTTGTTACACCATCCTGGCTGTTGGAGTGGCCAGAGAATGCTAGCTTTAAAAAACCCCCGAGTGCGTGAACGCTGCTTGTGGGGGCATGCGCTGTGCACTCATACAGGAGCGGCCACCTTCCGCGCGGTGATGTGCGCGTGCCTGAGCCGAAAGACACCGGCAAAAGTGCCGCTCCAGGGGCCCTTCAAGTACAAGACCGCCCCGGGCGTCCAGTCAGCTGGGAGCTGGCGTTCGGGGCCCACCGCTCCGATCTGCGCAGGGTAAGGCTGCAGGCAGGGGGTCAGCTTGGCCCCCGCGTCTGTCGTTGCCTTACCAAGCACTGCGACGCCACTCCTGACCTTCCCTCTCCCCCTTTCCTTCCCCCCCCCCCCCTATATTATTTGCAAATGAAAGTCATGAGCCATTCCACTCTGTGAAGGTGGATGGCCAGCGGGGCTGTTTTCAGCACACGCCAGAGAGACGACGCAGAGTTTAGGGAAAGGTATCAGCGAATTTTATTTATCTTGGTCAGGCTTATTCTCAGGGTCTCGAACCGCAAAGGAGGGTTGAGCGAGAGCAATCTCCTTCGGCTTTGTCATACGTTTCTCATTAGCCACATCAATTATGTCGCCTCGGCGCTCGAGTGGTCAAAATCTGAGGAGGCCAAAATCAACACACTCATGCGTAGGAGCATTAAGCGTGTGCTAGGTTTGCCTGTCAGCACCAGCACGGAAAAGCCCATGCAACTGGGCATTCACAACACCCTCTCGGAGGTAATAGAGGCTCAACAGACGGCCCAGGTGGTGCGCCTGTCGTCGTCACGGGGCGGTAGCCGCATCCTGGAATCAATTGGCTGTGGCCCAATGACGGTAAATGAACGTAAGTGTCGATTTCACCGTCCGTAAGGGATACATTTAGGGTAGACCCCTTCCCAAGAAATGTACATCCCCAATACAATGTAGGGCGCCGCAAGGCTCGGGCTCGATCTCTATTGAAGTCTGTCGCGGATAGTCCTGAGCTCGCGATTTTCGTAAACGCGGCTCAGTACGGCCGCTCGGATTGCTTTGTGGTGGTCGCCGTAGACCACCGGGGCGGGATGCTCAACTCTGCCTCCGTCAGGAAGGTCTCCGTGGTGGTGGCCGAGCAGGTCGCCATCGCCTTGGCCATGAAGGACCCACTGCGTCCGAATATCTTTACGGACTCGCGGGCTGCGAGCTTTTGCCTCGGGATCGATCTCGCGGGAGGCTGCGGCAATCCTTGGTCGTGAGGGGGCCGCTGGATATCACACAATCAAATGGTTCCCGGCCCATATGGGGACCAACGTCCCCCAACGCCAACGAGTTGGCTCATGACCGTGCGCGAGGATTATCTGACCGCGGCGGTCCCGGCGGATTCGCGGGGGGGGGGGGGGGAGGGGACGCCGGGAGGTTCAGGGATCCCCTTCTAACATTTCACGAGGTCGCAAGTCACTATCTTTTCTCTCAGAGGATCTACCCAACCCCCTCATCCAACGCTTACTCGGTTGAGTCGTCGGTCTTGAGAATGCTCCAGACGGGGTCCTTGCCTTCGCGGGGTAGGTTTAGTCATTTTGCGACCAACATTGACCCGCACTGTCCTGACTGCGGAGAGACGTATTGTTCATTAGATCACATGCTCTGGCAATGCCCTGCAATACGCGACGCTGTGTTAATTTACGTACAAAGAGGATTGGGAGGAAGCCCTCAAAAGCGGTGACCTCTCCGTCCAACTGCTGGCCGTCCAGAGGGCCTGCGAAAGGGCGGAGGGCCACGGCCTTCCTGTCATTACGTGGGTGTGGCCCGCAACTACAGCCCCAACGTAGTTCCTCAGGACCAAAAATAAAAGTTATTTGTCTGTCTGTCTGTTGAGAGTCGACGGCAGTCATTTCTAAGAAAGACACGTACATACGCACGCGCTTTTATTTACTGCTCGCCACGCGCGGTCCATCTGCCCCTGACATTTATATGCGTGCATGTGGGGTTGTACCGGTGGAGGGGAGCTTGCACGCGCAGGCATGCTTCACGCGCTCACCGTTGACATACACCGTTCTGACGGGAAGGGGGGGGGGGGGGGGTGAAGAGTTCAACGGGGGCGTCTCAAGGCCCGATGCGACTCGACTGGTGTTCTCCGTGCTTGAGCGGTCTGGGTTTGTGTGTTACAGAGAAAGTAAAATGCCTACTATACGCGAGAAAAACGGACAGCCCCATGTTTGTTCGGTAGAATAAAGTTCGAGTCCTTCCTAGTTTCATTTAGCTAATTTGCCAGGCAGTACACTAAATAACAACTTGCAAATGTGACGTCTTCCGTTTAGCGGCCTCCTTGCACTGCGCCCATCTTCGCTGGTCATCCTTCTCCACAGAGTGGGAGGACACCGATTTTTGTGGACGCTAGATGGGTGCGCGCTTTCACCGACGTAGCCAACTAACGCTCTCGCGTTATTAACTGCACCAGGGACTTTATCTAAGAGCTTATGGGGGATGCCGAAGTGGGAGACAAGGGGAAATGGGGGTCATTTTTGCGCTTGCACAGCCGTTCTTGCGACGGCTACCGTGTAGACGATTTGAGTGACCGCAGCGGCTTTGCGCATCCCACGAGCAAAACGACCCGTGTAACACGGAAATCTAATGACATCTAGATAAATTCATTAGTTTTGTGCTGCACGAGAATACCGAATGACCTTCGATGCGAATGGCATTTGGTGAGCGAGAGAGTTTGGGGAATACAGCGCCAATTCGTTTCCGAACTGAATAAGTAGCCTCGATAGCAGTGGCCTGTCACAAAAAGAAGAAAGTTTAAAGCCATAGAGCACCGGGTTTAAAAACTATCAGCAAATCAATATTTTTCTCTTTAAATTGTTTTACGTAGAATTTAAGGCAAACACCCCCTATGGGAAACTTCGCATACTGCTGCTGACCAAATACAGATTTGTTGCTTATTTTTCTAGGCTTGGAATGTCTACTTATGTCACCCAGAACAGAGGTACACTTTTTTCCTTATTAAAAAAGTTGATTTGTTTTGTTTCAAAAGTATTGAATGGTGCAAAAACTTTATAGATGCATTTACATTATTATCTTCCAATTGCGCGAATTTGCTAATAGTCACTGCTGACATGACAATTTTTTCGCCGAGTAAACCAACACGGCCAAACCGAACGCCATTAGCAGCGAATGTTTTTCGCTCCGAATGGCGTTAGGTTTGCCATGTGACAGGGGTGTAACTTTAGTTTGCTGTATTATAGTTGAGAGACCGTGTTCTATTTCACCGTGGTTGGGAGTACCTCAACGAACAGTGATAAATGTCATTTTCTCTCTCTCTCTCTCAACGAACAGTGTATACCTGCACAGGCTTTTGAGGGCATTGCGTTACTTTCATGGCTTGTTCCTCTTAAGTTTTTGAGTGTTCTGACGAGTTCTGTCACACAGTTATAGCTTCGAATGTAAAACCTTGATTTATATTCAATATCACTTGCACCGGTTGCCCTAGGTTCATGAAAGAGTAGCCCCCCATGCCTGAAAAAGACGAGTATAGTTATGCGTGAGCGACGCGGCCAATTTTCATAGGCCCAAATGGATCTGACTCACGGCAAAAAAACAGTTAGGGGTGTGGACAGCCTGATGGAATTTTTGATGGTGTCATAATCCAAAAAGATAAATTTGAGTCGTGGCGAATCCTACAAGATTGTCTTGCCTTATGCTTGAACGACGAAGTTATAAAAGCAAGTGTAAACAACCAGCCTACTCGCACCAGCCGAAACGTCAGTAAACGCCCTTATTGTTTGTTCAACGTGAGTAAACCCTTCCTGACAATATTCCTCCTTGCTTCTCTGGAAGTCTCTCCTACCTTCCTACCGATGATACATATATAGAAATAGGGGCAAGCAGTCAAGAAAGCCAAGGACGGCAAAGGGGAAAATGTGGTAGGTCATTTATTCTTCATGAAACGGGTACAGTTTTTGAAAGACAGAAAGTGGAGAAAAACATGCCCGCCGGGTGGGATCCGAACCCATGACCTCCAGAATACGTGTGTGATGCGATAACCACTACGCTAGCGGCAGGGCTGTGCTCCCCTCCACTTTCTTGGGTATTAATGCTAGGGTAATTTTTTCCTACGCTTGGGGGTGGTACCCAGTGCCACTCCGAATACTGGGGGTGAAAGGGACCTTCTTTTTTAACCCCCGGACTGTGACTTGAGCGCGTACGAAATGTCGTAGACGCTTGTTATCCCGTGTTTTGATTCTGGCCACTCACACAGAAACGTTCCTGCGCCGCTAATTGTGATAAAATACAAATGCAAGCCAAAGTTCATATTAGCAATCATGAGTATTTTCTGTAACAGCGACACAACCATCTAAGTGTTAAAAGCACCGAAGTAGCAGTATGTTATTCGGGCTGCACTTTAAGGGTCAGGATTTATTTAAACCACCTGGTGTTCTTTAAAGAGCACCAAACTTCCCTTTTCGCCGGCGTTTCGATGTTTACTGTCTTGCCTCCATTGGGAACACTCCCTCTGCGCTCTGAGATTAAAACTGCGACCTCGTGCTATCTCCTGTGTCAGTGCCGTGCACAGCGGTAGTAGAAAAACAGATAAAGATTGAGCGCCGTGTCAGCAAAAATGGTAACCTCGGTGCACACTTTTCCTGTCTTACGTCTGTAGTTCTCATTTCACACCTGCGTGCTATCTATAACAGAAGCGGCCTCACTTCGGCGTGAGGTGAATTGAAAGATACACGCCGAGGCACGGTAAAACGGTCCTATTAAATGTTTACACATCGGCTGCTGCCTGAGTGTCGCTTAAGCGTAAAAATATTGCGCCAAAACCACCCGCTCATTGCCACTCAGACTATAGGTGATTTACTCTATCCAGTTGACAATCATTGGCGAAGGTCTATGCATTGTTAGCAATGAACGAAAATATGTGAACGTGCTTCTCGACTCCAAATAAAGCAAACTGGCCTGCAGGTCAGTCGCTGATCACAACGCACCAAGCTATATCCTGAAACTTGGCACACAAGAGATATTTGACACTGTATACAAGTGACTTTTGTGCCAGTTGCTAACGCTAATTAGCCTTATCTGTTTCACTTTCCACTCGCAAAGCAGCCATTTCCAGCGCTGTTCAGCTCCATTCACATGAGTAATGGGACATTATACGGGCCTGTTTTAAGGGTATACAGCTGGTTTGTACATATTGCGAAAATCAATACATACGGTTGCAACAAACTGATAGCAGTGCCCCATTGCACTTTGAGGTGAGCGCTAACTCGGCAGTTTTATTGCCGCATCGGAAAGGTGTATTAATAGAAGCGGTAAACAGGCGTTCCTCTCAACCTGTGCACGTGCGGCGGCACCTTCACAGAGCAGAAGCCAACAAAATAACGCTGCCAGTTCTCGCCCGCCGGCCTCTTCAAAGCTCGAACCCGCGCCTTGACACCGGCAAAAAATAAGCGCCTGCATGCGCCAAGGCACAAACAGGAAGCGAGGCGTACACAAAAATAATTGCGAGGTTTTGGGCGATCTTTCCCCCCGCGATGCAAAAGCCGGGTTTTCGCGCACTTGAGCCCTCCAGCTCCCACTTTTAAAAGCCTTAGGGCCTAGTCAACGACGGCCTCAACAGTTTGTCTGACACCTCGCAAAACGCGTCGAAGGAACCTGGCTGAGTTACGACGCTAGCTAACCGCCGACGTCCTTGGGGAGCGAGCCGCATGCAGCTAACAGCGCTATTTGCCGGCTCTTGCGTTCTTTCCGGAAACACGCATATCGTCGCTTCTCGCTCCGCAGTCATGTTATCGCTCGAACACCATGTGCAACACGACTGCACATGACTGCGGACAGCTGCGCTTGCTCTGTCTTCTCCTTTTCGTCCTTCACAGTGTGCGGCGCTTTATATACGGAGAGGCTTTCACGTAAGCCCTTTCAACATGGACTTGAAAGATTAAGCTGAGTTGAGGGCGCATTACCGCGGAGTCAACAATGACTCGGAGCCTCTTGCATTCGTCGAATTAGTCTACTTAATCCGTCCAATCGAGGTCATGAGGGACCGCAGCGACGTGACGCGGCCATGAAAGCCGAGTAATTGTTGTATGCAGATTTATATGGCGCTGTCCAGGGCCCAGATTCACAGAGCACGCCCGTAATGGGAGGTAAGACCACACTGTACATGGTCGGCATCATAGGCGCGCGTGCTAATCCCAAATTGCTCTTGCGATACCGTACGTGCGAACAGTTTAGAGAATCAGGGCTTCGCGACAATGCGCATATTTACGGGCAGTGTTCGACATTTACAAATGTTTTAAGGCGTGGAATAACAGTGCACGGGGCTTCCGCTCTTCTGGGTGCAGACAACGACTGATAGTAGCTGTCAAATGTTCCCCACGAGGAACGAGCAGCACAGGGAAGGAGGGAAGGCTTGGGAGATGGATCCTCTTCATGAGCATGCCCGACATGGCATCCGCTAGGGGAAACATAGCGGGCAGACTGGTTTTGATTGAGTGAATCGCCCAGGAGCGTGTCTTGGATTCCCCACTTAAGAGGTAGTACGCTGCGATTTCTTGAATACGGATGTAAGAGGAAATCAACGCAACTTGTTTTCCGACGAATTCTCAAAATACTACTGCAGTCACTAGAAGCACCGCAGCTTCTTTCTCGATATCTGCAGGTACCTACAGAACCTCTGTAGGCTACCTGAAGAGATTGAGGGTTAGAAGGTGAAGTTTATTGTCTTTATTTGGTGTTGAGGTCAGCTTACTTCAGCTGAACTCAATGTGCGTGATTACGCAGCGGGTGAGGTGAGGTTGAGAAAACCGACTGTAGGTGAGGTCAGTTTATGTGGATGTCATTTCCACACCCCTGGTTTTGTGGCTACTTTTAGTGTTGACCAAACATCAATCATCACGGGGGTCACTGTTTTTACTGTCGCGATTATTTCCGGCACAGCGCTTCTCTCAAGGTCGGATTTGCGACCGCTTTTGTTCTAAAGAAGGATTCATCAGCTGGGACTAAAACTCGCCATTCTTTTTTTTTTTTTTTTTGCGACAGCGCTGAGAGAACAGGTAGTGCGGAGAGAGTAAACGAGTCAATCGGACAAAGCATATATATAGTGGTAGCGATTGCGCGACTCAGTGGTCGGCATGTCCGCCAGCGCAAGATCAGAGCCGCTGTAACCTAATATGCTCCATCATTTCGCAGTCGCACGCATATCAACTACGTCTGCCACTAAAGCTTATTTTCGGGCATTCTAATCTTTCTAGATAGTTTCCGGCATGTAGCCCTTCACTATCTGGAGACCCTGTGCCGTACCTCCATAGACCTTCCAAGTGCGACGGTCTGCTTATCGGCCAGTAAAGGTATCACAAGCCAAGCAAAATCCCCAGATTTGCGCGAACTCAGTCATTAAGAAGTAGTAGCTTCTTTGTGACCTTACAGATAAAATGGAACGAGATTAATAGTTTGCAGACAGAACCACTGAAGATTCATTTTTAAATACAAGCTTTATATTGCTAGATATCGGGCGTACGCTAACACAGGCCTTGGCGATTGAAAAACAATTTTCGTTCGCGTTAAATATTTATCTAGCAGCTGCGTTGTTCTGTTACAATTCTTGATCCTCTAGAGTTGCATATATACCCCTTATGCCTGACGCTGTTTTCAACGTATAGCAGCAAGCGTCTTCGGCCGAGACAAAAAATGCGGATTGTTTTTTCATTGGTAATTTCGGCAATCGTAATGGATTTGATGGCAGCAACGAGTGGCTCTGGCAACAAACATCTAGGTTAATGTGATCTTAACGAAAAAGAAAATCCCGAAGCGTGCGCTCGTACGCATCAAACTCTGCGCAGCGCCTATTATTTCGTTCAAAAGCCACGCTCGTTACAGATGCTAGTTGTGCACCAGATGGATAGCGGGAAAAGGGCCACTGATGGTGGAACGCGGGTAGGGGAATCGATGCGAGGACTCCGCGCGTTGCGCAGCCTCGGGCGGAAGGTGAGAACAAAGCCGCAGACCTGTCCATCATCGGGTTGGTTTGGAAGCGCTCCTCAATGACTGGGATATGGTTTTGGCCGCGCAGTGCAGTAGAAGGTCGACATGTGGTGAAGTAGGATTGCTGTTTAGGCCTTCCGATTGCGTGGGTTGTACGTCATGTCTGGCAGGTCAGGCGCTGTTCGAGGTGGATGTCGGTGGCGCTTTTACTTCACTTCGCCACGCTCGTGCGCGCCGCGTGACGCCGCTTGCCACCGAGCACCAGAAAGGGCGAACCACGCCAATGAAAGGACGCACACTGACGGCGTACACGATGGCGCACGTGCGTCGCAGGGTGCAACTGCCTCCTCCCCCTCTCCTGGAAGAGCCTTTTCTTGGGAGCTTTTTTTCTCCTCATTTCCCTCTCGAAGATCATCTGCTTCCTGGCGCGGAGTCAGCCGCAGTATAGACTGCGCAGCGCGTCGGATGCGCACAATGGGGGCGAAATAAAGGCGGCCGGGCATTTGATCGAGGCCGCTCTCTGGTGGCCGGGGTGCTCGCGGGACAAGGTGAATCCGCGCTTTTCTGCTCTCGGCCGCGGCCATTATCCGGCGGCCGAGAGGAACAGCTGCTGTCGCGGAATCGAGGCAGGCGCGTGCACAAAAGCCGTCCCTCGGCACGCGTCCTTTGTCGAGTACAGGCACGCGCCACGTGACATATGGGACCGCCATTGTTTGAAGAGCAACCCTCCCGGCTCGTGCCAGATGGCGGGCGTTTTCGCGCCACGGCTCCCGATAGCGTCGGTGTGCATCACCTGTCCAGGGGGAACGGGGCTCTGCCCTGGACGCCGCCACTCGGGCCTCCCCCCTCCCCCCCTTCCTCCCTCGCACCTCACCTGCTCGGGGTTCGGTGCGGCCCCCCTTCCTAGCGGTGCCAGCTTTGTTTCGGCTCGGTCCACAACTGAAACGGGTGAGGGGGACCAGCGGTGAAGCCGCGTATACTGGCGCTTTCCCATTAGCTCGCCGACTGAGCGACGTTTGCTCCAACGGTGCATTCGGCCGTCCTAACGGGACCCGCGAGAGGCCCGTTCTCTTCATCGGAGCCCCCTCCCGCGCTCCCTTCACTCTCGCCCACTTCCGTCTTTGTGCTGCTAGTTAAGCGAGCCGCGGCTTCCGCTGAGAGGCTCGGGGTTGCGACACATGGGTGAAGAACCGCGGTTCGCCGGGGCGGCCCCAGTGTTTTGCGCCCCGCAGGTGGTGCCGTACGGCTCGGGTCCGGCACTCCGATGGGCGCGCTCATAATGCCGCTGCTGTTCGTGTGCGGCCGCTGGCACACTGGTCGACAATGGCCATGGCGGCGCGTAATTGTATACCAGCTACCGTTAGTGACGGCTGGCGTGCCGCGGCAGGCGCCCGTGGCGGATTGCGGGACGCTTGTTGGCCGGGGCTCGGTGCCCGGATCGGGACCAGGTGCGCGCGGGCCTCCCTGTTCGCTACTGCGAACCTGACGCGTGCGCTCGCACAAAGGGAAAACGCGTCGTTGTAAGGCACTGCGTTGTTAGTGAACCCCGATGAAATACACAAAAACGCGCGTGCTCTCATGTGCCGTCCCCCAGAGTCTAAACGCTCAGAAGCAAGAAGGCGCTGGAAATGAACGCCGCTATAAAAATGCTGTCTTCTGGAAGGCGATACAAGCACCGAGTTCACTACGTGGTTTACCCGACGTTAGAAGCATTTCGCCTCATGGGAACGCATGAAGAAGGAGGAGGAGGGGGAGTTTCCTCAAGTGGGTAAGAAAAGTTCAGAAGTAAAAATACTGCAGACAAGAATCTCAAAGTCAGTGACTTTACAGGGAATTTTGATGAGGTAATACAGAGGTAATAATTACAAAAAAAACATTGGCAGCAACAGTGCCGCAATATAAGACGCTCCAAAAAAAATCAAAAGGGTGAAGTCATTTCAAATAAACAAATAAAGCAGGAAGAAGACCACAACTGACAAAACAAGACAGAACAAGATCGGCATATCTAATTTTACATAGGAATCGTTTTTTGTGTGTGTGTGTGTGTGTGTGTGTGTTCCTTTATTTCCTTTTTCCAACCCCATTTTCGGTCCTGACCAGCCGGGTGGACTCTCTTTCTAAGTAGTCATCACCACAAGCGTTCCTTCGGCCTGTTTTCAGCTATATCTGTTGTGTTCGTCTAAATAAGACTTGTTTTGCACTTTGTTCTGCATAAATATATCCTAGCTTCTCAAGGTTATTTCTTTCAAGTTCAATTTCATTTATTACATTTATTTTTTTTTTAACTCGAACATGTTTCATGCCGGGATACACCAACCTCACCGACGTCATATCCGTCACGGAAATGACATCACCAGAAAAAAATTGGGCCCATCTCCCCGCGAGGGGGACTCGAGTAAATGCGTCGCATAGGGGGTGGGTGTATTGCGTTAACGTTTAGTGTTTGGGGAGTTGGTGGTAGTGAATGCGTTGTATCAGCAGCTTCTTGACGTAGTTTGAATGAGTCAAGGATATAAGGTGCGTTTGTAGCCTCCCATTCTGTGTCGGCTTTGTGGCGCAGTGGGTAGAGCACCGTGTACATTGCGTTCCGCCCGTAGGGTCGAGGGATCGAAACCAGGCGCCGGATAGTATTTTTTTTTATATAGTGTAGTGGGAGGGGTGCGGACTACGACTGCGGACGTCAACGCGGGTGACATCGTGAGTTACTGAAATGCTCTGCATTTAAAAGGTCCCTTGGCGCGGCGGCGCTTGCTTTCGAGCCCACGATCACTCTGGCCACAACGGAAGGTGTAAAACGCTCTACCGACTGAGCTATGAGGTCATGCTCGGAGAGCTGTACGAACGCGGCTTATGTCCTTCCCTCTAACTTGTTCATTCCCATAGTGCTGCCGTCTATGAGACGTGAAGCGAAGTAGTGGGTCATGGCGCTAATGAGTGCCGATAGTTAACGCCTCGATAGGGGAGCGGAAGCTGCTGTGTTTATCCGTCCGCCGCCTATGTGCAACGCCGCTCAGCTGGCGGCGTTCCACAAGCTGAGCTCGTCGAAACGCAAGCGTTTGGCGTACACGCCACGGAGAAGGATCAATGTGGTCGCACGTTTGTCTAAAGCCCTAACCACATGAACACGAAATCACGCGTCGCGCGAGCGTCGGCGTCGTTGGGCGGCAACGCGCGGACCCGCAGGAGAGGGCGAGTAACCGCATGAGACAGGTGAAGTCGCGCGCCAGTCGCTGCGTCGTCGGGCGTTACTGAACACGTATGCCATCCTGTTGAAGTCGTTTATGAGCAGTTATTGTCGCTTCTTGAACTGCAATTACCAAGACCCTAGCTTGAACAAAAAAAAAATCCCTTGGCGTCTTTATTCATTGCTAAGTATGTTGGCGGGCAAATATTGAAATGCTGCGAAATGTATCTCGAGTCAGCACGGTCAAATCCGAACAAAATAAGGTAGAATGATAAACGAAGACGCACTTCGCACAACTGCTCTGCTGGCTACTTATTTGCTTACCTTCATGTTATGTACCGACTACAGGTTCATGAGTTCAAAGTGTAAGCAAAACAAATTTCGGCGCTGCCTTGATACTGAGGTTACCGTCGAACGTCATTTGTAGGTTAAAAGGTAAGGTACTCTGGCACCCTTTATTTACCCTGTTAAAAAAAACTGATCAAACCCTCACCGCAAAAAAAAAAAAGAACAAAAACGAGGCTTTGCCAGGATTCGAACTACGGACTTTTAAAACAGAAGCCCGGCACTTCACCGCTCGACCCCGCAAGGAGATTTTTTTTCTTCTTTAATGCATGGAAATTTTAGAAAACTTTAAAAAACAAGACACTTAACACGCAATAGAAACACGAACAGACAGCAAAGGGCAAGGACATCAGTCGAACAAAGATCAAAACTCAGGCAAGCAAACGCACGCATCCAAAAGAGGCAGCCACTCCGGTGGATCACTCGCCGCAGCATAAACGCTCCGCACCAACACCGCCTGTTCCCGAAAAATGCACTTGGTCGGCCTAGGGGGTTCCGCATGCCGATCAGTCACGCGGCACTTTTACAAGCTAAAGAATCCTAGGAGAACAAAAACGTCATATGGCACCGGATTAACATCTTCAAATGGCAGGAAGCGAATGGTGTACGGGGTGATGTCCATGTCCTTTTTTAGTGTCCGCTGCAAAACGTCCCAGAAGAACACAGCATACGGGCACAACACAAAACAATGATCAATTGTCTCTGGTTGATTACAGAGGAGATGTGGCGGCCGCCTCAAAGAATTCGGAATACTAACCGAGGCTGTCCACGAATATTGTCGGGCGTGCTTTGCTTTGGTCCTATTTGAGAGATTTGAGCAGTGGTAACACTTTGTTTTTTACGCACCGATTTTGTAGCCGAGGACAATTATGCTAGTGCTACAAGCGATGTAACCACAGCTCCCTCATTTGAGTCAAGAAAAGCTATCGCACATCCCCGCGGTCTCCCCAACGCAAGCCACGGTAGCCGCTATAGTGGAAAGGAATGTGCCGCTATACTTCTAGCGTTGATAACGCTTGCTCGTCACGCACCGATCTCGCAAACAAGCCCCTTCATGCTAATACTACAAGCGATGTAGCCAGAGATCCCTTATTTAACTCGCAAAAAGCTATCAAAAATCCCAGATCTCCCCGATGAAAGACAAACAAGCCACTAATGAATGAGCGCTTTCGAACAGAAATAGCTTGGAATTTGTCTCAAGGCAACCGATTACTGCAAGTTAAAAAGAAATTGATTGTTTTCTGCTGAAAGGAATGACCCCAAACCACGAGAAGGACAGGAAACCCGGACGCTGCCGCCCGCTTTCCGATGCTTTCTCGCGCTGTGTCGACGCCGATATCTGGCGAGCACAGACATCGGCGTTGATCGGGCTTCGGCTAGCGTCGCCATGCATTTTTGACGACGCACGCTGACGCGCGTCGACGCTGGACGATGTCGACGCTTGAAAACGCCGAAAGTACGCTGTATGTGGTTAGGCCTTAAGCGACCCGCCAGCAAGACGTCACTCGCCAAGCACACCCACAAGACTGCCCTTTCGCTGTAGAGTACTGTGACTTCACCAAACGATTCGCTGACAACCCGTTCGGTTCCATTCGCACGGTTTGCAAGTACCTGGGGTTCCAATCAGATTTACGCAATGCTCCGGCACGTGTAATCCAGTGTCTAACGTTGATACGTCGGACGGTGCCATACCAACGAAATATAAATAACGATGTGTAAATTCATATCGATGCACAATAAACATTCAAATGATCCTGTGAAGGGACATTTCACTTTCTATTTACCAATTCCTATGTCTAACCGATTCCTATGAAAGAAGGATCAGCCACATTACTTTTGTTTTACAAAACACAACTCTACATATATTCACGCCTGAAGAAGCGTTCACTAAGCCCCGGAGGTATTCTATTGAGGTAACAACGAACGCTCATGCATATGGGACATAATGGTCGGCAGTAACTGCATTAAGTCGAACTGTTAGGCTTTCCTTGTTGTGTGATCATACAACTTATTTTCCTTAAGGATCATTATCACTAGGAACAGGGTGCAGTAGTTGTCTTAACGCATAAGTGGGCATCAGATGAAGTTGTCACAGTTGGCACTACTCAAATATCCCCAGAATTGAAGCACTAACAACTTAAAGCACTAAAAATATTTCAACCGAACTTCGCTGACACCTATAACTATAAAACCGCTTCCACAGTCGTGCAGCCTAACCGCCCAGACTGGCGCACAAGGTTGTCAATTCTTTCATATTGTCACCCGAAGAGGCCATTTTGAAACCTTGCAAAATCCTTAGCAAGAGGGGAGAAGGGTTTCACTTAAGTAGCAGATCCTTTATTTTTTTCAGTGCCAAATATTTTAAACATGACAAACACTCGTCGCTTAATGCGCGATGTGCGCAGGAACGAATGCTATAATTAAAATCCGCAAAATTCTTTTTCTTAGACAGGTTTGTTTGGGTTGAAAAGTTCCAACACAACTGTCTGCTGGTTCGTATTAGTCTTATGATGTCCTCTTTAGTTAGTTTTCTCTCAACATGCATGTACGTGCAGTGAAGCACCCTTTACAGAGAGTTATTGATGCGATTGCAGGCAGCGCGAAACGATGATAGCTTCCCACACGCAGATTTCGCTGTAACACTACCGAACGCAGGACGACACAGTTCAGATTGCAGCATTTCATCACATGAATTGAGGACCATAGAGTTCTTGGTCGGCTTCAGCACGCCATTGTTATTGTCTCGAGACGGTATTGTAGGTTTCGGTCGAAACGGTGCTGCCTTTCATTGGTCCACGCACAGCTATTATGTACAGCTTGTTTTCCCTGTTGGAATACGGTATCGGGTTTACTACTTCTATACTTGACAAATCTGTGATAACGTTGTGCCCAATCGTTGGTGACGAACCCGGGCAACAAAGGTTTGGCAGACTGTGCGCTCTTGAGGCACAGTACCGTTTACTCATTAGTAGCTTGGCACCGTTAGCAAAGTGCACGGGCAGGGTCAGGGGAAGCGTTTTGAGTTGATGTGACAATTCGACGGAAGTAATACTTACTGCTTTAGCCATACCAACGACGAAATGAAACTTTTACAAGCGACAACTCTATTGGTAAAGCAGTGGAGAAAAACCCCGGCCTGTATGGCCATCGCATTGCCCAAATTGAAGAACAGATCATCCAAAGAAGAAGAAGCAGTATACCAGTGTTGGTTGCAGAAATCGAGCCAGGGTTGCATGCGTGGCTAAGTTAGGTAGGGGTAGGTTCGACTACACATGGCACGTACGCGTGCCTAAGATAAGTTACCGCGAATTTGCAAGGATGGGAACGAGCGGAAGCGATGCGCCGGCACCGTGCAGAACAGTCTCCGTAGAAGCACGGCACTGTCTCGCAAGTACTTCGGGCCATACAAAGGAAAGGAAGCAAACTATACGCGCCACTGATGTGATGAGCTCAGCGAGGATGGAGATCCTTCCTATTCCTCGTTAGAAACAGCGCCCTTCAATCCCGCGCTTCCGTGACGGGGGCAACGCTCAATGTTATAATCCTTTTTGCACCACGCGTAGAGGCACAAGACGCAGGATTACAGTGTGTACATTAGACAATATTTGGACGCGAAATAGTTGCACGCCATTTCCAACGCTCTGAAAAATGAAATGAATGTAGGGAAGTTTACTGAAAAACTCTTGTTCAGGTGCATGTTTATGTCGATAACTGCGTCGGTAAACGGGCAAGGAAAGCGTTAACGGGGGCGACGAGAGGATGTATACTATCCTTTTTTTATGGGCGGTGGTGGAAAAGTGAGCAACTGTTCCTGGGTGCTTTGGCGCCTTTGCAAATTTGGGGACGAGACCAAGGTTGGAAGAATGCATTGCCTTTAAGAGCACGTCCGTAGTTAACTGTAGGGGTGTATACGTATGCCCACCTAACAGTATAGGGCCATTTGGCGGATTTTAGGTGCTGTGAATTAGTTTCGGGTTAGCTCGAGTCCGGCAAGTGGGTGGGAGATGCTCGGAGGAGGTGGGGCAGGAACGTGCGATCTCCTGTGTCCTCACCTTTCTGCCTAGTCGTGCACATCACTGGGTGGGTACTCTTTGTTGAAATAACGCTATGATCATATCAATGTTATAGCATGCCGGTCGGGCTTGAGAAAGTACTCTTTTTGTGTGTGCGGTCCAGGAGCTCATAGGTAGCAGGTCAGGGTGTTCGGGACATCGCGTTTGAAATGCTTCTCGGGCATAGGCATCTCGTATACTTGTCGTACCCGGACATGACCTTGGTTGTATGGGACTTTGTCGAAAGTGACCCTGAAGAATTTCTGTTTTTGGGACCTTTGGGTGACTACGTGGCTGGGTGTGTATGTGTGTGTGTGTCCGCGCGCGCGCACGCACTCACGCACGCACGCACGCCTATTATTCAAAACAATTTATTCAATCAAGTATGCACAGCTACAGAGGTGGAATACTTTAAAGCAACTCAAAAATTTTGAGGATTGTGGAACAAGGCCTGAATTACATCAGATACCTTATTATGAAGCTCTTTGAGCTTCGCAGCAAGGTCGCCTTTTCCAAACAAGGAACGCCAGTGCCTAACTGCTGTCAAAACGCTACGTCGTGTCGTCTGCCCCGATACGCTCATGCATGCCGTGCCCTATATGGAGATATGGAGAGCACGCGCCAACTGCAGTACCAGTCAGCTAAGGGCTGTGTGAAAACACACTGTTATTGGATGCGGTGGGAGAAGAGGGTACGGTAGTGCAGTTGTTACAAACAAAGCACGCACACACGCACGCGCACATGCCCGCGCACACGCCCGCGCACACGCCCGCGCACACGCACACGCACACGCACACGCACACGCACACGCACAAGCACACGCACACACACACACACGCACACACACACGCACACACGCACACGCACACGCACACGCACACGCACACACGCAAGCACACGCACACACCAAAACGAAACGAACCGAACCGAACCGAACCGAACCCGAGAAGTGAAATATGAACCAGACATAAATAAAATAGCTTGTTTAAACACGGACAACTCCAATCGGCCTCACTACTGGCTTGGGCCATTCGGTCTAAAGGAAATGGTTATTAAAACGGCGTCCTCTCACTGGTGTCGTGTGTAGTCCACCGAAAAAGGTACTGCAGGAAAGCCAACTTTGCCTGACGACGATGATGATGATCGGGGGTGAAGTTAAAAATTAATGCGCTTCGCGTGGTCGGAATCGAACCTGGGATCATCGCGTTGGGAAGCCGACATCTATCCCATTGCGCCACACCAGCGGACCCACATCACACCCCCTTACCATACACAGAACAGCCCCGCGGATCCACATCACACTACCTCGCCATACACATAACACTTCAGCGGACCCACATCACACCTACTTACCATACACATACGGTAAGGATCGCGTTACCACCATACTAATCATCATGAATAAATAGGGTCCGCTAGCTTCTGGGTTGGTTCGTTTGTTGTAGGACTTGATTTTGAAAAGGTTCCCGTTGCCCCATCGTTTTGTCGCTTCGACAGAGGGGTGCTGATTTAAATTTTCGCGCTAAGAAGGCCTTCTGGGCGTATCGTTTGATGCCGAGTGACGCTGGCCCTTCGCGGCCGCTAACAAGCGCGGCTCATCGGTGTTCAGGGCCCCGTGCCCGCTGTGCGCGCCATGCGCGGCGCATATGTGTCGCGGCCGTTGCAATTGAGCGCGTCACTCATCCGCAGTGCTCTGTGCAGCGCGGGCCCAAAATAACGAGCCGTGGCGTGACAAATTGGTGACAGCAGCCCAGGAAGGATGGGCCCCGCGACGCCGCCACTGCGCGCTGCCGCGCTTGGCTGGTAGGCCGCTTCCGTCCCCGTCTCGCCCACGCTGACGGAGCTATGGCCCGTGCACTTGCAGCAGCAGCCGTCGCCTCCCGAGATGTCCGGGAGCTTCTTTGCTGCTTCGACTGGGGGCCGAACCTCGCTCAGAAGTGAACGCGTTTAAAAGACGTTAGTCGCTGCTTGGCTTGTTTAAACACCAAGGTGGTGAGCCGCTGGCATTTGTAAGCCTCGACGGCCCGAGGTTCCTTTCCGTGCCTGCACTGAGGGAGCAGCAGGCAATAAGCAACGTTGTGTGACTGCAGGTGCTCTCTTCCTCGAAAGCTCTGGCGCGGGGAGGAATGCGTGGACTGGAGTATAGAAGCTGTACTCTTCGTTACAACTGCCATCGAATTCACTTACTGAGAGGTTAGGATAATCATCTAGTGCCCCTCCCCCCTCACTTTTTTTTGGGGGGGGGGGGGGGGGGGAAGTGGAGGGGCGTATAGGCAACCCCGCTGTGTCATCAAAATTACGCCCGATGCGATTTCACGCCGAAGTGAGTTCCGATCATTACTAGAGACCGGAACATTAGGCACGAAAAATCACGGTTTTAGGCGCCTATAATAGGCACTGAAAAGTGCCATTTAGGCATTTATAAGCAGCAAAATACTGTCGTTTAGGCACATATAGGTTCAAATCGTATTTACTTCAACGGCGTATTTTACGACAAATTTTTGACTTGAAGTAAACACAGCGAACAAGTGTCTTGCTGTGGGAAAGTAATGTTATTTTCTTCGTGAAAATTGGCCGCACAAGAATTGATATTTTAGCAGACTTACGTGAAATACATGGTGATTCGACAACAAAAGAAAAGCTTAAAAGCCATGACAAGCCAGACCCGTATCAATGATTTGCGAGGTGTACCTCTTTTCAGTCGATAATTGCGCGCGAAAAAAATAACACGCAACGCTCACTGAAGGTGGGGGAGCGTGCTTGTACTTCGGGAAGCTCCATGACCTGATTCCATCTGGAATACCAGGATGTTTGGTGCTCAGAACCTTCGGCAGTTCTTTGAGCCAAGCGAATGTAGGAATTTTATGTCAGACAGAACTGCAGATTGCCAGACAGGAATGGCTCTATCAGCAACCGGTCCTTTGGGGATGGTTGCGGATCATGGACCTTCAAAATGAGCTCAGCAATCTTAGTGAGTGGCGCCCAAGATGTGGTCTGCGGAAATGTTAAGAGCGTGAAATAAGCGTGATGTATATATTTTCGGCTGCGACGCTTTTGTCGTCTGCAAAGTTGTTAGTACCACCAGCGAGTGTTTTTGTTGTAGTTTTCGCCCTTAGCCGGGTTTTTTAAAGGGTAACAACGGGCTTTGGTGGAAGAGGCACAATCGGTAACTGCTGGTTGAATACACAACTGCAGACAGAAGAAAGATTTTGTTGCAGGTATTTATTCGTTGACATAGCAGAACGACCTCTTCCTTAGCTCTTCACAGCACCAATGAATCGCATAAATAGCACCGGTAAGTGCAATAATTCCGTACAAACTACTTTACTGATGCCTTTACTGAGCTATTCTAACCTGCAGAAGGAGATGACTAGGGAAGCTGCGGGAATAACACCATTCAGGAACTATGCGCTATATACCGATTATCTATATTAGAAAACACGCAATTGGAATTAATTCCCTTATTGCTAGGTTTCCAAATGCCCTTGAATGTTACCCAGCACGACAAATGGCGGCTGTCACGAGTCACGACTAGAGTATTTCAAAAGTGCCGAGATACTCACTCCTGTAAGCTCGGTTTCTCGTTCCTTCTTCGTCCTACGCGTGCTGCATCTTGCCGTCCGGCGGTATTCCCGTGATCGGCGGATGACTGTGCACGTGTTCGTAGCGTCACCTTAAAACTTTGGCGTGTCAGATTTTCACGTGGTTTTACCTTACAAGGCGTATTTGACCTTGAATGGCATTTGCGCAGCTGCGTCGCGTTCATTTTCTTCACTTTTAGTTGTTTGTTGCGTTGGCAACAGCCGGTAGTGGTTAGCAATGGATAGGGCACACGGGCTAAAGTTCTCACCGTTGGTTGGCGGACACAGCGCGTCAGAAGGACATAGAACAAAACAGCTTGTGTGGGCAGGGGTGACGTCGGTGAGGTTGGCTGCGGTGTCGCTGCGTACAGGCCTCAGGCGACTCGGCCGATGTGGAGAGGTCGAGGTGGCGGTGACTTGTGCCCAATTTGCGTCTCTCGGCTTGTTTGGCACCGCCCGCAGATTCTTCTTGCAAATGGGGGCGATAAGCACCCCTTTTCCGGCTTTCGAAGCGAGAGCAGTTCTTGCAGACCATCGACATGAAAAACCAAAAAAGGTATATACCTATAACACCCAAAAGGCATTTTTAAGCAGTAAAAAGCCCATATGGGCCCATATAGTGAAAATAGGTGCTAGAAAGTCCATGTAATCAACAAAAACAGCAAATAATAATAATTAATCAGAGTTTTAGTGTCTATTAGTGTGCCCAGGAAAAGCCGGAGGGCCTTTGTGCTGGCGCACGGGGAAAAAAAAAAAGACAAAAGGAAACAGGCGACGCAAGATGTGCACATTTCACACAATAAAAGAAAATAGCATCGGTTACACTGAACGAAAATTACACGCTTTGACACACACACACACACACACACACACACACACACACACACACACATATATATATATATATATATATATATATATATATATATATATATATATATATATATATTGATTGATTGATGATTGATTGTAGTGTTTAACGCGCCGACGCAACGCAGGCGATGAGGCGCGCCGTAGTGGAGGGCTCCGGATTAATTTTGACCACCTGGGGATCTTTAACGTGCGCCGAAATCTCGTACACACGGGCGTTTTTGCTTTTCGCCTCCATCATCCATCAGACAAGCCACCGCCGCGGCCGGGAATCGCCCCGCGACCTCGTGCTCAGCAGCGCAACGCCTTAGCCACTGAGCCACCGCGGCGGGTATATATATATATATATATATATATATATATATATATATATATATATATATATATATATATATATATATATATATATATATATATATATATATATATAAGTTGGGCAATGCACGCGAATGGTCATTGACGCATGCATACATACGTGCAAGAGAAATATGCAAATGGGGTAATGTGAGCCGTACAAAACGGAGTTGGCAAACACTTGTGATAAACAGCATAAGAGGGGTGCATACATGGAACGGACCGAGAAAATAAAAAAAAGCAATAAGGAAGAAGGAAAAAGGTTTATGTCGCTCGCGCTTCACGCAAGAATGCAAGAATGAAAAAGCGTAAAGTTATGGCATGACAAGCTCAGGGACAAGAGAGTCGGGGAATTATTGAATGTAGTAAAGTATCCAGAGTACCGGTTGTACAAACACTGCATAATCAATCAATCAATCAATCAATCAATCAATCAATCAATCAATCAATCAATCAATCAATCAATCAATCAATCAATCAATCAATCAATCAATCAATCATGTTTATTTACGTGCCCAGGAACAGCCAGAGGCCTGAGTGCTGGCGCACGGGTAGTTACATGAAAACAAAATACAAGAAACATATAGCAAGAAACAAACAAGCGACAAGACACACACAAATTGAAGTAGTGAAGATGACAGAAATAAAGCACAGGCGGAGCCTGGGTACAGGTAAAAAATAAAAAAAGAAGATGCCTATGTTGCTCTGCCTGTCGTAAAGGCCACACGACAGGCAGAGCAACAAAGTTTGACAGTAATACAACAAAAACAACGGCAAGAGTGTAGAGACAAATGATAAGACGAACAAATGACAGTAAGCAGTTTCAAAAATAGGCGACTATCAGTTGGATAGACACAACCGCAGAGAAACCAAATTCCAGAAAAACAAAGAACGACAGACATATCATAGGTGTTTAACATACTGTATTCAACGCCGCTGTACGGTAAATTGTAAAGGATTTCTGAAAGATGTCAAGGCGTTCAAAGAAGCGGTTGTAACAATTCTGTATTCTGCGCACAGGAGAATGATTGGAGTTGCGCGCAGCGATCAAGAATAATAATAATAATAATAATAATAATAAAGTATAAGAAGACTAAGAAGATTAGTCTTGGAAAAGGCCAACGGGTGAGGGCTACCTCTATAGCTCTGCGTTTTGAACCACGAAATCTCTCCAAAATTCACGTGATCGCAAATATTTTTAGTAGAATGACCACCAATGTCGGCGAGCTAAGCCTCGTGGAGGCAATCAAATATGCGCCGACTTCTTCTCTTCGCCCCATCCTCTCACGCCTAGTGCGACGGGGCGCGGATGGGGTGACCACGGAGCGGGCCCTCCCTCGACTGGCCTCAGCCCCAGCGCATTGCAGCGCAAAAGGGAGCGCACTCAGTGGGAGCCCGAAGGAAGTGCGCGCTTTCCGGGGCAGGCGCACCTGGCCGCTGGGGGACAAGGTGCGTGGGTTCGCGCCAACAGCCAGCTGGGCCGCCACTTTCCTTTTCGTCCCGCTGCGGCTGCTCGCGACGCTATTTTGTTCCCTCGCGAGCAGGCGACAACTGGGGCGGGCTGACCCGCGGCGAGCGCCACTCCGGCCGTCCGGAGTCCCCCGGCGAGACTGTCACCCGCCACCGCCGCGGTGATTTCTGCGCACCACGAGTCGCGAGGGAGCCGCCGTTGCTCCCGCTTTTAGGCGATCGTAAATTTTGATTCCCAGACGAGGGAAAATTTCTTCACCACCTCTCTCCGAACGCGTGCACCCAAGTTAGCAACGGGCCCGGTCCCGCTCGCTGCGAGCACGCTGTTCGTTTATTTGGGGAAACGCGACTTCGAGCTCGGCGCACGATGGCTCCTCGCCGATGCCTCCTGACGCGCATTCTTGGTCGTTCACAGCTGCCGCTGTTGTCCGACGCTTCACTTTGGCCTTACAGCAGAGGCCGCGAGCGGCCGAGTCGAGGGCGCTCAGAGGGACCGACAGTGAAAAAAACGAACAATGTGGTTAGCACTCTTTAAAGGTTAATTCGACTGCGTTCCCACTTTAGTGATTCTAGTGATTCGCAACAGCGTTATGTATATTACAATGCGCACAAATGCTGTCTCGACTGAGAACTAGGAAACGTATCCAACGTGACATCTGATCAAACGGACGTCTTGCGGTTCGGAAAAACCATGTGCCTGTTTTGAACTCAGGCCGCAGGACGTCCAGCTCACCCAACTGAGCCTCGCATTCATTCGCTAACCTTTCAATGGGAGCGCACAGACACGGATATGTGTGTGCACATATATTTTGCTCCCTTGCACGGGCGCTTACCCGGCAGCGGTTGGAACAAAGGGCGCCGTCGTCCGGGCTTCCCAAAGTGCGCGCTCGGATGCCGCCGGCAGCGCGCGCGTGGCTTGGCCGCAACGCAGTCACGGCGCGCGCGCGGCGTGCCGACGGAAGGCAGCGAGGCGTCGAGGCGCGGGGTCGAGAGGGCTGCCGCGGAACCGGCAGGTTCAAAGCGCTTCGCCCGGCGCGTGTCGGTTGGGCAACGCCGCGGATACACCTGTGTCCCTCCGAGGAACGCCCCCCTCCTCTTTGATTTAAGCTGACGGCGGCTGCGTTTTTGGAAATCTAAATCACCTTTCTTATCCTCCGGCGGATGTCCTTGCCACCTCCATAACCTGACCCCTGGCCGCTCTGCTCTCGTGCGCCCTGCGCCGTTCGGCGAGAAGTGTCCCTCCAAACGCCTACCAGGGAGAAATGCTCGGGTGTTAAGTTGTCGGCGTAAAGTTGACCGCACCGATTTCGAATCTGGGATTTGTCAATACGAAGACGGGTCAACACAGTGTGACAGGTGAAGCCTGTGGCTGACACAGAACGGCGAGAGCGATCGGGCTCCCAGGCTTGGTATCCAGTAGGCGTTTTGCCATGGTGGTGTGGCTGGTAGCGCCGGGAATGGAGGCTGCCGCGCAGGCTGACAGAGCGCACGCCAGGGGCTTCAGTGGCCTTCTTCGCCAACGCTGGTCAGATTGTTGTCTTGATTGCGATAGGACGAGTGCATTTCCATGTTGCTTGAGCCGCGAGCAGGAATGGGAAGACGTGAGTGGTAGTTTATGCGAACCTTGCACCCTTGTCGTCCATACATCACTACTCGTCTGACTTTTTTACTGTTTGGCTGTCTTAGTCTAGCGGGCATTAGGGTGTGCACCGAACGCGCTGGAACTGAAGAGAGGCTACATCCTGGTCGGTAATTTCACGCCCGCGAAGCTTTTCACGGCAAAGCCCGACTTATTCACTGTAAAGTTATGCTGCCGCAGCGCACATCTGGTGTGAGAGTCGCATGCCCTTCGTGACGTCTCAGAATCATCGGATTTGACACCGTGCTCCGCATGAAGCGTCAGAAATAGCGAGGGAAACGCATCGCCATAATGCGCGGTCGTGACGAGCAGCATTTTAGCTGCTCTTTATGATCAAAAGTTTTATGCTCAGGTCTGTTGTTGTTATATAGCCGTAACCCGTGCTGGACTCGCAACGTGGCCTACAAGATAAATTATATAATCAGTAATGTTGGAAATTTTAAGCATTAAGTGGCACTTGCTGGCAGAGCTCACATATGGTATATGGACATCATCACAGCTAAATAAATAAAACAAATAAAATAAAATGAATACATAAACGAGGACAGGCCGTGTTTATAAAATACAAGAACTAAAGAAAGTACATGATAACGTGATTGAGTAGAGCGATCGTTTCCAAAGAGAAATAAAAATAACTATACAAAAATGTGGATTGAAAGTTTAGCGATTATAGGTGGGAGCGTACGTCAGTATTACTCAGCAATGTATTATGAATAAAATGTGGAGAGAAAGAAAACCAATAACAGCGATGAGATATATGAACTGATGGGGTAAAGCATCGAAGGAAAGAAAGAATGCTTCGTGGTTATAAGTTTTCTTCCGAAGACCGGGACCTGGATGGCCCCAGAAATGTTTCACTCACTCTCCAACCACCGCGCGATCCCCTGATTCTGCACACACTGTAACATCACTGCACTGCCAATCGTAAACCCCATGGGTAACGGCTTCCACAGAAGTGGTTTTCATGACATAAATGAAAGTCACTTCGGGTGCTATAAGGGCCGGGTGACGTCACTTCCGGTCATGATATTCCTGTTGATGTTACTTCAATTGCGATTCCTTTTCCAGTTATGACGTAACGTCTTAAAACGTCGTTCCGGCGGTTGTCTTAAGCGGCCTCTTTTTTTGGAGCTACATGACGGAGAAAGGTCGGTTGGGGTACACATGATTTGCTTTGTAAGACATTGCTGGCTAGCGGAAAATTACTGCAATGGTTCGTATGGTTAGCTTCCGGTAGAAAGTTTCCTTTGTAGAAAAACAATTTCGCTCGCCTTGGGCAGCACATAGCGAAGGTCACGGTTCCGAAATGAATCTTTACAAGAATTCCTCAGCGTCAGGGGACCTCGCGCCACCGGCTAACGGAGTCTTTGGCCGGAGGAATCGCTTCAGTGTAAACGCACCTGGGTGGCCCCTTCGCTTCAGTTGAGAACGGCCAGAAAACCTTACGAAACTGTCCCTGAGACCCAGTAAAAGTTCGCATTCGAGCCGCTGCAGAAGCAAGGACAAAAGTAGCCAACGCAATACGGCCGAGAAATGCGTTTTCAATCACCGAATCGCTCGAGCATCGGGCTCTTTTGACGTCTTACCCCGCCGAACACGCATTTGCGAAAATTCTGTAGTTCCCAAATGTTGGGGCACCATCGCAGTGGCTCACTGGCTAAACCATTGTGCTCGCAATAAGCACGGATTCTATTTATGGCCTATTCCTGGCGCGCAGGATAAACATAGAAAACACGCCCGTATCTTGCCTTAGATGCACGTTAAATGACCCAAGGTAAGTAGGCAAAATAATTAATCAGCCGATAATAAAAATTCAAAGTTCAAAGGTGGGCGGCTTCTCCAGGTCAGAAGGCCGCGCGCAGCCGCTGCTCGGGTGCCAGCTGAATCAGGCTGCGCTGGTCAACGTGCGTTCCCACTGTTCATGGGTGGGGGATGGGAGAGGAGTCGGGTGTTGAGGGCCTAGGAAGACGGGCGATTTGAATCCTACGAAGTGACTTCCGATCAACGGACAGGTAATTTTTTCTCGCGTTTACAAGGTACATTATTTTGCGTCTTGAAGAAGAAATGAGGTGAGGAAGGGAGGGTGGCAGAGCTCAACTCTACCCTAAAGGGCTCATTATTATTTCCTGAGCATGGCTCTGACCATAGGGTTGTAATAAAGAACATTTGCACTAAAGGTGGGAGGGAAGGATGGAGGGTGGGAAGGAATTGCAGAAACTCCCACGATGGAATTGACGCTAAATGCGTAAGCAGCTCTGCTATGTACCGAACCCCATTGAAATCGACTTTACTCGTATACGTGAATGCATTGCTTTCAAGACATTTTTATTTAGTAATAGGCCATAGAGGGCCTATCATTAAATACCTTCATAAGACCCCATGTAATCCGGTAAAAGCGCACGCTATACACCGAACCACCTAAAAGTCGGCTTTACTACTACACACAAGAGCATGGATGAAAAGACTTTCTTTAAAGGGGCAATTTAAGCTTTTGTATACGAAAATATCGAGGCCGTGGGGCTTTTATCACTAGCATTTCTTGTGCGTTGAAAGTGTGACACCTGTTGAATCCATGTAGAAGGGATTAAGCCTTGAAAACAAATGTGAATGTCAGGCAGGTTAACTAGAGTAATCACGTGCCTTGGGAAAAGAGGGATGCGCATGGGAAATGTGCAAGGGGAATGCAAGGAAATGTAAAGTAACGACAGATAGATAAAATAATCAAATCAAATAAGTGGTACAAAAGCAAAAAAATGAAAATACAGCTGAGACCTAAAGATAAACTTCCCCTGCGGGCACAGAGCGGTACAGGTACCGCCGTTCACCCAGGAAAGTTGTACTGAAAAGAAAGGAAGCGTTTTCATCCGTTGCTATACGAAAAAAATTCGTCTTTTGCATTCAGAATTTTTGTTCGACTAATTAGAATGAAGCGCAAGAACAACAATCTGCCGTCGGGATGCTGGCGTGGGGCTGAAGCAGGGTTTATTGAGGCACAAGTTGAGGCGACGTTGAACTAAGATTCATATCGAGTACATTTATTTAAAGGAGTACTGACACAAAATTTTAGTGTTACGTTTTTATCGCTGCTATGAATGCCTATTTTCCCACTAATCATAGAATGGCACATTAGACGGTCGATCGCAGCGTAAATAATCATTTACGGTGTCGTTTGTTCGTGTCAGTTTCGGTTTCGGCAAAATCAACGCCGAGTGGCCGCCATGACAGGAGGGTACACGTGACGTCACCATTCTTGTGAAGACCGGCCGAGGTCTTAACCATCCCCACGCGCCCGGGCAGCATGACGTCAGTGCCAAAGCCATGACGTGGAACACACGGCGTAGCAGCACGCGCCAACGGTAGCCGGCGCGTCGGCTACGTCACCCCCTACGTCGGCTGTTTGGGGCAAGTAGCAGATGATGTCATGTCGGCCCGCTCTGGGCTATTTCGTGCGGGCAAAGATTAAAGTGGATTTAAATTAAGTTATACTAAACGGTTACTGTTGAAACATGCTGGGAGATCTTGATAAGAAGGAAGCATTGTACCATAGTTATCTGAGCCTGTACGGAGCCGACCTTCAAATGTTAGATTGGATCGGAGGTGGAGTCGTCAAGTCATTCTATATTTTGATTAGGCGATGATAAAGTCTCCGAAGTCGTTTGTGTATCCCTGACACGCAGTGATGAAAATACTCTTGCAACAGGTGTAGCCTTCTGCACGCCTTTATGTTCGGGATACACAACGTGCGAAGCTGAGTGCAGCGCTGTTCGGATGGCGCGCGTGCTCATGGACTTCTGATCAATTGCAGTTTTCATCACGACGTACGACCACCAGCCCATAAAGGCCCATCCTAACCTAAGATGATGTGTAGCTGGAATAAATTATAGTGGGACATGTGCTAGCTGTCATCTGAGATATACCAATACAACACCCGATGTGTAAGTAGGGATTAGCAGGAAACCATGGATGTGGTGCAGAAAGGGTTGTTTTTTCCCCCTAAATAATGAACGCAAGTTTGACACGTAATTCAAGATTAGGTAACAGCAATTTGTGTTTCATTTTAGAAATGCTTGTTTCACCGTAAGCTTTGGAAAGGAAAATTTTATCTGTTACTGTCCTCAACTATAACCGCATACACAGGCTAGTTATTTCTATAATCATGAATAAATTGTCCGTCCGGTTGTTGAGAGTGAGAAAGGGAGGGAGGGAATTACAGAAACATCCAAAGATGTAATTGTCGGATAAATGCGTTAGCAGCTCTGCTATACACCGAGTCGCTTTGAAGTCGGCTTCATTGCTATGTTAAGATGCATTGCTGACAAGTCAGTTTTTTCAGAGGCACTATATTCAGTATGAAATTAAGGTATGAAATTCAGGTATGAAAGCCCAACCGGGCCATTCATTAAATACCTCTATAATAACCTGGGTTGCCCTATGAAACCTTTACTACGTACATACTACATACATACTACCATATTTATTCGAACATAAGGCGAGGTTTTTTCCAGAATTCGTAGTGTCAGTCATACCCCGCCTTATATTTGAAGCTCAGTGTATATATATATATATATATATATATATATATATATATATATATATATATAGTCTGGAAAGATAAAAACTCACACAGAGCGCGAAAAAATAAGGTATAGTAGAGACAGAGACACACGAGAAAGACGTAGAAATACCCTGAAGAAAGGAAGTCCTCTTCCTGAAACGTCAGTAAACTTATTTCTATGTTCTACGTCTTTCTCGTGTGTTTCTCTGTCTCTACTAAACCTTATATATATATATATATATATATATATATATATATATATATATATATATATATATATATATATATATATATATATATATATATATATATGGCGATTTTTTTGCTCTCCAAACTGCACCCTCGCCTTATAATTGAATAAATACGGTACATACATACATACATACATACATACATACATACATACATACATACATACATACATACATACATACATACATACATGCATACATACATACATACATACATACATACATACATACATACATACATACATACATACATACATACATACATACATACATACATACATACATACATTCGAACACGTATCTATCGAACACGGATATATCGAATTATTGTCTATATCGAGCAGTTTCGACATCGCTTTGGAAATCCCACGCAAAAGAGTAGCGCTATTGTACGCGTGTATCGAAGTCCCGATCGCGGGCACATTCGATATATCGAACGGCGTTCTGCAGGTGCCCCTGCAAGCGCACTTCTCCGAAGGGATGGATGCGCTGATGATGATGACTTCATGGAGGCCTCGGTGAGGAGGAGGCGTCGCTTCGATGGCCTTCAACACCTGCTGATTGCACGCTAGCATGGGAAGTGATTGGGTGAGTAAGGCAATAAAGGAGGAGGGGAAACTGACCGGAAGCGCTCGGTTTCTGGCATTTTTTCTGCGTGCTTGAGCAGTTAGCAGTTGCGGATCGCGCACGGGAACCGATGCGGCGGGGTGCGTGTTCTTGGCCGGGACTCGCGTTTCGAAGCCATGGTCACGGAAAAACGGAAGAATTTGGGTTTAGCGACGAAAGCAGACATTATTCGACGGGTACAGGCCGGTGAAAAGATGTGAGCTGCAGAGGTATACGAAATTTCTCGCAGCATTTCTGAGCGCGATACTGCGCATCAAACCTGACGTAAAGGCGAATGCAGCACGGCCATGGCCCAGCCGATCCGGAGCATGTCGTGTGCAAAGTGACTTTGTTGCGCGGTTTCAAATTAGAGGTGTTCGGATACCGAAGGTGACGGCGCTGGGTGCCTCGGGAGTGAATTAGAGAGCTGCTACCATTGCCATGTGCCATTCCTAATGACACAACGGCATACGAGTTCGTGAGTGCCGACGACGATGTGCAGGCTGTGGCTGACATCACCGATGCCAAAGAAGCGGACCCTACTAGCCGTTGTGACAACGTTCCCCCTTACCTACTGCAGCCGAGCTTGCGTCAGTGTTCAGATTCGCCAATTGTGGCACAGTGTATAACGCCGGGTTTTCTCATTTGGGCGGCGATCGTGAGCTTGGAGAAAGTGTGGTTAACTTTATGACGCAAAAGAAGGAGCAAGCGAACCTCAAAGGTTTTTTTCATGTTAAATAAAGTGCGGTGGTCGTTGGGCTGTGTTTCGAATTTTCCGCGCTGTGAGGAGAAAATCGGTGAGCTACCACTTGTCAGTCTCGGAAAGCTCTCGGTGATGTACAGAGTTACGAGATAATGTTTAGACAGGCATATTTTATATTTCAAATTATCGATATATGGAACTATTTCTGCGATCCCCTTGGAGTTCGATTTATCCGTATTCGACTGTACATACACGTGCATGTACGTAAGACACACAACTTGCATGATGGAGAAAGACAGAAAAAGAAATACGAAGGAAGTTAACGCTGACTTCACTAAACTTTAATTTCAATTTCAACTTCCAAAGCAATACAAAATCGTGCTTAAAATTGTCAATAAGCTTACAGGAGAAGGGCCCAAGGTTAAAAACTGCAAGCGGAACGTTCTGTGCTAGTTGTTTAAGAGATAGCAAACAGTGAGCCAATGAGGCAACAAAATGGGGAATAACAGCACCAGGAGGGTGATCAAAATTAAGTCGACAGGTTTTCTTTTTTAATTAGGCGCTTAGATTTACGGAAAGACCACCTCTACAGTGAGGTTATGCGGCCAGGGGGACACAAAATGAGCTGGTAATGATTTATGTCGGTGGCTTAATTAACTAAAATTGAAAAATTAACTTTTTAGTCGCTCTAGTAAGCAGGCATGTTTGCATTGAAAAATTAGACGCAATCGTGTTTCTACGCAGTTTCATTTGGCAGAATTCTTCTAGCGCATCCGTACCCCGAGATATCGAACTGCGAAGTTTAATTGCCGTTCACATGATTACGCATGCTAGGCAGTGAAGACTGTCGCAAAGCTCCTCTTCTTTGTTCTGTGTTTCGATACCGGATCCGAGTACTGCAGATTGCGATAACGCCAGCAATGAGTGAAAGGGTGCCAGTTATCACTTTTGCCCATGCTTCCACCCCGTTGTCAAACTAAGCACAGTACACAGCAGGCACGCCACAAAAGGGAGGAGCTTTGAGCCAGTCCTCACTGTCTTGCATGCGTTCACAGTTCGATATCCCGGAGTACGGATGCGCTAGAAGAATACTGCCAAATTAAACTGCATAGAAACATGATTTCGTCTAACTTTTTAATACAAACATGCCTGCTTACTGCCGCCACTAAAAGTTAATTATTCAATTTTAGTTAACTAAGCCACTGACCTCAATAATCACCTCCTCATTTTGTGTCCTCCTGGGCGCATAACCTCACTGTGGAGGTGGTCTCTACGTACATTTAAGCGCCTAATTAAAAAAAAAAAAGCCTGTGGACTTTTGATCACCCTGTATAATGACTTAAGAACCTAAGGATATGTTGGAAGTTCTTGGTTATATATTACAACTAAGTAAAATGGAACTTTCTATCAGAACTGAGGACGTTAAAGGGAAAAAAATGTCGCTCTAGTAGTAAACTTGGTTTCGCAAGTTAGGTGTCAGTGGCTAGAAACATTTTAAATTTTCTTTTTAAAAGCAGCAGCGCATTAGTTTCTTTTATTTCAAGCGGAAGATCATTCTAGAGAGACATAGCGGAAAAGTAGGCTGAATTCGCCATAGTTAGTTTTTACTTTTAGAAGTAAATTGGGGCGAGACGAAAATCGTGAACGATTGGGATCGATAGCATATGTTTAGGAATATGTCCAGAACAATCATGTGATGAAGCACCTCAAAAAACACAATCCCGATATTATATAAATACATCTTGGGTAAAAATTCGAAGTGAAGGGCACATTTGGGGGGAAAAGGCTATTATCCGAATCCCCTGTTTTTGGAGCCTTTCTGGTGGTATAAGGTGATTTTTATACAATTTCCCCATGAAGTGATACAGTAGTTTCAGTGGCTGTGGATAATTCGCAGCCCGAAATAATCGAAATTACAATACAAAAGTAAAACCTCGTGATTTTTATACAATTTCCCCATGAAGTGATACAGTAGTTTCAGTGGCTGTGGATAATTCGCAGCCCGAAATAATCGAAATTACAATACAAAAGTAAAACCTCTCCTTAACAAGTGTTTGTATGCTCAAAGAAATATTTTTGCATGTGGTATATTAATTTTAACTGTGTGTTTACCGCCATCGTGAAAATAGTGTGTGGTCACACTTAATAATTGGAGTGCAGTTTTTTATACAGGCGGGGAAGTAATTTCCTATTCGGGGAGTGAAAATCAATTAAAGACGATTAGCACTGATGAGCAGATAACCTGTTAATAATGCACCAATGCTCAAGGGTAGATAGGTCGATTTGCAAATTCGAACCTACAACCTCTGCGTCTGAACGGTGTGAAAATAAAGTCGTGTCGCCATCATATAAACCGCATTTTGAGTGGATGAGGCCCTCAGGCAAGTCGTTAATGTATAAAGAGAATAGAAAAAGAACCTAAAACCGGGGGACGTTTTTGTGGATATAAGCAGAGTTAGAAAGTTGGCCGTTGCCTATCGGATAGGGAGAATTTTTAACCGTAGTAGTGCTGGGCCAGTTATTACAGCGAAGCTGTGTATGGCTAGCAGGGCCGTAACCAGAAATACTTTTCGGAGGGGGTTATGGTTTATCAGAATGAAGGAGATTTACCAAAAGGAGCACTAAGTCTGGCTCACACGCTTCCTGGAAAACATTTCGGAGGGGGTTCAAAGCCCCAAACGCCCCCTGTGGCTACGTCCCTGATGGCTAGGGTCCAGCAGATCGCCTCCGGCGACAGAGCGATGCAGACAAGAGTCGCACGCGAGCGTAGCGCCACGTTGCGGCGCCCACTCAAATCCCCGGGATCGTAAAACTGTGCGCCACACCTTCAGCGTATGAAAAAACATGAAAAAATTAAAACAAGCTTCAGGGCCTATATTTAATCAAAAAAATGTTTTCCTAGCAATGCATTTCTGTGTAGAGGTGCAGTCGACTTCAAAGAAAACGTTGTAAGCTTAGTTTTTATAAGATGGCTTTCCGACATCGAGGGTTGCACAGTGAAGCACGTCCATCTTAGGAGAGACTATCATTACCGAAAGTGGCCGTAACCCTTGTTTTATCGAAACTATCCCGAAACAAATTATATGACAATTAGCCGATAAGACGACGCTGACGTTATATTGAGTTTACTTACTTTTCAGAATTACATAGTTCACAGTGACGCTACGGATGTGGAATTCTTGTCTGCTGTCAGTACATGGGCCTTCTACGAAAGGGAAACGGACAGCCCCATGTTTATCCCCTGGAATTAAACTCTTGTTCGTCAAAGTTTCATTCGGGTAATTAACGGGGAAGTATGTTCAATCGCAAGTTACAAACAAGCGTGTTTCGCTTCACGCACCCCTTACACTACGACCCGGTCGAGCCAGCATAATTTCAGTTGTCGATGTCTAATTTTATATTATCGGTAAAGCATGGCAAAGCTTTAACATTAAAGATAATTTAAATCTTTCGCGAAAATAGCTCCATATTAAATAAGCCGGACAAGGTGACCCAGTGGCATCTTGGTGAGTCCTCTGTCTCTAGGACTGCTATATCTGTGTTAGCTGCAAGCTTCAATGTGCGGCAGATGTTGCACGGCTGTCCTGAGGATAGACAGCACCGAAGGCATCCGCCGGCAATTACGCAGTACCGGTCGCTCGATGCCCTTCGTTCACACCTGCCGTCGTGGTTTGGAGTACGCTACCACGTTTGCGGGAAGAGGGGGAAAATAGAGAAAAAAAGGGGCCGATACGCTGTCCGAAACCGCTTTCGTTTTGGCGCGCGGTCTCTTCGGGTACCCCGCAGGTTCATATATGCTCTAAGCCGCGACCAATTGGCGCGCGCTCGCCACGGGGCGCACACGCGGCACGGCCGTCCGCAACATCTGGCCGAGCCAGCGAAGCTACTCGTGTCGAGAAGCGAACAGCGGGACGCGCCGAGCACGTTAATGCTGGCGTAATGGGCAGTGTGCCGCCAGGGCTTGGTCGACGCTTCCGAAGACACGCATCCCGCCGCCCGCGCACTCCCGCTTCCACCATTTTTCTTCCGGTTTGTAAACTCTCCTCGGTGCCAATTTTCATGGCCGTTTCGAAAGCCGAGATAGTTAGCGGGGACTGCCGCGAGTCGCTGGCCGTTACTGCGCGGGTCAAGTACGCCATCGAACGGGGCATGCGAGTGCGGTGCTCCAGACAGGCTCACTTGTTTCGGGCAATTTCCCCGAAAAGAAAAATACCGGCGCGAAGAGTTCAAGACCAAGGCGGGTGTGTTTTTCTTTCCGTGCAGACAGGCGTCAGGTGGCGGGCCGCAAGGGGCCCCCGGCGGACGTGCATCGACGGCGGCCGGTCAGCAGGGGCGGACGTCTGCTGTTGCCGCAATAGGCGAAGACCTGCGGCTGCCGGAAGTTGGGAAACGCGCGCCGTTGGGTTTCACGCAGCGACCAAGTGCAACGCTAGCGTGCGGACTCGCGCCGCGGCGCTCGACCTCAACCGTGACCTGGTGGCCGAGTGCGCAACAGCAGCTCGGGCTGAACGCACTGCACGGCCGTCGGCGCTGTGGGGGCGAGGGGGGAATCGAGAGGAACACCGAGGACTGCGAAGCAATAAAAATGTTTCGACCCGACAGGAGCAACAAAAACAAACAAAGTTCGATTTTGCATAGATTTAGTAACCAATATTTACTTTTCAATTGTGCTCTTGCGAGAAGTATTTGACCATCAGAAGCCTCACTTAGTTAGCTGCGAGATACGAGGGAGAGAAAACTATTTAATGTAAAGGTGATGTCATCCAGACCAACTGCCCGACTTTCTACGACAGCTCACTCATTCACTCACTCACTCACTCACTCACTCACTCACTCACTCACTCACTCACTCACTCACTCACTCACTCACTCACTCACGCACGCACGCACGCACTCACTCACTCACTCACTCACTCACGCACGCACGCACGCACTCACTCACTCACTCACTCACTCACTCACTCACTCACTCACTCACTCACTCACTCACTCACTCACTCACTCATGTACACAAACAGGCGAAACAATCATGACCGAATATTTACAGTTAATTGTCAAAACTTATTGGTATTTTGTTACAGCTCGCATAGCAAGGACAGAGAATGTGTTTAAGGTACTCACGCACTGCATGGCCCCTTTAAGCTGGCTGGGTACAATCGACGTTGTATCCGGTATGCTTTATAACAGAGGCCATTAAGCACACCTTATGCCGCTGCCCGCGATATGCTAGTCAATGTGCAACAGAGTCGAAAGCCCTTGTGCTACTCCGACGTGGAAGTGGACTGGAACTTCCCCACTTCTTCGGGCCCGGGCGCAATCATGACGAGGCGGTGCTAGGGACAAACATGGTTCTAGGGACAAACACATGATACCTCTAAACCTATGCATTTTAAATATTCTCGCCTCTCCCCACGGCTTTAAATGGCAGTTCGATCATGTTTTGTGTAGCGATGTTTAATAATGGCTCATCACCGTTTTTATAACCATCCGTATACCGATGTATATCGCAATGTGTTACTCCTGTTCCTCCCCCCCACCCCTTCTTTTCTTTTTCGCTCTTTCATCTCCCTTTATTCATCCCCATTTGGAGTAGCAAGCCCTACTGTTAGAAGGGCTGACTTCTTCAGTTTTCATTAACGTTTTATTCTCCCTCTCTCTCCTAGGCCCGTATGCGTCTAAAGTTTCCCATAAGGGTTTGCTCTTATGCGTAATAGAACGAGCAACGGGATTGAAAAAGATAGGTGTAACGTCAAGGGACAAGAAGAGAGCGGTGTGATTCAGGGAACAAACGCGTGTTAAGGACACATTAGTAGAAATTAAGAAGAAGAAATGGGCGAGGGCAGGGCATGTAGTGCGAAGGCAAGACAATCGTTGGTCATTGAGGGTAACAGAGTGGATCCCTAGAGAAGGCAAGTGTGCCAGAGGGCGACAGAAAGTTAGTCGGGCAGATGAGGGGAAGAAGTTTGCGGGGATAAATTGGGCACAGTTAGCACAGGACCGGGATAATTGGAGATGTATGGGAGAGGCCTTTGCCCTGCAGTGGGCGTACACAGGCTGATGATGATGATGATGATGATGATGATGATGATGATGATGGGTTTGACGCGCCGAAAGTAGCCCCGGGATATCAGCCGCGCTGTAATGAAGAGCTTCAGATGAATTTATTCCCCCTGGGGACCTGTAACGCCTGCCAAAGTCTTGACGCTCTTACTTTCTAGAAACGATACCTCCACAGCTTAAAATCATAATGCAGAAGTTATTAGCCCATCGTGGATAGCATGAGTGAGTGAGTGAGTGAGTGAGTGAGTGAGTGAGTGAGTGAGTGAGTGAGTGAGTGAGTGAGGGAGGGAGGGAGGGAGGGAGGGAGGGGGGAGGGCGAGATGGAGGGAGTGTCGCAGTCCCAGCGCGATGACGAGTGACAGAGATTTCCCAGAAACGTGGGCGCGTCCTCCGGCGGCCAGTCCTCAGTTGCTGCGGTCGGCGCTGGCGTCCTTGGGCGCGGTTCTTCACCAGGCAGATGGCCGCCGCCGTTGCTGCATCATGTCGACTGAGCGCGCACACGAACCCGTATAACGTGACGAAGGAGCTCTGCTTGTTACAAACAGCGGCGGAAACACCTGGTTAACGCCCGTATAACTGTAAAGGCGCGTGCCGCGCGCATGCAGCCTGACGAGAAGAGCTGGAACGTGTCAATGGCAAAAGGCGCGGCCGTCTTGCAGGCAGTCGGCCTCATGGAGGTAGCCGTGGAGTAGCCAGAAACGGCAAAAATTAATGAGGTTGCTCCTGTTTGCAGGCTCTCTCCGGAACGCCCGCAGCTAATAGCGAGTGACTTTCCAGACGTATCGATCTCTCCCATTTTTGTATGTGTTTTATGATGCTTTTTTTATTAAGCGAAATGTAACCAAGGAGCGCTGCGAAAAAGAAGCAGTAAAAATTCCTGATCTTAAAAAAGGGTTACTTACTGCTCCTTCTTTATTTGCTGTATTGTCGTGCAGCTTAATGAGTTGTTGATTGATTGATTGTAGGGTTTAACGCGCCGACGCAACGCAGGCGATGAGGCACGTCGTAGTGGAGGGCTCCGGATTTATTTTGACCTCCTGGGGATCTTTAACGTGCACCGAAATCTCGTACACACGGGCGTTTTTGCTTTTCGCCTCCATCAGAAAAGCGGCCGCCGCGGCCGGAAATCGAACCCGCGACCTTTAATGAGTTGTTGCCAGGATTACCAACTTGTTTACAGTTTTGAGGTGGGCCGCACTTATTTAATGTTTATATTATTTATATTTTATTCAGTAGCACTGCTGCCTGGTGTGACGAACTATTCCTAGAGTGAGCGTTCGTTGCCAACCAGATAATGGACAAAAGTGGTGAAAATGTACGTGTTTTTTTCTTGGTCATTTGTTTAAATGTTCCACATTTTGAAGTGCATTGAGAAAGAAAGAAGTAGTCCCATACTCGAGTGGTGAGCCAAAGTGGACAAAGAGTTAGCTTGGTGATTCCGCTAAGAGCACTGAGTCTACCCGCATCAGTAAAATTTGGACTATAGAAAAAGGCTTTTAATAAACTTGTCTAGCCATTCTTGACGTCCACCGGTTGAGCTGACGCTGTTGGCAGATATTTTCACTTGTCTTCCAGCGGTCCAAATTTGATGGAAATAATAATAATAATATTAGCAGCCTTGCATATGCCACGTGCTCTAAGTAGAGCTGGCACCCACAGTGGGATTGATGGCTGGGCAGATATACTTTAAATGTTTTTCTGAATGCAGGGTGCGCGATACACGTGTTGTACGACTAAAATGCAGATATAAAAGATACATTTATTTTGACGCAACTGGACACAGAAAGAAATAGCCGGAATAGAGATAAACAATAAAGTTATATATATATATATATATATATATATATATATATATATATATATATATATATATATATATATATATATATATTGTAACGAAGAGTATGAACGGACGCCTCAGAGCAAGTAGAACTAACGCAGCGCTATCCGCCTATGCGGGTATGCGGTGCATCGGTGTAAGAAGACGAAGAAGCAGAAGAACGCTCGGCGTCTGGTCTCGCGGAACCCTGCTCTCGGCTCTTGTGTGTGCACGCCTCGACCGTGAATAAACCCCTCTCTAAGCGACTACCCAGGCGTCGGCTATCTCCTTTACAATATATATATATATATATATATATATATATATATATATGTATATATATTAGCCGCTTTCATGTTCTGTAAACGCATTCTTATGCAAAGTTATATACTTCAAACGAATACATGGTACGAAACTGCAGCCTTGATACCAGGGAGCCGCTAATATAAATATGCACAATCATATCTGGCACAGAAAGAAGCGACATTTTTTGCACTAAAACAAAAGCGGCTTCCAAACAGTTTCACACACTGTGAGCGTCATCCTGTTTGGCTTTCTTGACATTTGTTTCCCGACAGCTTATTTTGGAGCAGAAGTTCGCTCCAATAAACTTCTTTGAGTACGAGAACCCTGCGTCTTCCCTGACTTCGGGACAATATTGAAGTAAAGGTACCGTTTAACATCCTGCGGAATATTCTATTTGGCAGCTGCTCTGGGCTGGACGCCTGCTTTTTATTCCTCCAAAGCGACCGCGATTTGTTTCAGACAAGCGAAAGTCTCACACTCTGCAGCTCACATAAAATTTCTTCACGCAAGCTGACAAGAGACGCAACAAAATGGCTTCCAGAAACCAAGGCGCCAGAAGTGAAACATGAGTGAGCGTGGGGGAAGAGCGACACCTGGCGGCGAAGCTGCGCATGAGACGCACTTCACTCTTGAAAGCGACAACACACTGGGTAGCGCGTCATTTATCCTCGCCTGACTCGACCTGACTCGTAAGCACGCGGCTAAAATACTGAGTACATCTAAATCGCCGACTCTTGCCAGTATGTCCCCGCGTAACGGCATGCGCGCAAGGCCGCGGACCTCCACCGTGCTTTCGCTGACCTTACGGTCTGCGGAGGCGTATGTCCCATCTGCTCGTCGCTAGGCCTATTCCCTCGCCTCCCTTAGTGCGACCGGTCGAAGACACCGCGAACACGTGTGGCAGTTACCTTACGCGGCCGCCTCACCAGTGCCCGGTTAACCAACACCGCCGGCTGCAGAAAGGAAGCCGGGTGCTGTAAAAATGAGAAGGTGTAGCAAATCAGAAAGTGTAGCAAACCCACTTAGAAAAACAAACAACAAAAAAGCTGGTGCGCTTCGTTCCTAAAAAAGTACGAGTAACGAGATCCCTACACTATCCAGAGTGATTGCGATATATTCGATGCACCATAGCAGTATTTCGCTACAGAGATACAAATGCATTTTTCAAATGTATCTCGATACTCCAAAGTATCGAGATACTCAAGTATTTCGATACTTTGAGTATCGATACATCAAAAATATCGATGCTCAAAAGTATCTAGATATTCAAAAGTATCTCTCTGATACTATTGCTATATTTAAGTATAGCAATACCACCCAACCCTGCTTACCTATTGATCATGGACAGGTCGTCGGTTTATGTAACAAGACATTGTCGGAAAGTGAGTTTCGAAGTTGGATCTGTGCGCCTACAGAATAAGACGTGGTGTAGGGGACGGTGCTGGATTAATACATACAGAATACAGTTCTTTGACATAGTCTGTAAACTCTTGCCCACGGCCGTTAGTCGTTATTCTTCACCTCCAACAGAAAAACAGCCACCGCGGCCGAAATTTGTTCCTTCGGCCTCGTGCTCAGTAGCGCGAAGCCTTCGCCACTAGGTAGAAAGGTTGAGAAAAATAGAGCATCTTATATGCAAAACTCATACTGGTAGAAATAAGAAGAAGACCGGAGTAGTTGGTCAAAGCTCGCGCAATTGTGAATTTGCTTTGAACGGCAGTCGGCTGGTCGGCACGGCTCCGCTGTAGCCTGGCATTGATGCTCATACGCGTCCAAAATCCTCATATGTCAGCCGAACTTTACGGTACCACGCGGCAAGGTGCCGGAGAAACGGTAAGACGCCTGTCGCCGAAGTTTCGCGGATCCTGTACGGCCGGCAGGGTAGGGAGCGGCGGTGCTCGTTAATCAACACCGCTGTGCAGGGCCAAGGAAGAGTCTAGGGCTGCGGGCCCGTCAAAACACACATGTGCGAGGGGCATCCCCCACGGCCCTCGACGGAAGAAGCCAGCGGCATGTGGTTGGCGCCCGACGGCTTCCGTCCGGGGAAAAAAAGCTCACAACAGGTGCTCCGCGCCGCCAAGAGATGCACCGGTCCGCCGCCCACCCAGCAGCGCCGTTCCGGAGGGGCAGCCTCCCGTTACTCCAGGAGACACGGGCCAGCGTGGGGACACCCGATCGCCGGCGGGACGCCGGAAGTGCTGCACCTGTGCCCGGCTTCCGGTCCGCGCAGCCCCGGGGCACATGAGGCTGTTATGCCACAGCCGACGGCAGGCAGCCCCACGAGCCGATTAGTACGGCGCGCTTTGCTGGGACTGCGAGCAGGGCTTCCACCCTCCGCCCTGCAGCGTGCTGTATCTTTCCCGACCGCAGACAGCGCACTGTCGGGGCCGCCCCGGCTTGTCGTCGGGGCAGATTCCTCCAGCGTCTGTGTGGTGGGCTGCGCTTATACTGGGGCGTATTAGTTTTTAATCAGATTATAACTACTGACGAACTTCACCCACTTTGCGGTACGCCCGTCTGTCCCCTGTCTATCTTCGTAGATACAGCGATTGAAGGAAGAGGAAAGCGAGAACGCACGACCGAATGGCTCGCAACTGAGTTCTCTGAGTTGTATTAAAAATTAAACAATAATATATATGAGGAGTTTTTATTTTTCGAATTGAGTCAAATACAAAAACCGAAACTACATCAAGTAAAACTTTAGTGACAAGAAAAACTCGGCAACTTTCGCCTAGAAAACATGCTGCAACAAAATAGGTCAGATAACCTCTAGCGAACGTGTCCGCAGGTCGTACGTCGTATCAAAAATGAGCCAGATCCTGTCGTGACACGGATCACAATGAGCCAAATTCATTTTCCGGATGTCAGGGTGCTTTCTGGTTTGACTTATTATAACACACATGAAAGCCTCCTTGTGAGCCCCCGCCTGACAGCTCTAACTTTCAGTCGGGAGTAATTAATTATGTAAGATATTCGTAAGTAGCAATTCAAAATAATGACAAAATAATTAACGACAATAATTTTTAATTACTTGTGGCCGCAAACTTCCCCTCGCTGACATGTTCAACATATCACATAATAGCTTTGGTAGCTCTGCATTTAGGTCCTGTAACAAAGCTTCGCGATTTTCTCAAATTCTAATTAGGTGGATTTCACTCATAAATCCTCATATGCATACAAGTATGACCATAGAGCGTCACCTCGACGAAACAGGGTACAAGAACGCATACAAAAATTTGAACGCGGGAAAACTCGACAAGCTGCGATCTAGTCGCACTATATCCGAAATCAAATTTCTTATCATGTTTTTGAGGCTCTGAACCCATTGATCCTTGAAGTAGCCTCTGCTTCAAACAAAAAGAAGATATCTACGCAGTACACAGATGGACCAAATAATGTTGTCAAAGGGTCAAAACTTTGACGAAATGCTGCGAGAGAGAGGGCTGCACGCAATGTCAGTGCCTTTGCATTGCCCCTCACGCCGCCCGACAAAAGTCGCCTGCTGATTTATATACCTGACACATGGCAAATCTGATGACATTTAGAACGAGTCGAATTGGCTTTTATGTAATTAGAGTTTGTGCTACACGGGAACACCGAATGACTCTCGGTGGTTGAATGAGAAGAACGCAACCAAACGAGTGTATGTATGTATGTATGTATGTATGTATGTATGTATGTATGTATGTATGTATGTATGTATGTATGTATGTATGCCAGGAATGCATAAAAAGCAATGTTTTAACAGCAATATAGCAACTCTGAATAATAATGAAATGAGTACTGAACCTAAAAATTCCAAGCAAATGTATAGTTCGAAACAGCGCGAAAATACGTATTTATAAACAAACCTATTACGTATGCCCCTGCTGTTCACAGCACGGTCGCGCGTGGTGACTGCGTGCTGCTTGCCACCTTCAAATTTCTCACTAAAGAACCTAAGCACATTTTACTTCGGATTGGATGCTTGGCTCGCAAGCGCAGAAGGGCTGCTATAACCCGTTTGAAGCCCTCGTCCTTCATCACTTCTACGACTTCGCCAAACTCGCCATTGGCGTTTTAACCTATAAAAATAGATTTGATTGTTTTGTTTTCAGAAACATGAAAAGATGTCACAGCATTGTTGTGGTCTCATTTACGTTATCATCTTGCGATTTTTCTTTTTTTCTTTTTCTTTTTCACTAAGTAAACCCGCACGCTCACGCCTTGACAGGGGCAAGAAGAGGCAAAAAATAAGTTAGTGTTGCAATAGGGAATGTATACCTTATGGCGATGGTCAATACGGGATGATACATATGAGGGCGCAGAAAGAAGCTCAGTTTTGAGGTATGCTTTTGAAAAGAAATTTTATGAAAGGCTGACAAACGGGCAATTTTTCTGCGTAAAGCTAAGTTGGGAAGCTTTAAAATTTGATAGCAGAAACACTAGATGTCCGAGCATAGTTAGAAAGGATGAAGCGTGCACTACGATTTTGCACCATTTCCAACATGTTAATGAGAATCATAATGGGATCCCACACCGAACACGCGTACTCAAGTTTAGGCCGAATTAAAGTTTTATATAACAGTAGTTTAAGGTGTGAAGGCGCCATAGAGAAATTTCGTCGCAAGTACCCAAGCATATGGTTCGCATTATTAACAATAAAATTTACATGAAGTTGCCAAGAAAGGTTGTTGGTGATATGAATTCCTTAACATTTGTAGGAAGCAACGAGTTCTAGTTTAGAGCCCTGGATATAGTAGTCGTAAATATTGCAGGTATCAGGCTTACGTGAAAATCTAATTGTTTTGCATTTGTTAGTATTTAGACGCATTTTCCATGTGTTACACCAGGTAGTAATATTATGGAGGTCACTCTGAAGTATGGAAGTGTCAGAATCTGCAGTGATAGTTCTATACATAACGCAATCATCTGCGAATAACCTAATGCTTGAAGTAACTACTGAAGACAAGTCGTTAACATAAATCAAGAAAAGCAAAGAACCCAGCACGGAACCCCGTGGTACCCTGATGTCACTAGAGAGTGCGGTGAATCAAATTCATTGGCAGATACAAACTGAGCCCTATTAGATAAAAATTTTTCAATCAAAGAAAGAATTTTTGGATCAATATTTAGTTTGCTTAACTTCATGCATAGTAATTGGTGATTAACTAAATCAAAAGCCTTAGAGAAATCAATAAAAATACTATGAACGCAATGTCCGTTATACACAGCAGTGGCAATGTCATGTATGAATCTAATAAGTTGAATCTCACAAGAAATTTTTTTTACGGAATTCATGTTGCTTAGGGGTAAAAAATGAGTTATCTTCCAGAAATTTAACCAAGTTAGAATAAATTGTATGCTCAAAAGTCTTACAAGAAACACTCGTTATTGATATCGGCCTGTAGTTAAGGGGGGAAAACGGATCACCAGATTGAAATAATGGCACAATTTTACCGATCTTCCAATCGTTAGAGAATAAGCCCACGGCCATTGTTCGTGGCCGTGGGCATTAATTATATTAAATCAGTGCTACTCCACTAGGCAGATACATGCGAAAGCTTTTTTTTGTTGATGAGTACTCCGTCTTGCATGGGGCTTGCAGTGAAAGCCTCAAGCGGTATTCAAAGTATCTGGATTAACTTCACGTTCATTGGAGATTTAATTTCAGCAAGACAGATGGGGTGGCAAACTTCCCCGGTTACCAGCAACATTAGTCAGCAGGCGACTTGGGTGGTGATGCGATGTGACAAGATGTTGGGGTCTAGATGAACACCATTCCTGCGCCTGATTGCTTGTACGATGGAAAGTTTCAGCAATTACAAGACCTCACCCTTGGACGAAGCCCTCTGTTAACATAGAATCTTCGAAGAGCTCATACGAATTTTACGGAGCGCAAGTCCCATTTGTACACGTCCTTAGTTGGAACAGCTAGTTTATACTATTTGTCCCTAACTGCTGATTCGTTTGCTTCTAAAATGTGTGCCTCCAGTCTCTCATATCTTCCGAAATTTGCTTGATACTTGTTTCCGTCAAACCTCATCTTAGTATCCTGACGCATGTTGTGGCTACGCCATTTGCGTTCGTGACAGGACCATTGGCGTTGCTTCCTTATCGCGCGCGCGGAGCGAAATGGGTATATTTGCTGTGATGGAATTGTGATGGTATAAGTGGGATGGGAGAGCCGAGGATACATGATTGGGGGCACCAAGGGATGACCCCTCCTCACCCCCCAAACCTTATGTTTTTAAATTAGCACTACCAAGCACGCCACAACAGACACCAGAATCCTTCCTGCCGTCACACCCGTCCTAGCCATATTGCAGGGTTAGCGCCTCTCCCCTCCCCCCCCTGCCCGCCCCCCATTCCACAAAGTTCAGTCGAGATCCGCATGGGGCGATTGTGACGCAATATACAAAAGCTAACGGAGGCTTTGGTGGAAATAAGTATGAAGCACATTTGCGAAAAATAGCACAAAATTATGGAACGTGTTACAAGCAAACAAAATTGTGCTAACAGTCAAATAACATAAACTAAATCGTTCAGCCGTATACTGCAACTTTCAGAATTTCTAACTATTAGTTCTGTAAAGGGCACTCGAAATCTTAACATTCCCATTGATTGACTGATTCAAGCCTTTATTGGAGAGGAGAAGCCCAGAGGCCATGCATGGGGAATGGAGACGGAAGGGATGGGAAGGTAGTCGAAGTTCGCTGTCAAACAATCGAATGTCTGTGTGTGCACAAATTTTTCGTCATGTTCATGGTGTTGAGGCCTTTCTCTGGAGTGGTAGTCACCCCCGAACTAATCTCGCAGGGCCACTGCGTGCACCATAACTTCCTAGTGCCTTCAGAAAATCAATGTTGTGATATGTATGGAGGGTGTAAAGGGTAACGTTCCCATGAAATGTAGGTTCAGTCTTGGTGCTCAAGGTGGCGTCGGGGGCTTGAAAGTATGAATGATGGAGCAAGCAATGCCGAGGCGTTGCGAGCGAAGTTTTGCCACGGTACGAAGTTACGCCGACAACGTGGTGTCTCGGCGTCCGAACAACGCCGCAGATCACCATGCTTCCTGCCGTTCTAACGACAGGCCTCAGAACTGCAAGACTTCCCGCGAACCCTGCGTTCATGCGTCCGCCGGCTCGTCGTTCTTAAGTCTGAACGACTTGTTCCTTATCCTTATCATGTTCTCTTCACTTTGCTGGTTGGTTGGTGACGTCGAAAAAATGCACCTGCTGACGTGGTAGTCATCGCCACACACCGAGCCCCTTCAGAGTTGGCTTCACTGCCATACACAAATGCATTGCTGGGAAAACATTTTTCTAAGGGCATTGTAAAGAGCTTGATATCAAAGTATTGCCTTTTATTCATAGCATTTCCTTGTGCAGCAAAAGTGTGACACAGAAAGAGTTACCGATGGACAGACTGGATTCCCCGTTGAGTCCACATGCAAATGCTTAAACCTTTAAAAAACCGGGGCTACCCTTTTTAGAAGGAATTGTTGAGAGCTTCCAGTATGATGGCAGGGCATGTACGCACGATTCTCTCCAATCAGCTCCTCACTAATGATTCCGGCGGCCCGGAATCACTGATTTCTAACTGCAAGATTCCGTTCCCTTGTAAGTACAAGCCCGCCACTTCCTGCCCTTCCAGCGCCATCTACGGGTTGTCTTCGAACACTACTTCTATTGTTTCCAGAAACTGCTGCAAGAACCCCGATGTTATCGCCAACTGCTGAAAGAATCTCGGGTTTTGGCGCGAACAACCGGGGTCCGAGCCCCCGCAGTGCCAAAATTTTTGCAAGACGCCGCCATTTCTTTTTTGCTGTAAAATGCTCTCGCGGCTCAGTTGTACTACAGTGGCTAGAATAGGAAAGTGTGATGACCGTGCCCTCTCCCGCGTGACGCTGTTGGAGGAAATTCCAGGTGGCGCTGTCACACGCTTACACGTTCGCTACGACGGCGGCAGAATACGAGGTACGAAAGTATTCGCGCGCAGCACCACATCGAGAAAGCCTTTTTGATAGCTATTCTACGTGCTCGCGCAAATTTGAGATACAATGAATGTCGTATTTTTTAAAGAACTACTACAATCGAAATTTACAACCGACTGGGCGCGCTTTGACAGCCGAATATAGCCGGCTGGCTCTGACACTTATGAAACGCAAATCAGAGGATTTTGGACTGGTAACTAGTAAACATGCATTTTATTTTTTATGTGCTCGTTACAAACAAACAAAAACTGCTCACTTTTGGTGAATTTATCATGATTCGTTCCAAATTACAAAGGCTCGAAGCCATCAACTTTCTTTGCTCAATGGGCTGGGCCTTGCCTTTCGCTGCTAGTTCTTTTTCGTGTGTGAACAAATTCAAGCATTTTTTCTCGAATTGTCTTCGGAAAAGCGTTTTCAACCTTCGATTCTGCTGTTACGTGAGGCAATTGATCTCTAATTGCTTCTTTCTTTCACGATCGAAGTGACATGCCTTCTCCTTTTTCATTGCCTTCGTGTAAAAGTGCAGCTAGAGGACCAAAACGAATTTGATAGTCATGGACAGGGAGAGTGGCAGACTTCTTCAGTATGTCAGATGCTTCGTAAATGATTCCAATGTCTGGGAGGGTACGTCTACGGGCTTTGGCTTTATCCTGCGCAGTTCGACACACACTGTAAGCCATTGTGAAGGGCGAAAAAATCAGCGTGTGGTTTCCCCCATGTTACCGAAGGTAAGGTCAAGTTCTTGAGAGAAAAGGAGCATATGTTCTTCAAACTCTGCACTCACAGGGGAGTAACGCTCCTTAGCGTTTTTATTGCTAGGTGGGGCCGCGTGTGCGCTTCTAGCTTGGCACTTCCTACTCGGGAAAGCTGTTTCGGTTTTTACTTCGGAAGACTAAGGAATCGCGCGGGCACAGCTTCCTGGGGCAACAGAGGCCTGCCCCTGTAGATTGAGACAACTTCTCCGTTCACGGAATGTTCCATGTGCCGGGAGATGAACCTTTCGCCGAAGTGTAGCTCGCACACAGCGGTGTTTTCCTTGAGCCGCTTCTCAGTACGTGGTATTGCTCGTCGCCACAGCGCCAATACAGACGCGTGGCCTTCGGAACGCCGAACAACGACAGTTTCTTTTTGCAAGACTTGTACACCGTAGAGCGGCCAGGCTCAAAACTGTGGCTCTGCTTTTGCGGCACTAATGCACCTTTAAACTTGCTACGGCACAGGAAACAAGCGGTGCGTCCCTCTGGTCAAAGCAGCAATCGCATTGCAGACGATCCGCGCGCCTCACCAGGCGACGTGTAAACGATCGCGCGTGCCCCCTCGCGGATCCCTATCGGTGGCTTCAAAGCGCCTCGCAGGCGCTGCATGCCGCTAATCATACTTTCCTATTCTAGCCACTGTAGTTGTACCCATTATTTTCGTAAATAAACGTTGTTTGGAATCATTTAGGTCGGTTCAGGGATGGATGTTTGCACACAGACTCCTCCATTCCTCATCCCAAACGTATCAGCCTCAACGAAAGGAGTCCTATCGTTTTATTCAGTTTTTACCTCGCTTCTCCTCGGAACGTCTGGCGTGAAGGGCGCGCGAAATAAGAAAACGCAGGAATGGTGCTGGTGTTGTTTGTATAACTAGCATGTTTCTGGGTCACGGCAGAAGGCGACACTGTTTGCGTTCAAGACGCTGCGCTCCTGGACAGCAGCCCTCTGGCCCGGATGCCGTATCTGAGGCTGAGATGCGCGTATTCTTTATTCGTGACGTGCGAGAGCCGAAAGACAAAAGACGCAAACGCCGACCTGCGAGGAGTCGTTCCGGCGGAGCGCGTTAAAACAGCGACGGGTGCACGCGGCGACGGTCGCGCCTCCCCGAAATTTACGGCCGACTCTGGCAACACTTGCAGCGTCGTAAGAGGGTCGGTCGTGCAGGCGTAAGATTTACGGCTCAGGACTGCAATGGAGAGCGAGGAATACCTCGAAATAGACCTTTTTCCTGGTCGTCGCAAGGCCTTGGCTCCGCGCAGTACATTGCGTTACTCGCCTTGTTTCCACGATGGCGTGTGCAGCAGACGCCGTTGTGCCATTGCTCCACGGCGGGGCATCTGGCTCGCCGCGTACCGGGCGCTGCTGCCGTGGCGACCGGCAAAGCCATCGACGTGCCTCTGGTGCAGCTGGCTATCACTTACGCGTTCGAGAAGGGTTGACGCCCGCCGCACGCCCCGCTCGCCAAAGAGCCGACGACAGGAAGAGCCTCGCGAACATTTGGAATGCCGACGTGGCCTATGGGTCGTACGTCATGCCATTCCTCTTGAGATAAGAATACGGCACGTCATGTATTCAATGCCCACGAGGGATGGGGAGGAAGCCAGGGCGACCGAAATTCAAGCAGTGCCCTGTACTTCGAGAAATTAATGTTTGAATTTGATCGTGGTCAGTAAACGGATATCAGCAGTGCAGGACTTCCATTGACTGTGTCTTACAGCTTCGCGTCGGGTGTCACCAGATGGAGCTAGTTTTTATTTTCCCGGTGGTATAAAAAAATGGCCGTGTCCTCACGTAGAAAAGTTGTCGGCATCGCAAAAAAAAAAAACGTAATCATCGCTAATCGAATATCAATCTGGCCTCCCAGTCTCAGCCTGGTCTTAGGTCTGTGCTACATGGAGGCGGGATATAAATTAACATTACATAGTTTACTGATCTTATCTATTTATTGATTTACAGATACCGCCAGTCTTATTCGCGAGTTTATCGCTAAGGGCGTTTACATAAGAGGGAACAAAGCGAAGCAATCATTAAGGCTCTTCAGATTGTATAATAACTACGTACATGAGGGGGAACAGATAGGAAACTCGTGTTAATGGGGTAATTTTCTTATTGAGACGGTATGTCAACTGGTGACAAGGATGGTAAGAAACGAAGCCCTAATGAAAACGAATTTTTGATCATCGTTTTACGGCATAAACTAAGAAATAATACTGCGACATGCCAATGAAGAAAACATTCATTCGTGATTGTAACGAAGATTTTTTTAAAAATCATGCGAAACATGACAAAACAACGGAATTCACAGTGAATAGTGTTCTCTATGGTTCTTCTGAAAGTGGTGTTTTACTAAAGCTGGAAAGTTAGCCAGTGAAGTGTTGTTTGTTATAAAAGGACGCAGCCTGTTCCATCCCTTTGTTTCTATTAGGAAAAATTAATACTTTAATGATTCAGTGCGAAATGAACCCTCGTCGAACATTCCGCGTGCCCGAAATGTCGTGCACGCTGGTGTCTGTATTTCGCCTCAATTACAAACATAGCCTACGCGGCCAGGAATCGAACCCGCTACCTCATGCGTCTTACTCCCAACGCGATCACGCCGGGTATTAAGATGTAAAATTCTAGGCATTCATTTAATTGTTCCGCTATTCAACACAGGCAGAACCATGGGCGTCCGGAAGGGGGGGCAAGGGGGGGCAACTGCCCCCCCTTGGAAATTCGGATATTTTTATGCACTACAAAAAAGTTGCACAGCTTGGTTGGCCCATAATTAAAATAACTTTGCCCTGAAGGACGGAATAGAGGAGAGAACGACACCGACGTTCTCTCCTTTGTCTCGTTCTTTAGCGCAAAGTTTTTTACAATTATGTAAGTTAACCAACTAGCCCAACAATCCACGCTGTGATTAGCACACTCAGGTCCTGCGTATCCGTATGGAACGTCCTTCAGGACTGCGGTCAACATTGCACTTTAGACACTGACTGACATTGCCGGTCATGTGACGACCGTGAAACAGACTGCCTCTGCTGGCTATTGAATATAGCGAACAATTGGGAAACGTTTGACTTTTTTTTTACCTTTTTTCTAAAATCTAGGTTTATGCAGTCTTGCCGCAAGAACTACAGTTTTCGGACAAATTTTCAGCTATATCTAGCAAAAAACCTTCACCGCTACACTTAGTAGGGAGAGTGTAACATCCTCCCATGCCGTCACATCACCTTGTACACCCTTTCCTTCCAAATTGCGAAATGTCGGTACCACCAAAGCCCCGAAACAAAACCTATAAATCAGCCCCTCAAAGCGCTTGTACCCCTGTACTGCATTGAAAGTCAGGGAGGCCAGTAGTACCTATATTGTGTGAGCCATTTCAACAGACTTCATCACACATGTCATTTCGCAATTTGCCTAGAAAAACCCGAGGCGTCTGCAGCTGCTATTCAAGGAAGATTGACGGAGTGCAGTTATATGTATGTGAACGTTTTGTGCTGTGTGCTGGTGATCAGTTGGTGTGAGTCGAGAACCTTCACGCAGCGAGACTGACCACTCTTCTTTACGAAGTGACAGTAACTTTTCGCAGTTTCTTTATTAACTTTATTTCTTTGTTCGGTAATAAAATCCAATGTATATTCTGCAAGTCTGGTCCTAACTCGCTGTTTGTACTTTTTGTAACCCCAAATAGTGCCTTTTTGGTGCTATCCAACCGTACACCCCCCCTCCCCCCTCCCCCCGCTAATGGATGCCCCCCCTTGCAAAAAGTTCTGCGGACGCCCTTGGGCAGAACGTTCATTTTTGTTGCTTGATTGCTGCTCTGACGCGGAATTTTTCTCGACCCCGCATCGGAACGTGGTTCGATAACAACAAATATCGAATACGGGTTTTTTTCGGACGGGCCCGGGATGTTTAGGGCCGTTATTTCGTGCCCGCCTTAAGCGGTTCGGCGTCAGAATCTCTGCGCCTGACTCAAGCGTGGTAGCCACTCGTCTGGCACGCTTCCTGCAGGCGCTTTCCTCGGAGCAGCGTGCCCGACTGCATGCCAGCGAGCGGCGGCGGCGGCACAGGCCCCCGGGAACGCAGACGTCCTCGTTTTCATGCCTGTGCGGCGACAAACAGGTGCAGAAAAAAGCGCCACGAAGCCACCTGCTGCCCCCGCCTCGTGGCGGCGGCAGGGAGAGGGCGGCTGTGTCATTGACGAGCCTTCGGTTTCACCTGCTCAATGATTTTCGATGCAAGGTGAACAGTCGGCCGAGGAACAAGTTCCTCCGTCTGCCGCCGGCAGCCATTCATTTCCTTCGAGTGGCGGGTAATGAGGGCCCCGGGGCGCTCCCGGCGGCGTTCGCTGAGCGCTGACGGACCGCGAGGTGCACGTCACAGCGCGCACGCACCCCTGCTCGCCCTTTGCGCGTTTTTGTTGCCCGCAAATGGCTCAATTCGGCGCCTCGGCCGTACCGCGTCGGGAAATTTTCATCGCAGCCTCTGCCTCTCTCGACTTCCAGTGTTGGGCAGTGTGCCCCGGCGAGGCGCCACGCTAACCATGCCTTGCGTGACCCACTGGCCTCGAAAGAAGAGCGCCCCTTCGCCCCTGTAGCCTCCGATCTCTGCCTCCGATAAGTGCGCAGGAGCAGTGTGCGCGCATAAATAATCGATTTCGGTGATTGCGGAGTTATGCTCCCGGTGCTCCCTCGGCGGTAGTCCATCACCGGCGTGCAAACAAGTGCTAACAAGATGCGCTGCGCGACTCGGAAGGCCCCGCAGTGCCGGCCGAAGGAAATGCGAGGCAATGCGGGCATTCGCTGTCATTCCTCGCGGGTGGACGGAAGCTCTGCTTTCTGAATCGCTCGGGAACAGCCTTGCAGTTTTCTTTTCGTAGAAGGGGAGAGAAAAAGAGTCCTTGAATTCCTGCATTGCTTGCTGGGAGCATTACTGGCCGAAAACAAAATTAATTGCGATATTGAGAGGACCTACTGTAGCTTCTAAGCAGTAAGCTGCTCCAGAAATTAGCTTTCAGCTCTCTAAAAAGACGGAAACTGGCAGCCTCACACCGCGCAAGATCGCGACATGCATACAGAGTGGCATAGACCCCTTCGTGAGATGGTTGGAAGAAGGGGATTTGTCTTGTGGCCCAAGGAGCTTTTTCCAGCAGACCTCAGGGAGCAAAGCGAATCAATCATTAAGGCTCTTCAGATTGTATAATAACTACGTACATAAGGGGGAACACAAATACGAAACATGGTTTAATAGCGCAATCCTTTAACTGAGAAGGTATGTCAGCTGGTAACAAGAATGACAGGAAACGAAGGCCTAATGATAACGAATTTCTCATCATCGTTTTACAGCATAGATTAAGAGATACTGGGAGATGTCAATGAAGAAAACACTCGTTCGGGATTGTAACAAAGGTTAAAAAAAATCATGCGAAACATTACAATACTGCCACATTCGCAGTTAATAGTGTTTATGGTCCAACTGAAAGCGTTGTTTTAATAAAGCTGGAAAGTTCTTCAGTGAAGTGTTGTTTGTTATAAAGGGACGTAGGCTGTTCAACCCCTTTGTTTCTATTAGGAAAAATGAGTAATTGATTGATTGATTGATCGTAGGGTTTAACGCGTTGACGCGATGAGGCGTGCCATAGTGGAGGGCTCCGGATTAATTTTGACCCACTGGGATCATTAACGTGCGCCGAAATCTCGTACACACGGGCGTTTTTGCTTTTCGCCTCCATCAGAAAAGCGGCCGCCGTGGCCGGGAATCGAACCCGCGTCCTCGTGCTCAGCAGCAGAACGCCTTAGCCACTGAGCCACCGAGGCGGGTTGTGGAAGATGGTTACACAAGCACCAAGTTGCGCCGTAAACATTAGTCTCTTGGCTAATCCGCACGGCGGCTGAATATATTGAGCTTTCGACCATCGTTGAGTATATGGCACATTTGGTACATTTGGTACATTTGGCATTTGGTGCATTTGGTGCATTTGGTACATTTGGCATTTGGCATTTGGTGCATTTGGTACATTTGGCACATCTCACCAACTCATGTCCACAATTTCCCTGAACACTGTAGCGGTGCGTACACCAATTGTCAGCTACACCATTAAAGGATTGCTTGGGTAAGCCTGCTCCGCAATATGCTTTGAAGGTTTTCTTTTACAGCCACAGACAACCGATTTTTGTGGAGTGCATGTTATTTGGCTCATGAAAGCCAGCGCTTCATATAGTGTGGAACCACTCGTAGTTTAATTGGCACTAAACTTTCTGAAATATGAAATGTGGCGTGATGCATATACTGTGTGAACGTAACACTAGCGTACGTATGCAAACAACTCCGTCGGATTCAGTGCGTAATATTTAAAACCAGCATAGATGTATAGGAAACACTGCATTTTATTTTAGATGCAGAGCATCTGATTCACTCGCCTTGTCCCTCCGGCGTCGTCGTCGTTGTTGTCGGCGCTGTCCACCCCTCTGCCATTCTCCTCGCCACGCGAGCTGCGCTCTCCGCCGCTCTCCGCCGCTCACCCCCTCTCCTCTCCGATAACGAACACTCTCTCGCGAGGGGCATTGGATTTGATTTGATTTGATTTGATTTGATTGGATTGGATTGGATTGGCTTGGATTCGGTTGGATTGGATTTGGATTTGATTGGATTAAAGTGGATTGTGTTGGATTGTGTTGCGTCATAGCCGCGGCAGACGCGCTGGGGCCGGCGCATGTGCAGTACTCTCTCTTCCGCGGTTTCCTCTCCTTCGGGCGCGCTGCGCATATAACCGGTGTGCCGTTCTCCGGCGAAGCAACATCCGCGCTTGGCCCGAACACCTAGAGTCCACGCCGCTTTACAAGTACGCCAACGTCGTCATCGACTGGGACCAGCTTACGCAGTCCCCTCAACGTTATGTGCGCTATAAAACGCGTTCCCTTCGCCGCTCCGCCTATGCGTCGCATCTACACAGGGGTTCCCGCGAGGGGAGGTGGGAGTTTTTGTTTTAGTTGGGGACAAGTTTTAGGCACCACTTTTAATCTCACGTACTGTTAAAAGTATGCTGTTGCGCGGCTCACTGGCGTGGTTGCCGGCATTCGTTTTGGCAGGATACGTGAGGCTGGCAGATCTCAAAATTCCGCTTTCAAACGTCCCGGGGCCCAATCAGGAAAACCGCTTTGGTTCAAGGCGCTTCAAGTGATGTCCTTTCATTTGGATAGAAAGCGTACACTCTACAAAAATCGGTTGTCTGTCCCTTGGCGCAAATAAACTAAAATTAGAAACAAAGAACCTTAATCCAGCCATTACGTTCCCCCAGCATTTTTAAGTTTTACAGAGGAGCTGTTCTAAATTTTATGCGTGCGTAGAACGGGAAAAGCCGGTCTCCGCAATTTGTCACACCCTCTCCCTTCGGCCACCTGTTTGCCTCCGGCGCTTCACATCTTCCTAGCAATTCATTTGTGTTTAAGAGTGAAGCCGACTTTAAAAAATATCGATGTAAGCTTTGTTGTGGTAAGCTGGCTTTTTCACGTTGTGTGTTGCACAGGGAAGCCTGCCCATAGCGAGAAGAAAAAGTAAAAAGGCGACAATGGGCGCTAACACGGTGGAAGAAGACCACCGACCACGATCGGGCCGCGGATGCCAATCTCAAGCGCGATGCCCGTGGTGAGCCCGAACTACTCAAAGAGGGAAATTCGAGACGTCGGCGTGACTTCAATCCCGGTGAACGCTTCCCCGTGGTACGGCGCGGTTACAGCGGGATTTTGTAGACAATCAATAACGCACAAACAGCTTCGCTTGTCATCACCTTCACAGAGTGGAGTGGCAATGAAATTTTGAAAACAAGAGACGATTTGTATGCATGAACAGCCGCAAAATGTTGCTTCCGCAATCCCGAATGCAGTATGAATACACATCTACGACATAGCTGTATATACACAATAAATAGCGTACCGCAGGCCGTGAGCATGTATTTATGTGTGCGGACTTAGCCTCCTGGGCATATGTCCGTATACTTCCCTTTCACTTACCCATATTTTGCCCGTTTCTTTGCTCGACGTTGCACAATGGTTCATCGAAACATCTAACTCATTCAGGCTGAGGAGCAATGATTCCTACACTCCCCGAAACAAAATATACTAGGGCGAAAATGCACTCGTTACGGACAAAACAGCGCCGGACCTAGAAAGCTACCTTCCTAGAAAAAAAAAAAAAAAAAGGACACGTGCACACTGTGTGCGGCGTCCTTCTTGAAGGGACTCCGCGAGAAGCTGCATGGCTGCGCGAACTTTCCTGCACGTCACGGACCCTCTTTACCTTGACCTTCGCTTGAACAAGTTATCGCGTGAACACACAGCCATAGCAGTTGTCGGCCAGCCACAAAGGCCGTCGGTTATCTAGCCATGTAAGACACGAAGGGCGGGGGGCTACAGTTCAAGAACAGAATAAGCTAAGCACACTGGTCTATTTCCCGTCGTCAAAATGAAGCAACCACCAACTACTAGCGCCAACGAGGGATAACGTCCGTAAAGCGTCACTAGAGCTAGTTCCCCGCGACTCGTGAACGGCGCTTGACAACTGGTGCGGAGTCGCGAAGGAGACAAAAGTTTTATTGGGCTTTTAAATGCCCCTTAGGGGGCGTGGTAGTCGCGAACAGCTTGCGGGCGATGAGCCATGTAGCGAGAATTCAGGTCCAGGGACAATCTCGGTACGGAGCACTGAGTTGCTAAATGGCGCGAGAATTTGCCTGACCAGGCGTCGTTAGTGTTTCCCCGAGTGCCGCGAATGCTGGAGCCACGGAGCTCCGGAGCCACGACGTGGTTCCTGCGTTTCCTGCGACCTTTCCGTGGGCGCAACTCCTACCAGCGGTTGCGCAAAGCTTTTTCCGCGGATGCACCAACTGCAGCAGGGCCGACGCAAGCGAGGGGCGCGGAAGGTCGATTGTTGAACCTGCGGCGTCCGCGGGGTGCTCATGTCGGGCTCTTTCGAAATATCGGCCGTGAGTGTAGCGAAGCGCACGCGAGCCCCTGCTCGTGCGTGCGTGTGTGAGCGCGCAGTGATGTTTATTTTCTGCCCAGGATGCGTGGCAAGCCACCTGTTGCCGGCCGGCCGAAGGGAAATCGGCAGGTTGCCAATACGCACGTCGTCTCCGGCGGCGACCGAGCGAAGTCTGCTGCGGGGAGGTCACGCTGCCGGGGCAGCCGAGAATGCTGCTGCCATCACCGCCACCACCTGCCACGTGCTCCGACAGCGCGCCGGACGGCGGCACAAAACTTGCCCCGCAGCCAGGGCCGCCACTGCAGGCCAAACACTTGTGCGCTGCGCAGGCGGCTACCGTTTCCTCGGAGCGGCTTCCTTCTATTAGCCGACTCCGCACCGATACCCGGTTCCTCCGAGCCTCTTCTGGGGCCGTTTTCGTGCTTTTTAACGGTGCCCACTTTCGTGCGCGCCTTTGAAAGGGCGTCCTCCTTCCCGATTCGCCGTTCTCTTCACCCTCTGAGAACCCGCTTCGGGGAAGAAAACGGAAAAATTATAGTCTTTGGGAGTCCGGCCGCCGATGGTCCTTTCTCGTGTCACGGACAAGCCCCGGCACGGTTTACGGGCCTCTCCCAATCTCTCGGCCCAACGAAGAAGAAACGAAAAATAAACGAAGCCTAAGTGATGGCAAACCCGGCTCAGAGAAAATTAATTGCACAGTGGTGTTACTTAATCCCGTTGTTCAGAGTGCGGATGACTGCGCCGCAGTAAACGCAAAGCACTTCGGCCTTCGTGTTTTGGTGCGGACATCCTTGGCGGGCATTTGAGGCCTTCGCGCTCCCGTTCTTTTCTTTACTCGAGCAATCTTTCTCCCGCGTCACCTTGTTTTCTGCGAATGAGGTGCATGACCGACCTCGCCCTTTCTTCCGCAGTTGAATGCAAGAAGGTCTGGACGTTGCCTAAGACGAGGCGATCGGCCCAGCTGTACAGTGAACCAGCGCGCTTCGCGTCCGTGCACACAGACACGCAATAAAACTCCCACCGAGAGAGGATCTCATTGTGCCTCAAATCGCACATTCCCTGAGGAATGTTGTAGATAACTTCGGTCTTTGTCCTTGAATCTGGGGCCATCTAAAACGAATAGCAATGGTTATTATAACATGTATGCTAGTGATGGATATAATACAACGTTATTCTTCCTTATGGACTATTAGAAAAGAGTGAAGCGTTATTCTCACTGAGCTATCTATACTTTATTAAAATAAAGTCTCCTTGCAGTTGTAAACAGCTGGGTTCACCAGGTGACTCTTGCGTTTCACTTTACGTGAAACACAAAGAGAAGGACGTTAGCAGAGCGATACCCACCACAATACGAGGCTTGTGCATGCTTTGGAAAAAGCAAGGAAACAATCGAACCCAATTTAATGCCACAACATCCACCCAGCCCAATTGAAAGGGAGAGCCCCTCTTTCCGAAGAACTGGGTTTTATTTACTCTTGAGGGAAGCATTAACGAATCTGTAGTGGAGATTAGCAAAAGGCGATTACAGTATTAGCGTAGAAATGAAGAAAGGGCCTACAAAGGGCCGTCGCAACCATAGCTAGTTTTAGCGCATAATAGTGGTAATTTAAAAAAGATAAGCAGCAACGCATTAATTATTTATGCAAGCCGGATGACATTTTCCACAACCCAGCTTCAAAGGGCAAACCTGTAGTCATCATAATCATCATGTCCATTGGCGTAGAAGGTTCTTTTTCTTAGCGTTACGAATGCTATATTAGATTCTGTTCCTTTATCAAAAATGTATAATAATAGTGCGTCCTTTCCGCATTGTATACATACTAAACTTTTTACACCCTTATCACCTAAAAAAAGGGACAGTATAAGTGGAATAAGGGTATTAGGAAGTTATTACGCCCTTTTTGTTAGGTTCCAACCCCCTAGTTTGTAGCTTTACAACCTTTTTGTGTGGCAAAAAGAGTGTTGACCGACTGCAACACCCTTGGTTTTCTGTAAGGTATTGAAAGGGTGTGAAATAGGTCTTAAGTTGCAAAAAAAAAAAAAACAGCTCAGCCTAGCAACTTCCGGTGTTCCTAATGTTTTCTAGGATTTCCTAGGCTTTTCTAAGTTTAGTTAGGTTTTGCGATGTTCTTGATAGGCTAGGCTAAGTGTGTGAGGCCCAGTTTAGCCGGATTTTCTGTGCAAGTGAATTTCTATGCAAGTGAATTAAATTTGAACAGCGGTTACCATGATTTCAATTTCTGCATATTATGTTTATCGCACCTTTTATGTTAGTATTTTTCTCTTGTATCGTGCTTATTGTAATGTAGTTGTAATGTGCGCGTGTGACAGTGCTAAGGGCCCAGTCAGGAGTTATGAAGCCACACTTTGGCCTCATTAGCATGACATTGTGCTCGAACATTTTTAAATGAAAATACGATTTCTCTTGGAAAGATTAAGAAATTATGTTAAGTCGTATGCGCGAGCAATGAACCTCAACGTCAACATACGATAAGCAACCGCTCGCTGCTTGTGAGCTAACTTCCGCTTCTTCTGTGCGCTACAGCAATGTTGCGCTCTGACTCGCTGGTTAGAGACCTAGCCACAGCAGGCATCTTCTATCTTAAGGACGGGAAGGAAGAAGAGAAAAGAAGAGGGTCCGGCGTCTTTCCAGTCTTATTTTCTTTCATAGCTGGGGCGCGTTAACGTCTCTTCAGTTGTTTTCCGGTGGTTTGGGTGGTACCTGTCCCACCCGGCTGGTTATTAATGGTGAGCTGTCACGGCCTCTGAATATACGTGTTCTACAAAGCTACAGGCTGTCCTTTACCTCGCTTACTTTTTTTATTTGCTGTTCACAGCGCTTTTGTGTTTGAGCGTCTTTCCGTGCAAACGACCCACGTTTTACTGTCTCATTGTTAACTCAAAGCGTTACCGTACGCCGATGATCTGCCTTTTCGACGAACACCAGTATCAATAAAGGTATTTTACTGACAGATGAATTCCAGCCAGTTCCAGGCGCAAATGTCCATGATTATTTCCTCACCAATTAAGCATGCAGGCTTCAAATATTCTCGGCATGTCGGCGTCACGCTATAGTGCCTCGTCTTATATACACCGCGCGTTATTGATGGGAGCGCCAGTGATGTGGCCTTCACCGTCATTCTCAGGAATTCAACCGAATATGTCCCTTCGATATCTAACAGGGTGAAAGGTGCTTTTTGCTTACCAAACTGTTGCACGGGATGCAAAATTTCCATTTCCCTCGGACTCACATCCAGGGCTTTTAATAGTGTCCCTGTTTTCTCTACAGTCCTGTGTCTGCCATACGCCTGACTTTTTCACGCCTGCTACTCGGGCGGAGCAGGTTTAACCCACGTGCTAAATATCTTTGCGTATTTCTGATACTTAGCACATGGGACCACCCGAGGTGGCAAGGGTCACCAAAAAGTATTTTATCGATCTGTGCCAGTGCGATGTAGCCTCTACGGACTGTTTCGCAACCTCCATTCTTCCCCAAGAGAGAACCACCGCCAGGTACAAACAATCGCGCCGCCTGCTGAGCAATGACAGCAGCAGGCTATGCAAAGAACTCGCACTGAAGGTTCCGCGCCTCGCGCGTTGCATGCCGGTCAGTGACGTCAGGGCAGGGAAGCACCACGATAGGACCAGGCTTTGGGCAGGTATTATTACGACAAGCCCGAAAGCTGCAGGCCAGGCAGGTTTTATTGAGAAAACTGCGTTGCTGCTGAACATGCCCTGAAGAAACCGATTAGGTACACTTTCGCAGGGATAATGTGGAAGCTTCGGCTAGTGGGTGAAACATGAAGAGATATAGAACAGTGTAAAAGACAAGGACGAGAGAGGGAGACATCACACTGCTGCCGTGCCTCCCTCTCTCGTTCTCGTCTTTCGCGGTATTTTACATTTCGTCTCGCATAGGATTGGGGGGGGGGGGGGCAGTGGGAAAAATGTGGGCCATTCTTACTGGAACAACGACGATAATTCCGTGTAAAGAGCTCGTAGTCAAGGTTGGGCAGGGAAGCCCCCGAACACACACCGATGGCACACACTCGCAAGGGATAGACCATTAAAAGAAATTGGCCGTTTTAGGCGACCCGTAAAGTGACCTTCAGAGATTGAAACAAGAAAGAGACAGATAGAGAGGATTTATTTTAATGAGTTCAAATGTGAGAGTGGAACTCTAGTCCGGGAATCTATGCCTCGCCCTAGCCGTCTTGGCGCGTGTCACCAGGAGAGTCTGGTCGTCCGGTTGACAGCCGGTCAACAGTGTCTCCCACAGCTCAGGAAAGAAACGGGTGGAGAGGGGTGGTAGGGCTGGGTTGTAAGCGCATTCCAGAATTATATTCTGGAGGGTACCTAGCTGTGGACAAAATTTGCATAGAGTAGCCTACTGTGTGGGAAACAATAAATTCATTCGAACCGGGTCTACGTACGTCCCTGCTTGGGATTGTTGGAGTGTTATTTCCTGAGTTTTGCTGAGGGATGGGTGAGGGCAAGGAAATTTTTGTCTGGTGGTCCGGTAAAAATGAGTAATGTCCTGATAGTTGAGAAGTGGCGTCGGAGCTGCGGTGACCTCGGAGGCTCGGTGGGCCAGTTCGCGAGCCTGTTGCTGGCCGTCGGAGCTGCGGTGACCTCGGAGGCTCGGTGGGCCAGTTCGCGAGCCTGTTGCTGGGCGAAGTTGCCCGTTACACAGGCATGGGCAGGTGTCCAAACGATCGCCACGCGGTGAGATAGACGGTAGCGTTGATGTACCTGTAGGGTCATTGGTACCACCTTCCCTGAAAGGAAACTGCGGAACGCCCTCCGCCGAAAGTCTAAAAGGGAAGCTGGACGTTGAAGAACACAGGGGACAATGGGGCGATCGTGGCAAGCTTAGCTCTGTACATTTTGTCAAACTTGCAGAAAGCTGGAAATATATGAGCTGGTGCTCATATTGCAGGGAGTGCCTGGACAACCCAGAATCAAACCAAATGACAAAAGAGTGGGCCGGGCAGAATGTTTGTATTTTGTCATGGCCACTCTCGTATTGCGGTTTGCTTTATTTCTAAGCTGACTGGTTTATTCGAGAAATGTTCAATTTTCCACGGGACAACTCCCAAATTCTAAGCACAAAATAACAAATAAATGAAGTCTTCATTTTTTTCTAGTGATTTGTTGTTCTTCTGTTTTCTTGATTCTTTTTTTTTAATGCGATAGATTGCCCTACGGCATAACAGGGAGGTTTATAGGTACAACATTTCACCAGTTGCACGCAGAAAGCCAAGAAGAGACCGGTACTGGGGTCCCCATATCCAACGCTTAAGATCGGGGGGTCTCCCAGGATGGAGCCCTGTGCCTCGGAGGTGTTGGATTCTGGCGTTTCTAAGACCTGAACAAGTCCACAACAGGTGTTCAACGTCAGCTTCTGGCGCAGGAGTCACACAGAAGGGGAAGGTGTCCGCAAACGGGGCGTGGTATCGGGCAGGCCAAGCCTGAGTAACTGCTGGGGATAACGCCACCCCAACTCGAAGCCTCCGCAGCAAGACCTCCTTCCAGCGAGCGAGCCCACTAGGGAGGTCAGTTCCACGCGGTGGAAGTAAAGCACGCGTGGCGCGGTGGAGGTTCTCTTTTTCCACCAGCAGTTCTTCTAGGGTAGATACACGAAGTAGTGGTAGTGGCCGTGAGAGGTCTCTTCGGTGGCAGGCGCGATCTGCCACAGTGTGGGCAGGAAGCGTGTCCCGGCGAATCCAGGAAACGCGGACAGGGCATGGATAAGTGTCCATAACCTCGTGAACGCGTGCGGTGAGGCTTGTACAACGCGCAGCGCGACGCAAATCCCGAATCGCTGCCGTTGAGTCCGTGTAAAGTTCCAGCTTGTCCCCAGTAGTCAAAGTCGATGCAAGCGCCTGCAGGCCATCCCTAATGGCAGTAAGTTCTGCTAGCAGGCTTGAAAGTGCACGGAGTGACTCGTACGCGCAGCTTTGATTTAGGGCAGGGTAGGAGGGACTCGTCAAGGCCGTGGTGACGAAGCAGTCGTATGCCCCGGCGTCCACAAAAGCCTGGACAACCAGCGGTTGCGTCTCAGGCGCCCAGTCAGGGACATGAAGGACGGCATCTGGAGGCTGGTGAAGGCCCGAGGTACGGGCGTGTAGCCTTGTCAGAGGCTTGTTGTCCGTCACCTGATGGAACAGCCAGGGCGGCCTTGCGGCGGAAAAGGCTGGCATTGTATTCGGCGGCTGGCCCATGTACGCGGCGAGAGCTGCTGCCTCTGGAACCAGTCCACGTTTCAGCAGGCGTTCGGAACGACGCTGATGAATGAGTTCATCAAGCGTGTTTAGCTGGGCTTCTGCTTGGAGCTGTGGAATCGGTGTTAGGCGGGGGAGTCCAGTAATAGTGCGCATGGCGGCCCTGTTAATACTTAATAGCCTCCAGCCGGTCCCAGTCCCCTTGCGTCATGTGCTGGAACTGTGCCTGGTACACGATCCTTGGCTGTAGTACAGAACGCACCAGGAGACGGGCCATCGTCTAGCAAGCCCTGCCAAACTTTTGGGAGATGCGGCGAACAAGGTGGAGCAGTTGTCCGGCTTTCTGTCGAGCAGATCGTATCCACTGAGCTGCCGACCATGAGGCCGATATCTCTAAGCCCAGAACCCGAAGGTGTCCGACAATGGGAATGGCGGTACCGTTCAGTTGTAGAACGATCGGCGATACTGCAAGGGAGCGACGGCCCCAAGCGTTGGTGACTGTAAGTGCAGCAGTCTTCTCTTGAGAGAGGGTGAGGCCCACATACTCGCACCATTTCTGGCAGTCTGTTAACGCTTGCTGGAGGCACTCGGCTTGTCTTGGCAGGTCTGGATGAACTGTCCATACAGTGATGTCATCCGCGTACATGAGGAAATACAGGTCTTGAATAGTGGCCAGATGCCAGGCTAGCGGCAACAAGACGATGTTAAAAAGTAGCGGAGACAGAACAGACCCTTGTGGCACACCGCGCACTGGTGTAAAGGAGCCGAAACTTCCACCTTTGATGCGTACGGAGAAAGAGCGGTGTTGTAGGAAGTGCCGGACAAAGACACAGACTTTGTCTGGGAGGCGGAGACCACTTAGTACCTCTAAGATGGCAGCATGGCTAACATTGTCATACGCCTTGCATATGTCCATCGCTAGCACAGTCCTTACACGGCGAGAACGGCCTCCAACCAAAACCATACATGACAGGTATTCCAAGCCATCCTAGCTCAGTACCAAGTTGAGGCCTGAATCCGATTTGCGCCGGGTGATACCACTGAAAAGTATCAAGCCACCACTCAAGACGCGTGGCAAGCATCCGCTCTAACAGCTTGCACAGCGTAGATGTCAAGGCGATTGGGCGCAAGTTATGAAGTTCATGTGGTGATTTCCCGGGCTTTGGTATGGGGACAATATCCGCCCGAAGCCACGATTCAGGGAGTTTACCAGAGAGCCACACCTGATTTAAGGAGTCCAGAAGCATCGTGAGAGCTGGGTCGTCAATATTTTTGAACACCTCGTAAGTAATGCCGTCGGGACCCGAAGCAGTACGTAGTTTAGCTTGATCGATTGCGGCCAAGAATTCAGCCATTGTAAACGGTGACTGGATTCCCGAAATGGCTTCGCAAGTTGGTTGTAAGCCCACACTGTTCGGCAGGGGGAACGGAACCGGCTTTGCCACTGGCACAGCATCAAAGGCTGGCAACGTCGGCCCGGGCAACGTCGGGAGCGAATTGTGCCGGATCCTTGTTGGGTGCAAGGCAAGCGCTGGCTGCTGCTTCCGGAGGGCGACTGCCATATTCCATGGCCCGAAAAGTACGCCAGACGGACGCCGTTGAAGATGACGGACCGAGAGAGGCGCACCAGTCAAGCCAGAGCTGTCTGGGATTCATTCTAGCCAGAACTTTCAAATAAGAAGGTTCTGACTGACAGCGCCCAAAAATAACTAAAACACTGAAGTGTCCGTCGGAAGTTTCATGAACAGAAGGTAGTCCCAAAAGAAATTGCGCAAGCTATCAGCATAATGCGAAATTACGGGTGCACGCGTGCCTTGATAACAACAGCGGCCGTACACCAGACCGGAAATGGCGGTGTCCCGCCAAGACTAAGGCAAGAGGCGCGATGCTCGAATGACCGACTGATGAAATATTTTAATCAACGAAATAATGATGTGTACAACTAGCTTCTCCACTGGAAGCTTCAAGACACGCCCCCAGGGGTTAGGGAGAAGGAAGAGAATTGTAGCAGTTAACAATAACTCATACACGAAGCAGCGGCCGGGAGTCGAGAACGTGGAGTCGGGAACCCGCGAGGTGAGAGCCGTGTGCAGTGCCTCAGGCACCTAACTACTCAATTGACGAAAATGTAAAAAATAATACTTTAAAATGGCCCGCACCCCATGGCTACTAGAGACCGGGTTTCAATCAAATTCCGGTTTTATTCGTTGTCTCTATACCGTATATCACTGTAATTTGCCACCATCAATTCGGACTTAAAGAGAAGTTTATTGTTGTTTTTATAGTTCCCATATCGGCTTGTTTCTGACGTTTATACCATATATACCATATTTAGGGTGCAGTTTACTTTCACATACAGTTTTGTTTTCGGGACGCGGCAACACGTTCTCTGAACTCGCGCCAGCAGGCTCAATGATGGTTAGCACCTTGCCCTGGGCGCTGCTAAGCTGTGGTGAAAATGACCACGCCAAGCGGATGGAGAGAGAGAGAGAGAGAGAGAGAGAGAGAGAGAGAGAGAGAGAGAGAGAGAGAGAGAGAGAGAGAAACTTTATTGTCCGCTGGACATAGGAGGACCTAATTTCATTCTTGAATTCACCGGGTCCTCGTAGAACTGCAGAATGTTCGTGAGGATCCGGTGCACATGTTTACAGAGAGATTCCTGGGCGGGGGAGACAGCCAGAGCTCCCAGGAAGTGATGGAGGCGAGGGATGGGGCAAGGGATAATGGGGTGCATTCCCAATAAGAATGAGGGGTGCATTGGATGGTAGGAACAACAGTTGGGACAGGAAGGATGCAGGGCGCCGATAGTTGCGGTGAAGAATGGGATGGGACAGGAGTGAAGAGGTTTGAGCCTGCCGAATGAGTCATGCAGCCTCAAGAGTTAGACGGGAACTGGAGGGTGGGTACAGGGTGCGTGATAGGCGCTTGGCGTGTAATTCATAACGGCGGGAAGCGCGGTCTGAGTGTGAACGGTCAAAGGATTGGCCAGGACATGGGCGGACCCACATTACTAGACGTTGGGCGGACCCGGGAAAGGTACTCGGGTTAGCGCGTTTACCAGCGCATTTCCGCACATGCTAGGGTGGTCAGGAACCCAAACCAGTGTGAAGCGTGGCCGAGGATACGGTGCAAGTATCGCAGTGACGAAGTCAGTGGTGTATGGGTGGGTCTCATGGTGAGCGAAATAACGAAGGGCAGATTGACAGTCGGAGTAGATGTATACCATGGCGTGGTGGTAGGGACAGCGAGAGTAGCGTGCTCTATTGCGAGGGCAATGCGTTTTTTTTTTTCCAGGGAGGTCGAATCTGAGGTGGGAAAATGAAGAAAACAGAGGCAGTGTCTGATGAGGGGAATTGGAGAAATGAAGCCGTGCCTGTTGATTTTGAGGGAAATGTTGCTGGCGTAAGTAAAGTAAACGATGGAACCGTTAGAGAGTAGAAAACAAAGTCGCTTGGAGAGGGCCTGAACGCGCACCGATTTCCCAATGGGCAGTGTGCTACTTGCGCGCAGACAAGGAAGCTAGCCACCTTTGTATTTCAGCTTCGAATGCCTTTTCGGTGATCAGGAGGCGAGTTGTCCAAGGACGTACTACATCTCGTAAGGCACGAAAGCCGCGCCTGTTGGTGTTTTTGTTCCGGTAGCTCTTAGTGTTCATGCGCGTTTTTGTGTGATGACGTGCCTTCAATCATCATCATCATTACCACACGGAGTAGCAAGCCAAGCTCTCTGATTGGCTTATTCTCTGCGTCAATAATGTCTCTCTCTCTCTCTCTCTCTCTCTCTCTCTCTCTCTCTCAGCGCTATGTGCAGTCTATCTCTATCGCGTAAAGGCGAAATAAAGATAAAGGGATTGATTGATTGATTGATTGATTGATTGATTGATTGATTGATTGATTGATTGATTGATTGATTGATTGATATTGGCCGCCGAAGTATTATACAACTAGGCTGCACAACAGAAGATATTTTTTCTTTGTTTTGGATGTTAGGCGCAGCCTAAAGAGAGATATCACTGGTGGACGGCGCAAGGTAAATATGTGGTTATAGAAGAAAACAAAAAAATGGCCGCGCATCTGCTCCTTTCGTTGCAAATGACGACGAAAGACGATAGTCGACTGGCGCCCCTGCCAAGTAAATGGCTCCCTTCTCTTTACCGCTCACCTCTCATGCTGTTCCTCTCCCGTCTCGTTCCTCCCAAGACAACGCGCTAGAGGTTTGCTCAGGTCAATTTCAATTCATCGCACTCCACTGCTCCAAGTCGGGTGTCTCGATGCCAGCGCTGCCGTACGGCGGAGACGCACGTGAATCGAGGCGCCCTACTACAACGTTTATAGAACCACGTTGCCCTACTCCACGAGCGTTCCAAGCGGAACGTGGGTGTAGCATTTGGTTGCTATTACCGTTTGATTTCCCCAACTACGGCCATGTGGCCTCCCCCATCTTAATAAATGTCATTCATTCATTCATTTCTTAATTAAATGCCGGCAAGAGGTAGCGCGGGCAACAGCAGGCGACGGCTTTCTGCCGTTAATGTAGTATTTAATTTGCTATCGCAGAAACCAAGCATCCATGATTTTTTTAAATAAAAGAACACTGCTAATATCACTTATGTATTAATTTGCTGCCTTACATTTGCGTAATGTCTTCTTCTTGTTCAAGAATGTTTACAAGTATGAACATTGACACCGGACTTAGACGTTTCGATTTGGCGGTAGGTATATAAGACTATTGTGCAGCTTTCGTTTCGCTTTGGCCGGGTGGCTGAATCCAGTCACAGACAGACAGACGGACAGACAGACAGACCAAAATTTCTGCTGTTAAGTAGCCCAAGAAAGACTATCGTCTTTAAAACAAGACGACCGAGTCAAGCTGCCAAGTTATTTTATTCTATTACATGCCACTGTGGTGCCTAATACCGTTGCACGGGACTTCTTCCTTGCCGTTGTGGGGTGGTAAACGACGCGAGTCAATCCTGTCACCCGGTAGTCCTTCCCATTGAGGCTCTTTGTTGTCAGGTGGCATATTTGAATTTGTTTGGTGAAGCACCACCATATATATGTACCACCAAACGGGTTCTAGAGGGCAGGTCCGAACGCTGTGAATTGTCACAATAAAATTTATCGGTGATATGATTTTGAATTTGTGACATCCTATTCTCGGACAATAGTTCGGCGCGATGAGCGCTATGTTTTCACACTCAAGAAAGACACAAAGAACGCTTTTGCGCGTACGTTTGTGCGAGGCTCAAGTAGCTACAAACTTTTCCTTAGGAAAAATAAAAATCCTGTATTTAAAAATTTTCCTCATCAGCAGTGGCGGCAGCCCACTAGATCCACTGCAGAACGAAGAACTCACCTATCGACCTCCAACAGCTCCTGCCCCGCGCCGATCTAGTCCATTCGTTGCCTCAGAATTTCTTTACTTCGTCCCTGCATCGGGTTATCGTCCTTCCTGTTTTTCTAGGCCCGTCTCGCGGTGTCCACTTTGTGACTCTGGCAGTCCACCGATTGTCATTTCGCCCGATTACGGGGCCAGCCCAGGTCCATTTCTTCGCCTTTATTTGAAATGTGATATCTTCTACTCTAGTTTGTTCTCTGATCCAGGTAGCTAGTTTCCTGTGCGATCATTATTCGTTCTATGGCCCGTTAAGCTGATCCAAGTTTGCTTTCAAGTTTTTTAGTAAGGCGCCAAGTTTTCGCTCCATACGTCATCACCTGCAAGACGCATCGGTTGTATAATCTCCCTTTCAGGCATGGAGGTAGCGTACTTTTCAAAATCTGTGTGTGTTTGCCGAATGAACCCCAGCCCGTATACTAATTCCGCGCTGGATTTCTTTCTCGTGTTTGGGTTCAGCACAGATGACCTGACGAGGTAGTTATAATACGCTACTTGTTCTAGCATTTCGTTACATATGCTGAACAGGGCGCTTTCGGCATACTGCTTCATCATTATTTTAGATTTACATACAGTGGAACACCATTCATACGTTTTTCACCGGACCGGGAAAACAAAACGGAACAAAAACGCAGCAGTGAGGAAAACTTCGAAAATGAACCAAAACAGCGTAGCTTTGACTTGCAACCATGTATTTCTGAAACGTTGGCTTTCGAACCTTAAAAAACTCGAGAATGGATTGCCGCTTTTTGCGATCGGTGGAAAGCACCACGCGTGGTAATGCAAGGTCCCTAGCAATGTCGACTCTCTTCCGCGCTGGCTGCTTGCTTACTGCGTTTAGTACGTCAAGCTTTTCCTGGAGGGAATTCGCCTTCCGTTTTCGCGACGCCATCAAGGCACGACAAAGTTCGCGGTTGCAAGTTCAACGGCATTCTCAAATCTTGAAGCACACGATGACGACGAGAGCGCGTGCTATTCTTACGGTGGTGCTTTATGGCAAACACGCACTTCCGGCATTCCGAAGTGAAACTTCCGTTGTAAGCGCAGTGATCATGGTTATAGCAAAGAGTAACATAGGGCCATCTAGTGGTGACGAATCGCACCCACGTGAGGCTTTATGCAGTCAGTTACGTAGCGAAGCCTGACCAAGGCTCGCCAAACGTCGAAATGGCAGTCCGCGCATATTGCCCGGGCGGCTTCGGAGTGTCAGATTGCGGCGCATGATCCGGGAGCGTACTCCGAGCCCCGACGTAACAATGAGTATTTTAGTACATGGGGCTCAATGTGAGCTGCGACGGGACTAGACAAAAGCAACGTAGCAGCCGGGGTTATACCGTATATTTATTTTTAGATCTCGCGGCCTTGCTTTCTATATTTAGTTCCTCAAGAATTTTCCGCAAGTGTTCTGGAGACTCGCTTAGCAAGACTATGTCATCTGCAAGCCTCAAACTGCTCAAGTATTCTCCGTTTGTCCGTAATTCACTGTTTTCCAAGTCAAACTTCTGAATACCTCCTCCAGACAAGCGTGAACATTTCTGACGAGATGGTATGCCCCTCTGGTACTCCATTACGGATCGGGAATTTGTCGGTTGGCTTGTGGACTATTATCCTGCCCGTACATCCCGTATACAGTCGATCTCGGATATATCTAACCCGGATATATCGAATTATTGCATATATCGAACAGTCCAAACATCCCCTTGGAAATCCAATGCAAAAGTATAGCACTTTCGTACGCGTGTATCGAACTCTCGTTCACCGTCACATTCCATATATCGAACGCCGCGCCGCAAGTGCCCCTGCAACTGTGCTTCTCCTGATGGAGTTGTGGGTGATGACGATGACTTATCGCGTGTCGCGTCGCTTTGGGGGTCTTCAGTGCTTACAAAGTAACTCTATGCCTTCAACACCTGCTCCACCTGCTCGACACACTAGCATGGGACACCCTCAAGACATCGAGAACGCAGGGTGTGATTGGATGCGAAAGGGGAAGGTGATACCGACCGGAGGCCTGTGACCCATACAGAGAAACACTATGTTGTGACCCAGCGGCGGCTCTGCTGGCATGGAGACCGGTGCGGCGTGGTGCGTGTTTGTTTTGTTCTCGGCGGCATGTCTCCGGAGGCATGGTCGCGAAAAGAAGATAAGAATTTGGATTTAGCGATTCAGGCGGACATCCTTAGACGGGTGGAGGCCAGTGAAAAGAAGTCGTCGGTTGCAGAGGCATTCGAAATTAGAAATTCCTCGCAGCACTTTTGGGCACACAACGGCGCAGCAAGCTGACGTAAGGCGAAAGCAGCGCAGCACAGCCGTCCTGGAGCGTTTGGGGTGCGTGTTCCTGCAGCTGGTTCAGCAAAGCGGCTTGGTTGCGGCTCCAGACGAGATGCGTTCGGATACAAAAGACCACGGCGTTGAGTGCCTCGAGAGTGACTAAAAGAGTTGTCAGCATTCCCATGCGAAATCCCGGGTGTCGCAACAGCATGTAGGTTCGTAACTGTTGACGACGCGCAAGCTGTGGTGGATAGCGACTATGAGGCGATAGCAGCGAGGATCACCTGTACCGAAGAAGCGGACATTACTAAGCGACCCTGACGGCGTTTCCAACCGCCTACGGCAGCCGAGCTAGCGTTTCGCTGCGTAATTCGTCGCTGTGGGGGCGCAGTCGACGGCGACGGGCTTTCTCATTTTAATGGCGTTGGTAGGGTTGAAGATAGCTTGGTGAACTTCATGACGAGAAGATAAAGCAAGCGAAGCTCACGGACTTTTTCCGTGTTGAATAAAGTGCGGTGGTTGTCGCGCTGCGTTTCATATTTTCAGTGCTTTGAAGAACAGATCGGGAAGCTGTCGGGAAGCCGTCTCTCAAAGCTCTTAGTGATGGGCGGAGTTTTTAGACAAGCTCCAGATGGGCATATTTTATATTTCGAATTATCCATATATCGAACTATTTCGCGATCCCCTTGGAGTTCGATATATCCGTATTCAACTGTATATATATGTTGTCTAGAAGTCTCCTTTATCCCCTAGACTTTTAATGCTCCCAGCACTGCTGCGGCGCTCACTGAATCAAACGCTTTTTCCTAGTCTATAAATGCCATGTAAGGGGGTTTATTATACTCGGCGGATTTTTCTGCCACTTGAGTTACGACGTGGATATGATCCAGTGTTGAGTGTCCTTTCCTAAACCCAGCCTGTTCTCTAGTTGATGAGAATCTAGGCTGCTACTTATTCCGTGAATTATTACTTTGGTAAGCAGCTTGCATACGACTGAGAGTAGGCTGATGGGTCTGTAATTCTTAGTATTTGTTATCTCCCTTCATGTGAATGAATCAGAATTATGTTGGCGTTATTCCAGGCTATGGGCACTGTTAGAGTCTTTAATCATTGTGAAAATAGTGCGGCAAGCTTTTCCAGTACAATATCTCCTCTCTCCACTAAAAGATCCACGGTTAAGCCATCATCACCTGCAGCTTTGCCTCTTTCTATGTCCTTGAGAGCGTTTTCAACTTCGTCTTGGTTATTAGTGGGACTTCGGGAGCTAAGCTTGGACTCTTAGTTGTTCCCTCTGGTGTAAAGTAGCAGGAACATAGCCTGGTGTAGAATCGCTCTGCTACATTGATTATCTCTTTCATATTGTCTGTAATGTTACCCTGCTCGTCTTTGAGTGCATACATTCTATGTTTGGCTACAGCGAGTTTCTTATTAGTTGCCCTTAAGCTTCCTCCTATGTCCAGTGTTTCTTCGATCCCCGTGCCATGTTGTACGCACGAATGTCGTTGGTTTTGTTTGTGTTAATTAATTCCGACAGCTCAGCTAACTGAACCTGACACGCCGTACTATGTTCTTACGTTTCACAATTAGTTCTTTCGTTTTCTGAGTTGGTTTTCCGGTTTGTTCCCTTCATGCTGCTTCTCCCACTGCTGCTGCTGATTCCATGATTGCCGTTGTTAAGTTGTCATTTATCATGCCTACACCGTTCTCGTCCTGCCCGGTTAAGAGTGCGAATTTGTTGTGAAGGGTTATTTTAAATACCTGCGTCCTGGCCCTGAATGACAACATGCATGCCGTCGCCGCCGCGGCCCGGGGCGACGGTTCGCCCTTATTTAGCTATATAGCTGCAACTTCGCTCCATGTGTGCTGCGATTTAGGCGCTGCGGGCCTGACTTCTGTGCGTTTGTTTCAATTTTTATGTGAGCAAACTTCCTTGCTTCACCTGCCGTCATCAAACAGAACTTTAATTGTATATAGTACACGTCGATTGAACGCGCCGGCCGAATAACAAGCCTGTCGCTGCAGCATGCAGCATATATATATATATATATATATATATATATATATATATATATATATATATATATATATATATATATATATATATATATATATATATATATATATATATATATAGATATATATATATATATATATATATATGGGATAGGCAAATAGGCGTGGGGTGGAGCAAATCAAACGTGCACGCAGAAGGTCAACCATGCGGCCGGACCGGGTGGGCTAAGACGCTGGGAAAATGTTGTAAAATAAAAGGGGGAGGGGGTAAAAGCAGGGTAAGGTAAAAGATGAAGCGAAACTGAAGACACTTTCGCACTCATAACCCATAGTCTCATCCACTGATCGCTGCTTGGAATCTTGCTTAGTACATGCACGTCCTGCACAGTATTTGGTTTTCACTTAAAATGAAGTGAATTTCGGTTTTTGTTTTACCGTTGGGACCTTTCCATGTCCGTTTCTATTCTTTCGTTTGCAGAAGATTGTGCTCATTATTTTCAGGTTGTTTCTCTCCGCAAATCCGACCACTGTATCTCCTCGACCGTTGCGGCTGTCTATTCCAAACTTTCCCATTGACTTTTCTCCCGTTTGCTTTTCACCTACTTCTGCGTTAAAGTCTCCCATCACAATCGTGAACTGTGTTGCTCTCTTCATTGCTGATTCGACGTCGAAACTGTCGATGGCCTCATCATCGTAGCTAGCTGTTGGCGCGTAGGCTTGTACTCGCTTTAGCCTATATCGCTTGTTTAGCTTGATTACTATACGCCTCGAGCGCGGCCTGTAGGGGCGCCACTGAAATCCCCCTAGCGGCCCGTTTCGAAAGCAGGCGCGGGAGTCCCCGGCCAGCTCCCCCCTGTCGCCGTTGCTTTTGGGGCTCGTTCAAGACAGCGATTTACCGTTTGTCCGCGTTTGAAATACCGAATAACGTGGAGCAGGCACTCTGTTTGCAAGCCTGGTGTGTTCACGAGAGTATAAACGTTTATGACGCGATCTTAGAAAGATCTATATGAGCGCCGGGCGTGTGTCACAGGCCGGCGTCCCGAAGCGAGCATTTGCATGCAGCTGATTGCAATCTGCTGCCCTGAAATTTAATGGCAGTGTCTCCGTAAGAAGTGTTTCCTCCGATGGTCATGTTGCGGCCATACACACTATGATGTAAATCGACTTTGTGCACTACAAAATGCAGCGGAGCACTTATACCTGACAGCACGCAAGTTACGCTTGCCAATATCACATATCAGATATTGATCAGTACCCTGAAAAAGCCAATGCGGCATAAATTTCGCAAACATTGTACCAAAGAAGTACGATGGATAATGCAAAATTACACTCCGGAGTCAGCACACGACGACACATTTAATGCTGGGTCGTCTTCTCCCGAGGTGAGCGCTCGCAAAGAATCATCTGGTACATTTATCCTCCACGAGAAGCGCGAAGATGGGCTTATAGAGCAATCCGCGTCCGCGACCAAACTCTTCTTCGAAACATCGTCGTATGACACAGAGAGACTGCAGAATCTAGCATAAACCTAAATCAGAGACCCTTATCAGATACGACACTCTTCCAACGAGCCCGTGTGTACGAGATTTGGGCGCACGTTAAGGATCTCCAGGTGGTCAAAATTAATCCGGAGCCCTCCACTACGGCGTGCCTCATCGTCTCCGTTGCGTCAGCGCGATAAACCCTGCAATCAATCAATCAACTCTTTCAACGACACCTCGTATTTCTTGTGAACTGCCTACCCTGTATTCTTCAAAAAATGCGTCCGCCGAATGATCAGCCATTCGTTGAAGGCGAAAAACAAACGAAAAGTGAACACGCAGCTTATGTGTGATTACTAAAACGTTCATTCGTTAATTTCGCTCCGCATTTGTAAACAACGATAGTTGAGCGTCCTCCTCCTCACCCCCCCCCCCCCCCCCCCAATTGTCTAGCGAAATATCAGTGCATTTCGCATCTAGGTGGTCCGGTGAATACTACGTGCTCAAACAAACGTCTTTAGCATTTCAGAAGCTGCTCTCGGTTTTTTTTTTTTTTTCATTCCCGCACGACTATTCTATTTATTCCTGACTTGCAGACCATTCATTTTCCCGTGGTTTCATTAACATATACCTTGGTTCTTACTATAAGACATGAGTGGGCACATATCTGACAATGCACAGCCTTTGAGTGTACTTAACATTTTCGCGTGGCTTATATTCCAATAAAAGGCACAAGTTTTTGTCAGCTATTGGGTTATCACATCCCCGAAACCTATTTTTCTACGACGTACATATTCGAAGAAAAGCCGCATTTGTTTTCTGCGCTGAAAAACGAACCAACCTCTCACAGTGCCAATGTCTGGTCTAAACGAGCTGACAATAAATAGAATTCGCTTGTGCTGACGTGTTCGAAGGTAACAGCGGTGAGATGCTGCTGCCGTCGCCGACGACCGCAAGAGCGGCCAAGAAGCGCGCAGAACCGCCTCCCCGGGTAGCTCTTGTTGGCGTTCGAGCGCTCTACCAAGACGCAGCTGTTTTTTTAAGCACCCTAAACGTGCAGTTAGCTTACAGACCTCACCATAACAAGTTGTTTAGTGCGCGGAAAGGCAAAGAGAAGCGAAAGAGAACCAAAACACTGCGTGACCACCCATCAGCCACGCAGCGCTAATCCCGCAAACGCCGCGGAGAAGCGGCGGCAGGCGGCGCAGCGATCGCGAATCTCAAGGCGTATAGTATGCTAAAGAATTCCCCCATGTTCCGTGCTATTTCGCTGTGTATTAAGAATCTCACGCCGTGCTCTCTCTTTTTTTGATGCCCTCGTTAGCACAGAATATGTCCTCTAGTCAGTTCCATGACACCTTCTCCTGTTCTTGTAATTAAGTCTTGCATTCGCAATCTGCCATCTGACCCTGCGCAACCGAAGAACTGTCTCCGGTATCGAGTCGTTCGCTGCTTATACACAGCAGCGCAGCTAGCGCCGCACCAAACGATCACTTCAGCTTTCCACAGAACCAACCTTGCTTACTATCTGGCTGACAGTCAAGAGTCGTTTTTTGCGACTGCTGTCGCCTTCGCGGCTGTCTCCTCTCCAGAGCAGCCACCGAGTGAGCAGCACGTGTTCAAAGTATAAAACCAAGCGAGGGTGCCGTACGTTTCTTCTCGGCATGCGCAGCATTAGAAGAAGGCAGGGAGGGGGCACTGTCTACCACTTGGCCCGAACATGGCAGGTGATGAGGTTTAATCCGGCGCCACCGGAGACCGCCGACCCGCGCACGAGTCAAGGCGCGCTACTCTTTCACCTGCGTTAACGGTTGTCAGGCGGAGCACAATGCTTGTCAGTGTCGCCGGCACCGCTGCGCTGGCGCGAGGATCCGAACGTTGAGTTTGACTATTTCGCGAGTTAACTGTAGCAGGTCCCCGCCCGAGACTTGCGCGCAGCGATGTGACATTGATGGAGACTCCAGCCTTCGGCGTCTCCCTCGTGAGGGCACAAAAGGCACTCGTTGCTGCCGTCAATCCGCATGGCCCTTACGAGTGAGGCACTACGTAGACAATAAGAACATCCACTTTCGTCATCGCCTTCTAGACAGCCACATATTTCAATGCGCAGAAAGTAGCTGTAAGAAACTTGTAATTTCAAACGAGTAAGACTGCGCCTAATCCACCTAAACAACGAGGGCAGGGATGCCCAGCGCTTGAAACTTTTGAAATTGATTCGCCTGAAACGTTATGTATACAGTCATGTACGAAGGAAATGAGAACACGAAAATATGAACCAGAACATACAAATAGCGAGATTTTTTTCCATGCAAGTTAAATTGGTGCGTGGCATAATTACAGCAACAAAGATGGGAAAGGTGCACCTTTCCAAATATGCCAAGAGCGTGCCATTATTGGACCTCCGTGAACAGTATATTTCAGTTTTGCGTGTTCTGGTTCGTATTTGCGTGTTCGTGTTTCATGTGTCCATGACGGGTTCAAAGGGGGCACTTGCCCTCCCCCCCCCTCCCTCCCTAAGCCACACCAGCACGATTTCCCTTCTCTCTCTCCCTCACAATACAACGCGTTTGCCCCCCTCAAGAAAAAAATCCTGCCGACGCTCATGGTCCTGTACAGTGTCAACGTAACCGACAGCCGTTAGCCGTAATCAAGCCGTAATCAAAGAGAGTAAAGAGACAGAATGCAAGAGTGCGCAGTAATTGATAAAATTTGCTCGGGGGGAAGCGCACAGTGCATAACGTGCAGTACAGGTTCGATCGAGGCGTGTAGGAGGCGCAAAAAGGCGACGCCCGGGGGAGTACGAGGAGAGAGCAGTGGGCCGTTACAGGCGCACAGATGCTCGCGACACGTCGCGATGCGGAACGGCCCGCCATCCGTGCGGCTCTTTGCGAGCAGCCGGGAGGCGCGCATGTGAGTGAACTCTGGCACACATCGCAGCAGACACCCGTTGTCCGGTGGACGAGGAGACCCATCAGAGTCGGCGACAGCGAGACGTGCGGCAACTGTTTTCGCAGCTTCATGGCTCACTGGTTTCCTGAAACTGCGGCCACTTGTTTGAGTGAACCACTTGTTGCCGCTGTCGCTGAGCCGGCGCAGGTGACACGTGACCCTTCAATAGATACATTAATTACGACGGCAGGCCCTCAAGGATGGCGCTAGACGCCACATGTCCCGACGCACCGTCGGAAGCCTGCGGCGCGGGCCGTTGACGACGTCTACGCAGCGCAGGATCGCGCTTACCACACCCAGGGCGCAAGGTTCAGCTATAGCGGAAATCGCGCGCCGGGGCCAACACTTGCGCCGGCGGCTGACAGTGATGTATTCCTCCCTCCCTGAACGCACAGCAGCCGCGGTTCGCGCTGCACGCCTGCCTCCTCCGTTGGCGCCCGCGGTGCGCATCCCCGGGGGACCGGCGCTGCAGGTCGCGCCTGTCACCGCCCTCAATCTTTGTTATCGATAGCGCTCATTAACAGTCATAACGCCGCACGCGCCCTCTGTCGTCCAGTATCACTCATCACTCCACTCCGCTGCGGTCAATGTTGATGGGATGACTCGATATGCAAACAATCTCCGCTTCCCTCCATTCTCTGGCCCTTCCCCCTCTGCCAAGCTTGAAAGCCGTCGTGGCATTTCCCCTTTCCAACTTCCCTGTCTTCCTCCTCTATCGCTCTTCATGTGGACGCAAAAGCCGCGGCGTGAGAATTTGCAACTTCCAGTGGCAGACCCCCCCCCGTTGAGTATTCCGCAAGGGTGACACAAACGATGGCGCTCTTACAGCGAAGCTGTTTGCTTGCCTCCGGTTGGTCGAGTTTCTTCAAATCGTCGTTTGCGAGCAAGAGCTCGCACAGGGTCACATACCCACAGAGGATCGCATACCCGCAATGGTGCATCAGCCAACGCTCTGACATTAGGCCAAACGTTAAGACGTCAACAGGAAGCCACCGCCTGGCGTAAAAAGAGTTAGACATTGCTTGGAACGTCGTTAGGCTCAACTTTATACGCTCAGCCCGGTGTTTTTTGTTGCTCACGCAGTGTCACATGTAGTATATCCGCTGTGCAGCACATACTCACCGAGGGGCACATGTATTTTGTACAACGCTCACCGACCGATTTTTCATTTCGTACGAGTCTCAAAGCTCACACAATGGGACCAACACACCACTCAGAGCATATACTCGCTGATACTGGAGCGATAGACCAAGGCCACCGCCTGCGTGAGTACTAATAGAATGCTCATTGCATTTACGAATAGATGATTTCATCCCCCATATGATGGGTCCTGCCTCAGTTTTAACGCGTAAGCATTCTACCGCGACTCCAACGAGAAATGTGTTCGTCTGCCCGTCCGTAACGCGTGACAGGATGCGCTCTATTAGGTATACCTTATCCATACGTAGTAATCAGTAAAAACCGCTTAACTTGTGCGTGAGCACTTTATGACGGCTACAGATGGGCTTCTGTCCACCTCTTGATTTCATCTCATATTTCCCCCAAAACCTGCTTGTCTGCCCGTCACTCCGTTCGCACTCTGTGACACGATGCACTTCATAGTTATATGTGGAACATAAAAGCTATTTAACAAAATGTCCTTTATTTCATAAAACGCCCTTTATTAAGGCGTACGGCTTCCAAGGCAAACGAGGTGGGTTCTGTAAGCCCTGTAAGGAATACTTACTCACCATCCCACAATTCGCATTACTGAGTTTCTACGCACTTTTCTTTTGTCACATGTGTTGCTTACTGGCTGGTTTATGCTCGGGTACAACTTAAGAACGACAATTGTGAAGTTGCCACTGCGCCTCATCACCACAGCCGGCTGGTTCCTCCGCAGGGCGCAAAACGCGCCTTACTGCGAGTATTGTGAGCATGGCACAAGTCGTTTCAGTTATTTTTCAGACTTAATCTGCTTAGAAATTACTGCAGCGACGACAAACAAACTACATGAGAAAAAGCAGGCGATATCACAAAAAAGCGCGCCCGCGCTAGCGACCGGGTCCGTCGCTTCGGCGAGGTGATACACTGCATGAGCTACTGCCGTTCTTAACTTGTACCCGAGTATAGTCAATGGGATGCGCTGGCAGCAAAAGATGTATTTGTATAGCCCTACCTCGAAAAGGAATAGCAAAACGAGCAGAGGAACCGCATTTTTGTAGTCTGCGAAACTTCCACCAGACGGTGCTCGGATATTTTGTCCGAGGCGCTGCCAAAGAGAAAGAAGCGTGATTTCAGTCTTTGATGGAATCGGTGGGCTACAATCGCGGAATACTTCCACATACGTAGTTGGTTTCTTGGGTGTTTTAGTGTCTGCCAAATTTTCTTTCTTTCTCTTTTTATTGTGGCTTAGCTGTGAATGAAACCTCGGCGGTATCCTTTACGTCTGTCATCGATGCAGAGAGTGGACGACATTGATGTATATAGACAGAAGATATTGAAGAGCCCTCCTCCTAAATCCGTCATTTTCCCTCACATGAGTGAGAATCCAATGACGCGCGGCATTCCCCTCTTAACAAGAAGGTTCGTGGCTCCGCTCGTATGGAGGAGAGGAGAAAGGACTTTAGTGACGACCGTGCTGACGTTCACGTCCCTTTATGATTTGCCCTTTGAACTGTTCACATTCTGCTGTCAAATGTTGGCAGCTTCGCTGGACCATACCGATCACAGATAGACGTCTTTTTTTGTGTGCTGTCCAGATGCCTGAAGCGCGCTATACAAGCCACCAGTAGCAGAAAATAAGTAACGGCCTCTCCTAACTACTATTCCGTCAGCAAACACCGTAATATGTAAGTTACAAACTTACGCAACTATCCAATTACATGTGCCGTTGTTACAGTAACGCTCGTGGGTCCCATTTTTTGTGCGCAGTTCCAGTCATGAACTAGTACATGTAACTAAAGAGAATGAAAGGTCCACTTGCAGGGATCACAAAAATATTTTTGATTTCAGATTCACGCAGTTAACGCTGACCGCTGTTGCTCCCCCATGGCCCCCGGCGCTTAGAGTTGCATTGGAAGACGGCCGAAGTTCAGATGCAAGCGATGCTCAAAATTTGAACTCGATTGGGAACGTTTTTTTATTGGGCGAACATTGTGTTTTATAGAAGGGTTAAAGGTAATTATTGTGCAAATCTCTTTCATGGTATTGTTTTCTTCATGGCAGATGTATCTGCGTTCTTCTGTTTCTTTTACGAGCCTGCATCGAGGAATGCGCGGAGAACAATTTCTAACAAAAATTTAGGAAAAATACTTAAAATAGTCACTAAAAGGCACGGTCAATGAAAAGTTCTCGCCGTCCGCTTCAACTGCCTGTCTACGCCAACTGCAGAGCAAAGGCCTCTCCCACAGATCTCAAATTATCCGATCCTGTGCCCACTGCAACCAATTTATCCCCGCCAATTTTGGGATCTCACCTGCCTACTTATAACCTTCTGCCGCCCCCCTGGCCCGCTTGCCTTCTGTAGGGATCCACTCTGTAAGCCTTAATGACCAATGGTTGTCTTGCCTTCGCATTACATGCCCTGCCCATGCCCATTTCTTCTTTTTAATTTCTACTAATATGTCCTTAACAGGCGCTTGTTCCCTAACCCACTCCGCTCTCTTCTTGTCCCTTAACGTTACACCTATCATATTCCGTTCCATTGCACACTGAGTCGCCCTCAATTTAAGTTGAACCCTTTTATAGTGGGAACCCAAGTTTCTGCCCCGTAGGTGAGTACCGGTAAGATGCAGCTGTTATACACTTTCCTCTTCAGGGACAATGGTAGGCTGCCATTCTTTATCTAAGAATGCCTGCTTAATGCACTCCACCCCATTCTTATCCTTCTAATTATATCTGCCTCATGGTTGGGATCCGGGGTCACTGCTTGGCCTAAGTAGATATATTCGCTTACCACTTCCACTGCCTCGCCACCCATCTCAAACCGCTGCGCTCTCCCGAGGTCATTGAGCATAACTTTAGTTTACTGCGTATTAATTTTTAGGTCCACGATTCTGCTCTACTTGTCCAGTGCGGTAATCATGCTTTGCAATTCGTCCCACGAGTTACTTAGCAAGGAAACGTCATCAGTAAATCTGAGATTACTGAGATATTCTCCATTTACCCTTGCGCCCACCTGTTCCAGGTCTGACATTATGAATACCTCTTGTAAACACGCTGTAAATAACATAGGAGAGATCGTGTCTCCTTGCCTGACGCCCTTCCTTATAGGTATTTTACTGCTTTCCTTATGAAGGATGGTGGTAGCTGTGGACCCATTGTAGATATCCTCTAGTATTCTTACATAATGCTAATCTACACCCTGGTTCCGTAATGCCTGAATGACTGCTGAGGTTTCTACCGAGTCAAATGCTTTCTCATAATCGGTGAAGGCTATATATAGGGGTTGATGATACTACGCGCATTTCTCTATCACCGGATTGGTCGTGTGAATATGGTCTGTTGTTGAATAGCCTTTACAAAACCCTGCTTGTTCATTAGGTTGACTGAAATTTAAGGTGTCCGAAATTCAGTTAGCGATATATATATATATATATATATATATATATATATATATATAAATGGCGAACGCACCGCACCGGTTATGCGGAGATGTGGGTTCGAGTCCCGCTCCCGGAAAAACGGCGGATTTTTTCTCGACTTATATTTTCGCTTATTTATCAATGAATCAAAGAAACGTGACAAGCACACGTCATTCGGCCCTATTAAATATTTCGAAAAAAGCCGAATAGCACTGGCAATGACGACTGCAACCTCGATATGTATCTTTACCGAGTCCCTCGTCCCGTATCTCTCTGTTCTGCTATATATATATATATATATATATATATATATATATATATATATATATATATATATATATATATACTAACACTAGTCCCATCTAGCGAAGAAGGCTGTGTATATGAAGAGCAACAGTGCCTGTACGTATTGGCCTGTGATTTCCACCGGAATTTGAGCCATACACCATTCGAAAGCGTCTGAAGCCTACTTAACACGCGCTATTTTGCGGTACACAAACTTCCGACCAAAGGAGACCTGTGCGGTAGCATTTCACGTATTAGTTTTGCAACACAGTGATTTTTTCTTTCATTTTAAGCATGCAGAAAGATGTAACACTTTCTTTTTTCTGTACTGTTCAGTTCTCACTTAGTTTTTATACCCACTACTGCGCGTGGTTTCGCGTCGTCCACCGTCCAGTTCGAGAATAGTTTCACTGCAAGCATTTTCATTATGAAAGAAAGCCAACTCTATGAAGGAGGACATGATGGGCCACAATGTTAATAACAAAAAACGTTTCTGTCATACCACTTCAGCACAAAAACGTGCCAGAGTTGTTGTTCCCAACCATGGCTTTTCTATGGTACTTAGGCTTTCCCAGAGGATTGGCCAAAAAGGAGAGCCCAAACCAACGGCAAGCTCTATAATAGCATTTTAACTCAAATGCGCACGTCTGAGGGTTCTGAAATTTGACACTGAGTGTCGATGGTTTATGGCTGTGTGTGGGTCTCAAGACGCCAGCATGTGCTCAGCATTCTTATTCAATTGGCATCTGTCCTTTTTTTTTTTTCGGTGGCTGGGGGAGGGTGGGATGCGTTAAAAAGTGGTGCCTTACCACACAGAGGCAGTTCGCCAGGGAAGGGTTCGTTAGTTTTGGCTGTGAGCCCATTACATATACAATGTATAAGCGTTGCATGTTTGTTCAGATACGTCAGTTGCCAGTTTCTTCCCGCGCTTGGCGGTCCTCGTTTTTTTATTGTTTTCGCGGAGTTCATTTACCCACGCTGTTGTACCAACGAGCCTGCAGCTAAGCACCCTACCTAAGGGTGCATTGCTGCACCTAACGAAAAACAATGAGGCTACTCGATGTTCACCATGAGCTGTGGCTAAGACTCTGCAGTGGTAATCCCGGGGTCACGGGCTCTATTCGTGGCTACACAGAATGCTTTTCTGGTGGAGGAAACAGGAAATGTATAACGGAATCAATGTGTAACAGAAGCGCACGACATTACGACGTCAGTTAAAGGGACCCTGCAACACTTGCCATCGACTACTAGTAATGAATTTTGGGATAAAGTCTATTGTCCCAGAAATCTCCTCCCGCAAGAATTATGAAAATCCGTTCACAATTAATGAAACTACGCGCGATGAGAAATCGCGCATAATCGTTCCCTCTCAACTCGACCGCGGACAACGCGACGAAAGCTTCGCGCTCTCTCCCGGAGAGGGTGGCGGCTCGCGGCGTTCTCTTCGGCGGCCTTCGATATATCACATGCCGGGTAGTTTTCTCCTTTTCTCCGCAACGCGGAGGGGCCTACTTCCGGTCTGGTGCCACAAAAAAGCAGGCATGGGTGCCTGCTCGCAAGTGCGCGCTCGGGCTGGTAGGGCGTTTTTGAAGTAATAAACGTTTGTAGTCGAGTGGTCCCGTTGAAAGGGAAGTATTGAGCTCATCACTCAAACTCCGCGCGCACTCAAAACACAAAAGAAACGGCAAAACTGTGCCTACAGGTTCAGGCATAGAAGAGGTTCGTACACAGCGATGACGACGACGGAAATGGGAGAATCTAGCCGCGAAGTTGACCAGTGACAGCCGATCGGGCAGCCATGGCCTATGTGACGTCCCTTAGGCCATGCCAGGGGTTGCATAATGAGGACAACTGAAGAGAGAGCGGTTGGTTTTTCCGCGTCTTTCACACCGATTTGCGCGCTCACCGCTTCACGTGCACGTGTAATATTTGGCTCAGGTATTCCTGGCAGTGTAATCTAAACGTCGCGCAGGTTTACTTGCACTGCTCAAAGAGTGTTGCAGGGTCCCTTTAAAGGAACCACAGCTGGTCCAAATTATTTTGCCCTTCGAGTGTAACGCGCCTTATAGGCCAGGTGGAACTTCGGAAAATGCAGCTATTGTGATAAATTCTACTGGTAGCGTGTGAAAGCGTAAGTTTGTGATTAGATGCTTTGTATCATTTATTAAGGCATATTACGATATCACATTTTGCATTATACGTAGCGTGTTTGCGGTATTTTATTTCGTTCCCGTTCCCGCTCGCGGCGTCGGTGATAATAAGCTGCCTGTTCCCGGGAAGCACGTATGGCGCGTGGCCTACCTATGTCGACGTAACGTGCATCCAGTGTTTCCCCATTGCCTCGTCGAGCTGCTCGTCGGTTACCCCTGCCCCCCGTCATCGCTTGACCTGTAATTTACGCAGTAGCTGGCTGCGCGCGCGCTTTGCCGAGGCAGAGAGAAACACTAGCTCCCCTTACTTCTAACTCCTCTGCTTATCGGGTTGCGCCGGAGGAGTTTTCTGCGCACACAGGACCGCCGGATTTTCTTTCAGCCTAATTTTATAAGGCTTCGCTTTCAAAAATTGTTCCACTAAACTTCTGAGAAATGAACTTGGTCAAAACCCAGCGCATGAACCACCGACTGGCTTGAAAAATTATGCACTTGGCTTTATTAAAAAGGGATTTTTTTTTTCTCTTGCAGTCTACGTAGACGGCCGGCAAGAAAGTACTATGTTGCGATGGCGTTTCGCCCCTGCCTTGCAGTGAAGAGTGCTCCCTGCGGAACTTTGGAGCCTGAGGCGCGACGCCTGTGTTTGCCCAAAGGGGCCTTGAGGGGCAGGTTTCACAGTGTGTCACCGCAGTGGCCAGCTGGCCTAGCCAAGGAGCCACTGCAATCATTAGGACGCAGGATGGAGCCGATTATCGGGATCAGATTGCTGCTCGCGGAATGCTCGCACGCAAGCCGAGGAGCAGCGCGGCTTCTTGGCTCGCGGGGGCCGACCTTGCTGAAGAGAGACGCGGCGGCGGCGGCGGCCTGCATGCGGCGGAGGCTCGCTTTCAGCTGTCGCGTGCTGCTGCTGACTCTCGCGGGCTCGACCGTTGAAGGGGCAGGTGCCCGCCAGCACAGGTGCTGCGCTCCCAATCTTGCATGTCGATCGACGCAGCAGGCTGTGCCATTCTCGGAATCTCAGCCGAACGCGCCTTGGCGCTGTCTCGCCACTGTTGTGCAGTGTAGTATCCTGCGTGTGTAAAAACACTGTAGTCTACTGCCATGGGAGCGCAATTAATGCAGGGACGAGCGACAGACCCTTGTTTTCGCGCGTTCAAATGGCGGCCCTGAGCAGCTATAGTTCTCGTTTTAAGCAAGAGGATAAAAAATGTGTTCCCGTTGTTCACGAAGAGGGTATTGAACTGCAGCACAACGGGCTAAAAACAGATGTTAAAAATCTGTACTGGCTGCTTTTTTGAATGAACAAAAAATACGTACAATGTCGACATGGTCCCTAATTTCTTTCTGATAATTATTTGCATGTTTATGAGTATCTTTATCGCAAAGTATGTCATTGGCTCGTACCGCCTTTGTCCAGAATCCGCAGCATTCTTCGGCCGTTCTGTCGTAGCCTGAAAAGCATTGAAGGTGTGTGGCTCAGGCACGTGCATTGTTTTTTTTCCTCCATGTCGTAGCCTTCCAAAACTAGCCTTTCGAAAATTTTCCGCGTGAGGTCAATTTTGCCCCTATTTTTTTATACCTCATTATTTACCCCATCACATGCAAGGACGCTGCAAGCGAGAAAAGCTCAGCTAGCTAGCGATGACAGATGAATTAAAGACTTGTCATCCGGAAACGATGTGGCGCCTCAGTACCTTTTCAGTGCCAAGAGTACCTATCGCCGCGGCCGGGGGAGTTTACTATAACGCGTTTGTCCTGTTTCGATATTCTTTGCAGTGAGCTCTATTTCCGCCGGAAGCACGAAATTCCACGGGGACCGGTGGTGTCATTTGTTATAAGGTCGGATTCGCTATGTCCAGAGTTACCATAACTCATTTTGAAACCTTCAGAAAGCGCAACACTGAACAAACGCGAGACGAAGAAAGGAAACACAGAACGAGCGCTTCGTCTCGCGTTTGTTCAGTGTTGCGCTTTCTGAAGGTTTCAAAATGCAATTTCACCAACTAGCCCAACTCGCCATTCTGCTGTAGCATGTTACCATAACGGGTCCAACTGTATTTCAAACTAAGCTAAAGGAACAGGTAATGCGAAACACACAAAAGAGACAATCAAGTTGACAAACCTAGATGCTGACGTTTAGCCGCTTCTGCTTACTTCCCGCATCAGAAAACAACATGGAGGTAGCTGCTAGCGCTTCCCAATTCTTTTTTTCTGCATTGCTTTTTTGATTTACTTGTCGCGGTGCAACGTTTAATAAAAAAAACAGTAAGGTAACCACTGCTGGTGGGCACTGTTTCACTGCCATGTTTCTGAAACCCACGCGTTTGGAATGGTCCCGTTTGCCCCGCGCGCAGCGCTCGTCTCTTGGGCGGCCCGAGACGTGCCGGGTCCAGGAAGGACGGCGGCCGCGTGGCAGGCGCGCGGCAGCCGCCTCCTCCAAGGCGGCCGCCGTCGCCCGGCATGCACCGCCGACGGGCGCGTGGCGGCGGAGAAGCTTTCACCTGCCGGCCGCCGCCGCTTTGCGGTGCAAGGTGTGCGTGCGTGCGTGCCACCGGGCCCGGCGGCCGCTCTACTGCGTTTCGCGGAATGGCCAGCACCTGTTCCTCCGGGGTATTTGGCGCTCTTTGTTTATCGACTTCTGCCGGTGCGCCTGCGGCGCGGGTCGCCAGGCACGCGCTCGGCCGCCCCTCGGCTCGTCGGCATGCGAACCACGTAGCGCCGCCCGAGCCACGCGGCCGGCCGGCAAGCGCAAGGTGACCACAAGGAAAAGGCGCCGCCGGGAGCCCGTGCTGAGGATAACCGTAGCGAGACACTTCGCTTTTCAGCTGCGAAACACCAGCCACCAATTTCGAACTTTTGTACGGGCAAAGGCAACTTGAAACGCTCAAGCTTTGCGATGCAGTATACCTGAAAGCGCTTCCATTTTTCGTCTCAGAATAATGACGGGCGCGGTGGCACCGAAAGCTTGAAGCAGTTCTCCTGTGGAAGGAGAGAGGGGTGTTTAGAGAGAGACCTTCGACGCAAAGTACGCAATGGTGCACACGGGAAGGGGGGGCGAGGCCAAGGTCGCGGAGTTTACTGTTATGGGGCTTTCCTTTAGTTTTCGAACGCCGTCTTTTTTTTTTTTTTTTTTTTTTTTTTCAGCCGCTTTTCAGGTGGAAAATTTGTGTCCGGCATGTCCCTAAAAAGCTTCCAGGGAAATCGTGCACGTCGTTGCGGAAAATGGCCTGTAACTTTAAAGTTGAATACAAATACAGTAAAGCAAATTGCAGACCATTTGACTAACATTACCACGCAGCCAATCTACAACTACACAACTGTGATAATTAAATCGGTGAAGAGTGTAATGACATTTTTTTTTTCTTATCCCGGGCTGTATTATTCAATTGCTTATAACCAGTAGGACTCTGCGCCACAAATATTGGAAAGCGTTAGGAAGAGGATATTACCATGCATGAACTCCCCCCGTATCTAATTGAATTTATGAAAGGCCTCGTCGTGAAAATGCCCGCATTTGTCCCTCTACGCATTAGTGAAAAATGGCTGCTGCGGCGGGCGGGGCGAAGTTAGGACGGCGTCTGGTGCACGCAGCAATGACAGATGACGTCAGCAGAAAGAGCTTACCTCTTACATAAAACGGTGATTAGGACTACTTTTGTAAGCAATTGTCATAAACGCTGCAAGAAAGAGTTGCTTGTCGAAAGCCTGTACAATTATTACGAGCTTGAATATAAAGCCCCACAGCACATGGGGCTGTGTGGGTCTCTGTTCGTACTGCTTGTCTAACACGTTGCTTGCGTGGATGTTCAATATAGACGAATTTGCTCCTCCTTCGTGCCGCCCTTAAGTTCTGTTGGGGTTCTGAGTATTTCACGCGATTTCGGATTAACCTTTCCGTTTTCGCTCCTCCTCCTCCTTCCAACCACCTTTTCATCCCCGCACTCCTTCGCAAGAACACCACCGAGGAACCTCAAGAAAAGAAAGCACGCGGTAACTATCTCGCCCTACAATTCCCAGCTGCAGAGCTCCGCTAACACAAATGCGATGCCGGTCAACGCTTTGCGGCTCTGGAGGACAAGATGGACCTTATTTGAACTCGCCTTGGGGAACCTCAACAATCAACCCAACTTCCCACTATTACGGAAGCCATTTTCACTCGCCTTGCCAAGTTCACTATAGAGGCCAACTACCGATCCAAAACAACGAGGCTGCAGTAGATGTTGTAGCACTTGATCCAGGCACATCACGAGTATCTGCGCGTCTTGCTCTCTAGACGGCGAACTGCTGGCGCATTTGTCACCCCTCTGTGAATGGGCTGCTCTAGAGCCACTAGATCAGGTGCGGCTCCGGGCGGCTTCGTGTATATGCTGGTATTGAGTCAGCTACAACGAAACTGAAATTGGGAATGCACTTCAAAACTCCCACGGATACAGCACTTCCATCGGAACAACGAAGATAAGTTCGTGGTTATGCATATATATATATATATATATATATATATATATATATATATATATATATATATATATATATATATATATATATATATATATATATATATATATAAATAAGGGTTTGCAGCCAAGAAAACCTCGGAAAGCAAAGGGAAGGTTGTGGTAGGTCATTGAAACAGATAAAGAATTTGACCTACCACAACCTTCCCTTTGCTTTCCGAGGTTTTCTTGGCTGCAAACCCTTATTTACGTGTTATTTCAACGAGCCCCTCATTTCCTATTCTGATTCGCTATATATATATATATAAATATATATATATATGTGTGTGTGTGTGTGTGCGTGTGCGTGTGCGTGTGCGTGTGCGTGCGCGTGCGCGTGTGTGTGTGTGCGTGTGCGTGTGCGTGTGCGTGTGCGTGTGCGTGAGCGTGCGCGCGCGCGCGCGCGCGTGTGTGTGTGTGTGTGTGTGTGTGTGTGTGTGGACATTTGTATCGACACCAGTGGAAGACGGTCAATATTTGTCATCCTGGTGGTGCGGGAGAAAACGAGTTTATGAACCCATTCGAATACACCTAGTTCAATGCGCAACACATAAAACCAATAATAATAAGTGAACAGTAGACTAATATATTTAAAAAAGGAGAGACGGACAGGGCCCGTTTTACACATGATCGAACGGCATTGGCTTGGATAGGTTCCAAATTGACAACTATGTACTTGTGGAATTTTTTTATTTTATAAGCCGCACCCTTTTGAAAACAGCTAGGCCACCGTTTACAGGATGGAGCATTGATTCATTGTTTTAATAACCTGATTATCCCGGAGAGCTTAGCATCTTTAGTCCAGGACGCCTTCGCGGTAGTGGCCCAATTTTAGTGCGCTCTGGAGGTAAGCCAGTATAGAATTGGCTGCCTGACCAAATAGCCGTCAGCCAGGCCGGACCAGCGGGATGCGCAACTTCAGTGTCACGGTGAATAGACGGAGTGTGGTTTTATGGCCGGACATGCCCCCAGGAAATTAACACCGTGGGGATAGCTTGCACTGTGATGGCGAGTGGGAGAAGGGCCTGACGAGTTGAAATGCAGGAGATGAGTTTTTGCTGGTGTGAGCAGGGTATTTGTCCGCGCCTGCGGAGCAGAACAGCTTATTCTCTGCTAAGAGCAAGGGGGGGGGGGGGGGGGGGGGGATTTATTGTCAATTAAACTCTAATTGGGGAACGAGGGGGGGGGGGGGGGCGCACCGTAATAGGAGTTTTTGGTGCCCGGAGTCGGACGGCCCACGGCCAAGCCCGTTTGCTTCCTCATTACTACACATCCCCGCGTGCCCTTGGATACAAATTATATCGTAGTAATGCAGCCTATGTCGAATGAGTGCCTCAACAGTGTCTTAGCGAAGCTTATTGAGGAAAAATTTACGACAGGCTTTGTTTTGAAATAAGTAGAGATGTCTCTCTCGTGCCCTACTATCATCATCATAAGCGTGTTCGATTAAAGACATCATCCGGAGGGGTCTCCGCGGCTCGTCTCTTTCTCCGCGTATTTTGGTGCCTCCATAGGGGAGCCACACCGAGTGAATTTCGCTTTTCTTCAACCGCCTACTAACCTCTGGGGATCGGGAATGAAGCCGCACATTGAAGGAGCCGATCAGGGGAACATTACAGCCTACGAAGAAGATTGAACGAGCCCAGCCGTAAGAGATATCTTCCCGACACAGCATGAGATGTCCCTGAGCGGAGACAAGACCGACGCGGAGACGACGGCAACTTCTACCTTCTAAGCCCGGTCGCCAGCTCGTACAATCAATGCGACGCTGGACTGGACCATGGATCAAAGAGGCGCATCGTCCGACTAGACATCACGGCAACCATCAAAAGTTGAGGACTTCCTCCCAATGACACGACCCCTAATAAGCGAGTGGACTAAGCTTGCTGATAAGTTGACACAAGATCATGACGCACTACGCAAGGTTAACCGATAAGTGGAAGATACAGTTGGCATTGATATTTTGGAGGCCGATTTTGACGACGCACTCCACTTTGACGCCCTAGTTTGCGGGGCAAAAGCCAGGGTTGAAGTTATAATAGTTGAAACGAAGAAATCTCAATAAAACGTAATTGCTTCTATCAAATATTGAATTCGCACAGAACGCGGGGAACACCGGGAGAATCAGACCATATATCTGGAAGGTATCAAAACATCAAATGCAAATCACACTCATGGAGCGGAAAACGATGAATGTCGACACAGAGTGAAACTGAATTTTCAATATATATCGCCAATGGAAACTGACCATCTTGTGTATTCTCCCGGAGAGAATGAACGCAAAGGAGGGACCATTACCAATACATTCTTGGAGCGAAAGACAATTATTCTTTACAGGACTGTACTAGCGCAAACAAAGGAAATCATGAACGACTGTGACATCGACGACCTGACACCGAAATTATTCCAGGAGAAGTATTCTTGTAAATGTGAAACAGTGCTTCCAGTGACCAATGATAGAGAGTGCAAAAGTATGGATCCCGCGATATTTGACGCTGGTTACTCTGCCGAAGAGAAAAAGGTAGATGTCTTACGAGCTGACGTACTTTGTCCTCAATTATTCAAACATAAGGCGCCAAAAAAGCAGTACTGGCGAAACAAAAAGGGAACTGCTAAAAAGTAGCGTTCAAGGACAGAGAACCTCGAAGATGGCTGTGCCAGAGTTCAAAAGGAATCACCAGCGCCAGCTGATGTTGAGAAAACGAACAAAGCATTTGCACCTTACAGGAAGACGTACAGTGCACCCCGAGTCAAAGCTAGAGATGTGAGCGGTTGGAAAAAAACAAAAAACAAAAATTCATTAGAAAAAAAGTTTCTTTTTTTTTTTTTAGCCAGGGCAACGATGAAAAAAAAACAGAGCTTCTCCGGGGAAATTCGTTGTGATGCGCTCCATCTGCAGTGAGGGGAGCGCTTTCTAAAATCAATGCCTTCACGGGAAATTGTGCGCAGATTTTGAGAGCGGATGCTCTGCTGGGACTTTTGTGACGCAGTATGTAACAGTTATATTCTTTTCAGTGTTGGCAGAAAAATAATTATAGGAAACTTAAGTCTTTTAAGTGATGTGAAGGCGAAAGCCAGCCATCATTGCAGACTTCTTCACTGCTGCATCCTGTTCGCGGTGCGGTCACGTTCACCAGTCATGTGGCACACATCCGGATAATTCCTGTTCCATCCTCTCACGCTACAGGGTTAGTGCTGTAGTTGCCTCACTTGGCTGCGGCTCTTGGCGACCTGGGTTCAAATCCCTTTCGAACCCAAAAGAGTTAATACGTATATTTCATTTACTCAGTTTGTTTTTCAGCTGCCGTAATTTGGTTTCATTGGTCACTTTTCGCGTTTGATGAGACATCTAAGTAGGAAGTAGGTCGAATATTTATAGATCTGTGCGGAATCATTTTCTTTTTTAATTTTTAAAACTAATTTTTTACGCCCCTCAAAATTTCATGAAGACGTACATCTCTACAGTCAAAGCACAGAGCTAGAATAGCAACGAACACAAGAAACCGCATCGTGCGCTTGGAGGAGAGCCGCAACACGAACGCGGCCCACGTGCATCCGGCTGCTACAAAGAACAGTGGTGACTTGAGAAAACAGCAAGGCATACCTAAAACCAAAGGATTTCAACAAGTCTTCTCAAAAGACTGCATCCAGGGCCCGCAGTAGCTTGGTTCATGGGTCCACCAAAGCCAAGATATCGTCACCATCGATGGAGGTGGAAGACGCAAGGTGTCGAACCCTTGACTCACACGGACTTGAAATGAACTCTGCATGAACCAAGCAATTTGGTGGCCACGGACAACGCTCACTTATTGTTGCGAGGGGGAGCATGTTCTCTCTCGTGCCCTACTATCATCGTCATAAGCGTGTTCGATTAAAGACATAATCGAGAGGGTTCTCTGCGGCTCGTCTCTTTCTCCGGAGGCTTCGTGCGAATCAATTATTACGAGAACGGGTGGTGAAGACGCGCAAGAGAACAGGAGCCCTGTGATATGGATTGCATGGGCTGTGCTTTGAAGCTGTACATCAGCGACTGTCCAAAGCCTGGACATGTCTAATTCGGCAGAGAATGCAGATGTTTTGCCGCGGCAATGAATGGAAATGTTGGTATTGTGTCCATAAGTGCTAGCATCCACATAAAAAATGGCTTTATTTCTTTTTTGTTCCGGCAAATGGCCTAGTTCTGGTGACAGGCGGCCCGCCTCGCCATGCCCGCGCATTCGTTCCGGTGAGGTGTGGCCCGCCTCGCCGTGCCGGCACGCGCATGCGCGGTCGAGTCCCGGTGCAAAGGAAACGGTACGGTAGCACGCTAACACGCTAAGCTAGAACTTATTGTGAGGTGGCTCGGACGTCATGTGACCTACTATTTTTGGTGAGCGTCCGTTCTTCTGTAGAACAACGGCGTCAGGCTTCGTGTCGGAGACTGTGTGCCGAGACCCTTCACATTGCAAAAGCCTCGACAGTTCCACTGCCACGCGTGTAGGTGGTGGGGGAAAGAGCCCCTGCAGGAGTTACTCAACGTTGTAGCCGGATGCCGGGTATGGGGGAGGGAGTCGGAAATCTGTCGTTTCCTGAACAGGGGAAAGAGGATGCTTCTACGTTGCCACATGCATACGAGATTACAGCGTTAAGGGCATGTTCGACATGCATACGAGATTCTAGCGTTAAGGGTGTGTGCAGTGTGTTCCCGGAGGTACTAGAGCACCAATGTGACGCCACTAAGAGGTGGAGGGAACATGAGACTCCTCAAGGAGGTTACTAAATACGCAAGCATTTTTATGCGGACTCAACGAGGGGGGAGGGGAGCACCGTCAAGCCGCCAGTATTGCGGCTTTTGTACCAACAAATTTGTGTATTTTCCCGGCCACGCATTTTCCCAGCGACTCATTTATGTAAAGCCGACTTCGCTTTCACAGAGATGCATGGTGTCTAATGTACTTATACTATACAGGGTGTCCCAGCTATCATGCACCAAGATTTAAAAAAAGAGTAAAGGCGTAACTCGAATGAAACCAGGTGCATAATGTTTGCAGTACTGTGAACAAGCGGGCACCATTTTTTTCTTTAATTAGACTTAATTAACTAATTGTAATTAATTATCTAACGCGAGAAATACTGTCCTAATCACTAAAGTGTCAATGAGGCACTTGTAGGTAACCACGAGGGGCATCTAACTGTGGTATTTTCAGCGATGAACTAATTGCGTACACATTCCTTCTGACTGATAAAGGAAACCCACGAAATATGAAAAATACCACGTGACGGCGCCTCCGCGCGCACCGTAAAGCAACGCCCTCAAACAGGCTGCGTCGGAGTTAGCCAGAATGAAATAGACAAAAGAAAGAAAGAAGAAATCGCGACCGAGTTTGTTCCTTATCTGCACACGCGTCCCGCGAATCTTGCTGCTGCTGCTCCTTCCATGCATGCTATTATCAAGGTGATGCGCTGTCTCTTCAGGCGGGTAACACGCGAAGCAGTTGCTTTCAATCAGCTTTGTTTGGGGACGCTGCTTTACAATGCGCGCGTAAGCGTCGTCACGTGATATTTTTCATATTTCGCGGGTTTCCTTTATCAGTCAGAATAAATGAGTACGCAATTAGTTCGTCGCTGAAAATAGCGCAGTTAGATGCCCCTCGTGGTTACCTACAAGTGCCTCATTTACACTGTAGTGATTAGGACAGTATTTCTCGATTTAGATAATTAATTACAATTAATTAATTAGGTCTCATTAACGAAAAAATTACTCTCCGCTTCTTCACAGTACTGCAAACATTATGCACTAGGTTTTCTTCGAGTTACGCAATTTCTCTTTTTTTTAATCTTGGTGCATGATAGCTGGGACACCCTGTATAAAGAGGCCCTAGGCCGTTCATACCTTGATAGCACATTGCCTGTACTGTTCGTAAGGAATGCTTTCTGAATGGTCCACTTGTGTATAGCATTATAGCATGTATAGCATGTATAGCATTATAGCATGTATTATAGCATGTATAGCATTGAAGCCTTATGTAGAGAGGTCTTGTGCAGGTATTTAGGAAAAGGCCGCAGGGCTTTCATACCGTATTTTCGCACGTATAACCGGCACCAAAAACGCGAAAATTTCAGTGGCAAAGTAGGGGTGCGCATAATACGCGGGGTTTTTCCTTTAGTGCAGCTTCACGGCAAATGCGTTGTGCCGTTAAGCTTTTACACAGTAACATTGACTAAGCCTTCCAGATTTCGCAAAACCTACAAGGACAAGGAAACAAAAACAAGGACGAGCGCATTCTAATAACTGAATTTTATTAGTGAATTGGGACTTTCGCCGTGCAGTCAGTGCGTTCTACTTGCTAAATATGCTTTTTTTCTGTCTACATAGTATGTGATGTGTTTCTTTAGCAGTAGCTTTGGTGCAGCTTTTCCTGTTGTGCGGGAAATACGCGAGGACGTTTTTTTTTTTCTTTTCCGCTGGGCTGAAAAAGTGTGTGTGTGAAGGGGGGGGGGGGGGGGGGATCATATGCAGGGCAGGGTTATGCGCGCGAAAATACGGTATTTCCATATCATACCGCTCGTCTTGCCCCTAATATGTCTTTTCAGCAATGTATGTTTACATGCAAAGGATGCAGACGTTAAGGACACTCGAAGTACGAAGTACATCTCCATAGCGATGCGTGAGGTCTTATTTATGAGTTTAAGAAACGGCCATAAGGACGCGGGTTCAAGTCCCGGCCGTGGCGGCCGCTTTTCTGGTGGAGACTAAAAGCGAAAACGCCCGTGTTTTCGAGATTTCGGCGCATGTTAAAGATCCCCAGGTGGAGTGTTGTAAGCTGGGCTAGTTGGTACTGTTCCATGGCGGGTAACATCGCGAAAACTGGACGAAAACACGAAAAGGGAGAGACACAAACAAGCGCTGTTTGGCTTGTTTGCGTCTTTGCTTGTGTCTTTGTTTGTGTCTTTGTTTGTGTCTCTTGTTTATGTCTCTTGTTTGTATGTCTCTTGTTTGTGTCTCTTGTTTGTGCGCTTGTTTGTGTATCTCCCTTTTCGTGTTTGCGTCCCGTTTTCGCGCTGTTACCCGCCATCCCCAGGTGGTCAAAATTAATCCGGAGACCTCCACTGCAGCGTGCAGTCATCGCCTGCGTTGCGTCGGCGCGTTAAACCCTACAATCAATAAAGGAAAGGACATAGGCACTTTATACTTTGATATCAGACTGTTTATATCGCCCCTAAAAATGTCTTTCCAGCAATTCATGTTTGTAAAGTAGCATTTTTGTATTTTCTGTTGCGTTTTTGTTAAGACCTGTGTGTAAAGCAGAGCGGTGTAGGCTTACGCATTATCTAAAAATTCCCACGTGGGAGCCTCCCCAAATTTTATGGCGCAGCACTTAAGCGTCCGGTACTGTGTTTTCGCTACTTTGTCGGCCTTGTAACCGAGCGAACAAAGGAAGCGCCGAAGACAAACGGAAAAAGGAGGAAGAAAGTGTGTCGAAAGAAAGTGTGAAAGGGGGGGGGGGGGGGGCAGTACGCTGAGGCGGCGCCGCAGAAGCCCAGCATGCGCTGCGTGATGCCCTTACATAGGCCATTCGGCGTCCTCCGCGTTGCGTGGCTCATCCGAACCACGTGACATTTGCGCGGAAAGTTCAAACACGATACACATGTTCGGCAGCGGCGACGCAGTGCGAGATAATAAAGAGTTATAGCAGATTGTAAAAACGGTGCCAGTACGGTACGCGGTACCCGTTACTGGACCGTACCGGGAAGGCTCGTTTTAAGAGTTATAGCATACCGTAACTACCAGACATGTTACCGTGACTGGGAGCGCCGTTTGGTGCCGAAATTGGTTAATGCGCTGCGTGAAGCAGCAAAAATTATGTTTTGCAATAATTCCAGACATTGGGATGCAAAAAGTGGAAACCACTTTAAGCCACTGCGTGCTTATTTTGATTGCTACAAGGAGCGCACTAAGCCGAGCCTATCCAAGACAGACATAGTGACTTCGCGATGTCGCGTTGCCGGAAAGGCCACGCGCGGCGCCAAATCTGCCGCGGCAGGACGCCGAATGGTCGTCGGGCTTAACCAGCTTAACTACATGGAGCGAAGATACGGCACCCGCCACTGCGTCGCTGCTGGGTTGATCTCAGCGTAGCTAACTGAACCTCCGTGTTCAGGGTCAACGGTGGCGTTCAGTAAACCGACCCAGTGAAGAAGCTTCCCACTTGGGTTGTACGTCGTTTGGCAATTCTTCGTGAGTCTGTGGCGCTTCTTGGGCTGAAATATTAGTTTTCAGTTCTCAAAAGCGCTAAAGGCAGTAGAAAAAAAGAAAAAAAGAAAAACGCCCCTGTGGAGATTCGAACTATCGCCTCCGTAAACACGAAACGGACATTTCACCTCTCCTCCATCCAAACAGATAGCACCTGCGTGCAAAATACAGCAGGTCACGATGGGCTCTCAGTACATATAATGCTGGCTGCTTCTAGTTTTTCGTTGTATTTGAGAGGCCCTCGCACTGATACCGCCTGTTCCTCACTCGCTGATTGCAGACTGGCCCCATGTTGCTGTTAATACCAGTAATGTAGCCGGATCGCCTTTATTTAACTTAAAAGAAGCCATCGTACATGCGTCTCTCGACGAAACAAGCCACGGCAGTTGGGTCGGGACCCTGTTTCGCTTGCTGCTTGAGCTATCAGAATTGCGCGGATTTCACTTGTTGCAACCTCTATTTCCTCAAACGATCTCAGATTTACAATCCGTTTTTTAGCTCGAGTGGGCGTGAGCCAAGCGTACGTCTACCAAACTCTTCCAACGCGGCCGGCCGCTTTGAACGGCGGACACGGTACGTCTCGGTACCGTCCTGCCAAGTCGCTCCGGTTTACGGTAGGGTTCGGCGCATGCGTGGTGGCGTCCAGACGGTAGACGGTACCGTACCGGAACCGTTACGAAACGCTACGGAGGCGGTTACCGGGACTCTACTGGGCCATTGCGGATTCGTTCTGGTACGGTGGATTAGTTCCGCGGACCGGCCCTCGCCATGCCCGCGCATTAGTTCCGCTGAGGGGCGAACCCGCGTACTCATGCGCAGTCGGGTTTCGGTAGCCCGCCGCAGTAGCGTGAGCCTCCGCTAGCCGCTATGCTAAAACTCTAATGGCAGAGTAGCGCACGCGGCCGTGCGTTCGCTGTTCACGCGATCACTTCCTGAGAAGCAGCAGCTATGTGCCGTGACCGAGAAGACTGCAGTTTGCGCTGCGCACAAAGTTTGCATTAGGGAGCATATAGTAATCGTCCGCCTTTTTTTTTTTTTTTTTTTCATAGTTACGGCACTCTAATACAATCCCGTACTTCAGCTCCCGCGCAGTGCACTAGAGGGACCAATGAATGCAGGCAACAATAAAGGTTCGGCAAATGACGGTGTCGAGCGCATACGATTTGACTAAAAAGTTCGATCTGCGCTCCACCCAATTAAGTCATAACGTTCAGCCTTGCGCAGTGAAGCAGCGCAGAGCGCATTATTAAGTCAAATCATGTACACGTTGCTGTTATTCGGTGAACTGTCAGTGTTGATGGCATAGATTGGTCAGTCCAGCGCGTTGCGGGGAAGCTGAACCACGGCATTGCCTTGGAGTGTGGGGGACTGTCAAGAACACGCTAAGCCCTTTTCTATCCCGTGCTTCCAGGCGATCATGCTGGCACTCTGAATAAGTTAAAATCAATTGGTTGTCCCTGCGCTTAGCCTGCATTCACGGATGGCTCCAGGGATTCCGACACGAGCAGCCTGGGGGTTTACCTGAGGGGAGTGGCCATCTGTCGTATTAAGAAAAAAAGAGCGAACTAGACAGGATTTCACGCAGAAGAAGCAAACTCCGCAGACAAAGGATTGGATTGTGCAGATCCTTGCCGATATACCACGACCGACAACTTGTGTTGACCTCCGAGGCACGAAATGCATGAGTTGCCTCCATGCATTGATAGATAGTCTGCCGTCTTTCTTCACCTCTTCATTGAGTCAATGTGCAACACCATGAAAAATGTACGATGAAGCACAGTTTCTTGCGGCACACCTAGCTATATACGTTTTTCTTCTCATTAAATGTCCACTAATGGCATCCACATGTAGCGGGCGTGAATGAAAGTATAAAAAAAATAAAAAAACGCCCAAGCAGAAATTTTCCGATAATGCGCGAGCATACACCCCTCTTCTATACACCGAGGTGATTGAATGCCGTATTCGCTACTGCACAGAAATGCATTGCAGGGAAAACGTTTTTTCAGGGACAGTATGAGCTGTCTGATACCAAAGTATGAAAGGCCTGAGGCCTTTTATTAAATACCACCAAAAGACCCCATCTATCGTTCTGAAAGTGTGTGATGCACACATTACACACATAGTACACATTACATTTTTTACATACTCTATACTTTCTATCGCAAATATCAAGGACACATTTATTTTCAATTAAGTAAACACTGCGAGTACCGGTAGTGCAATTATGTGTTGCCTCAAAAGCGCCTAATGTTTTCTTTCTGCTCAACGACGTCGACAAGTGGGATGTAGAGAACCAGATCAAGTGGTTTGGAAATGTTTTGCCAACATAACCTTCTTGTTCAAGAATTCTTTTAACTTTTGGTCGCGGCCAAAAGTTAAAAGTTAAATGTGCAGTGTTACATGAAAACTGATTGTGTTACAAACAGTGTTACATGACCATGTTACATGAAAACTGATTGGATAATTCTCTGTTCTTAGGGCAGCGCTGTTACCACTAGTCGCTGCACCCTGATATGTGGTTGTAATAAATTCCCTTTACCCCCCCCCTCCCCCCCCCCCGTCTGTCGATTCGGCCACCCGCAATCGACAGACGGATGGGCGGACAGACAGACAGACAGACAGACAGACAGACAGACAGACAGACAGACAGACAGACAGACAGACAGACAGGCCGAAAACTTTGGGCCGAAGACATTGGGGCCGAAAGGCCCCAATGTCTTTCCCCAAATACCTACACAAGACTCCTAGCATCGATGAAGAGCGCTTTACACCGAGCCTCCTCAATTCTTCACTACTATACAGAAACGAATTGTTTGGAAGACATGTTAGCGTCAACATAACCAGTCTGATATGAAATTTCGGAGTGCCTAAGACATTTTAATGAACACTTACATGCGACCTGGTTATCTCTGTAGAGCGCTTAGCACCATGCCCCTTTAAAGTCGGCTTCAGGAATGCACAAATGCGTTGCTGGGAAGATTTTATTTTCACGGTCAATGATTGAGGACTCGTGTGAAAACATTAAGGCCATAGGGAGCCTGTTATTTGCACTTTCTTGTGCAGTGAAAGTGCTAACTTGATGGGCAGACAACTTGTGTATGTGTAGTCTGAATTCAAATATTTACTAAGACAAAAAGGAGCCGAGCTTTAAAGGGGCCATGAAGGCAACGTAACGCTTTGGTGCTTTATAATAACCTCGGCACTTGTCTGGCAGCAAATCATGCGTTTTTACTGAGAAAATTAGCACTTAAGAAAAGTAGGTCAAGAGGCAGCGACAGCCTAAAAAAACAGCATTGTGTAGCGCTTTTTTTTCTCCCACTATCCCCCTCCCTTTTCTCGGCAGCATCCTTTCTGCCAAACACCGCACTTTAAAGTACTCCCGTGGAAAGCAGTCCAGCAACAGAGCGACCAACCCTTGCCGACAACATGCTTAAGCTTCGCGTTTAAGTGTGCAACGCGATGGTGTTATCTCGCATCGCATGAAAGCCTTCTGGGCAGTGGGAAAACTTTGCGCTCCTGCTCGCACGCCACCTGTTAGGGCAGCACCTTACGATACCAGGGGTTTGCGGGGGGTCCGCCTGACGGCGATAGGATATTTTTAACTCATGGTCAACGCCGCCGACGACGCCTGCTTTTCTGCGACGAGGGGTGCTTTACGCTGGCGTTAAAATAGGACGTGGGCTGTGGCACAGCGCAATGCAGAAAGTCATGCTTGCATTATGCGATGTCCCAGCGCAGATCAAACTCTGTCAACTCGTGTGCTCGACACCATCATTCGGGTAAATTAATTGTTTGCTGTATCAATTGGTCTATCGAGTGCACTGTGGGGAAGCTGAACGAAAGGATTGCCTTAGAGTGTATACGCTGTATTGGACCGACAGGGCATGTCGCGGCTGAGGCTCCATTGTTTCGTTTTACGCAGACGACAGAATGGCTTCTTTTGGTCGAGGAGGTTCCAAGCCGTGGAGCCTTTCTGGCGGCTTGCAACGCCTGCCTCTCCTTCCCAAGCGTACTGTCTCCGCTCAGCGTCACCCGCGGTAACGATGCTGCAAGGTTTCGGATTTGCACCTGCTGCGAACAACATCGGAGCCTTCACACTGCTTGACCTGTCTCCCCTTTTCACGGTTCGTCGAGGGCAGTGATGCGACAGCTCAAAAAACGTGTGCTGGTTGCGCCATCTCTCCAGTGCCAGCAGCCGCTATGACCGCGGATGGCAACCCGAAGGTGTCGCTAACCGCGTCGCCTATCCATGGTGCTCGATCCTGCAAGTGCCCATTCAGAAATGAGGATTGTAGGTCTTCCGACGAAGTCGTTTTTTTTTCTTTACTTCCGTTGCTCTAATCGTGACGTTGTTGCTGCTGTCACTATGGTACTTTGTGTAAACACATAACGATAATGAAAGGGTGGAGGAAATTCTTTTTTTAGAGGTTGAGCATAACATTCGCAGTCGTGCAAAGCGTTATCTGTTATATTTCAGCACTTAAAAAGGCGCAAGCGTGGAGCATTCGCGTTTCCTGCATAGATGTATCAAGAATGCTGCACAAGACAAACTAAAAAATTGCCCTTAATAAGATTTTACAGCTTGTTACAGCGGTTGCTGGTGAATGCTACTTTTGTATCTGAACACCGAGGCAGAAGTAGAGCTAACGGCGTGTTAATAGGGGGTGAAGCCTGAACGGCGTTTTGAGCACACTATATGAACTAGCCCAATCGTTAGGTTGGGGGGTCCGCGTCATCTGTGCCAAGTATAACATTTTGACGTGCAGCGGAAAGCTCACATTTTCGTTGCAAAGTTTTTTTGCCGCGTTGCCACCCTTTCCTGCGTGTTTTTGGGCCCCGCCGTCTTCCCCCATGTACGCCGTCAATTTTCCCATGTGCGTCGCAGAGCAGAAATCTTGCAGTTGAACGGCTTTTTCTCTCACCTCCGGCGAAGAGAAGCGTCGTCTGCTGAGCGTCGACGGGTCGTGGCGGCGCCTTTGGTTAGTTAGCGTTTCCTGCAGCATGCTTAACGCAATCGTGTTCGTCCTTGTCACACGACGCCGACGGTGACACGAACACGTCGGCCGATCGGAAGTCCGCGTTGTATGGCTGGCTCGCTGACCGAAGACGCGACAATGCCGATCGGCCGAACGGTCGAGCGGTCGCCGGGAATCGATCGAAAACCGAAAACTGCGCCCCGACAAAATTCGTGCCGTAATGAATGCGGCTCTGCTCTGCTAGTTCTTATAGTGTAATAAACATAGTAAAGTCCATGAAGTTATACAGCTCAACATACGCGATCCGTATTTCGGCTCACGACGCTCCGGCCGTTCGGTTCGGCGACAACTCGTTTCCCGAAGTTGCAAACTGCATAATCGTGTGCGACCAGCAACGCTTGTAGAAAATATCAGCTCAGTTAAGAGCATAACAGCAGTTACGGAAGGTTTATTAGGTAAAAAGTTTTTAGCGTAAAACATAAAACAAAAGCACTGCGAGCACTATTCCCACAGGGCGAAATCGCAGTCGTAGCCGAAACAGTGCTGTTGCTGGAGGTCAGCTATGGTGGGGGTTTATGAAACCTATAATGTACAACTGTCATTCAAAAATTGTTCAGTTAACCAGTCAGAAATCCTTGAAATCAGGTACAAAGCATTGATGTGACACAAATGGTGAGTCAAAGTGTAGCTATACAGGTTATTACAACGCAAGCTCCACTTGTTTTGTGGCGCAGTGGTCATGCGGAACCCTCTAAGCCGACCAAGTGCACTTTTCGAGAGGAGGCGGCGTTGGTGCGGAGCGTTTATGCTGCGCAGGGTGATCCACCGGAGTGCATGCCTCTTTTGGATGCGTGTGTTTGCTTGCCTGAGTTTTGAAATGGTGCCGATCTTTGTTAGACTGACGTCCTTACCCTTTGCTGTCTGTTAGTGCGTGTATTGTGTGTTAATGGTTATGTCTGAGTTTTTCTAAAATTTCCACGCATTAAAGAAAAAAAATTGCCTCCATCTCCCCGCGAGGGAACCCTGGTGTGATGCGGCGCATCTGAGGGTTCAATTGGCGTTTCCATTGGGTTGATTCTCTACATCGCGTGAAACGTATTGTGAACGCGTAGGATGCCTTCCATCACATACGGATGTTCTCATACACGGGACGATGGAGGCAATTTTACATTTTCATGCACATGCATCCGCGAAATGAGAGAGTACACGTGTTTTAGCGGCCACCACCCAGCGCGATACCCGCTTTATATTCACAGTGCTTGAAGGAGAGGAGACCGCGAAGGAGAGTCGCGCATGCGCGCACATGCGCACCGGAGCAGCTGTTAACGCAACGTTAACGCAGCGAAGCGCGCGCCAACCAAGCGCGCCAGCTGTCGTTATGCGCCGGAGTGAGAGTGTTGCACACAGCTGTGGGAGAGGCGAACGGAGGAGGGCTGCGGACGGACGCCGCCGCCGCCGACGACGACGACGACGACGACGCAGGAGGGACATGCCTCAGAGCAAGAGATGCGCCTCATCTAAAATTGTTGCGCAGTGGTCTTGCGCCCGCTCAATCGCAGTCGAGGGTTCAAATCCCGGCAGGGTGTTGCTTTTGTTTTCTTTTTTGTTCTGCCTTCTAAGTTGTATGGTTTGCGAATCGTATTCATGAATCCAAAATAAAACATTTTGGTTGAACTGTGGAACTACCATATCAAACGTCATTGCATCGTGTAAGTCACCGACACGATTTGTGTAGCTTGAAACTTGTGTTTTGTATATACAAAAAGGCAATGGTACTTTTGGTGGACGAAATACTGATGTGTGTATTTTGCAAAATTGGTATGTCTTTCTATAGAGTAAACATAGCTTCCTCCTATCCACTGAAACAAGACATAAAGTAGGCTTGGGGGGGGGGGGGGAGGAAGGGGGAATGGGGGTATAAAGGTCCGCGGCCGGCAGACAAAACCTCCACATATTCCAACTGGCAGCAATGAGCCCGTAAAAAAGAACGAACAGCCTTTATAGAGGGAAAAGGGGCGGCAGGCCATCAGGAGAAAAAGCGATGGGGGAATAATTTTTTTGTGCACTAATATTAACAGTCGAACAAAGAGGCAGGCGCGCACGGCCCCACAACTCACACTACTCTTCCGATACCACTCGTAATATCGGTTACGGTGTACTTTTCTATTACTTGATAAACACCGAGTCGCGTACGAGTTTCCCAGAAAGTAGGGGGGGGGGGGGTGGAATGCGTGACGCTTTCTAAAAGAAGTCCCGGTTCCTTACCATGCGACCCTTCGGCTGCCTTCTGTTACGGTTATAAATGTTTACAACCAATCGGAAGAACGGAATGAAATACTACAACTACCTGTGTACATGCGTGCAGGGCGTCACCACAACACTAACAATTAAGCTCGACATTGGCGCGAACAAGCGGCCAATTAAGCAACATGTAAACCGGCGTCGGTTCGGAACGCAAGTACGTGCTCGCTCTAACAAATTATGAAACGATTCTTTAGTCATTTGCTCAGACATTTTAGATTCCCATATGTACCAAGACGTGTCGTCGCCGTGAACGCATGGTGACAGGGTCGTTCTCTTTTCTCGTGATATTTCGGCGTGGTGTGGAATCGTAAAATTCCTTTCATCAGCTTTTCCAGCCGTGAGGAGTGCAGGATTCATAAGCAAAACCATAAAAAAAACGGCCCTAACCGAACGCAGAAATTCAGACGGCCCCGTCCCAGAGCGATGCTGCGGCGCAGAATATCGCAGTAGCAGACGGTGCCTTCAACCGGATGTTCTTGCAGACGCAACGAGAAGCGAGGCACCATGGGCAGTCACGCTCGCGTGGTGCGAGGAGGTGGACGAAACGAGGGAGAATCGCGGCGCGGGCGAAAATGGATGTTTTGATTTGCAGTAACTCTAGTGATACTCGTCGCTTTAACAAAATTCTTGAAGGAGGTGAATTCTAGGAGATTGATTTACCTGAAAATGCGAACACCCATGTATCGGCAAAACAAAAAATTAATAAGTGCAGAGTAAGATGAAACAAGTTATATAAATAGTCACCTCCATATTCTTAAACTGGGTGGCCGCCTCACAAGCCAGGTCGCGGGTTCGATTCCCGGCCGCGGCGGCCGCTTTTCTGATGGAGGCGAAAAGCAAAAACGCCCGTGTGTACAAGATTTCGGCGCACGTTAAAGATCCCCAGGTAGTCAAAATTAATTCGGAGCCCTCCACTACGGCGCGCCTCATCGCCTGCGTTGCGTCGGCGCGTTAAGCCCTACAATCAATCAATCAACGCCTCACAAGCCTGTAATTTACATATTGGAAGAAAGCTTCAAGCGAAATTCGTATTACAAAGGCAATTCATTGTGCTTCAGGTTGAGGGCTGATAGAGTTTATGGTGAGG
>NW_027526203.1:389128479-389253401 GCF_048455015.1 Haemaphysalis longicornis | reverse complement strand
CGATAGAGTTTATGGTGAGGTCACCGGTTATGTCAAGTTGAAGAGAGGCCTATGGGGCATAAACCGCGCAGAGGTTAGCTCGCCTCTCTGGACCTCAATCCCAATTGTGATGTCGAGGTGAAGTCGAGAAAAGTTATTGGAGTTCGATGTGAAGTCGAAGCTAGTGAGGCCATGCGCCCACCTCTGCTCCAGATGCTGTTAAAGGTTCTCGCCTCGAGACAGCGTCCAGTACTGAGCGTAGTAATGTCTAATGCTGCTTGCGCAAGCTATCCATCCCTTGGAACGAAACGCATGTAACGTTGAAAATATGAAAAATTCGAGATCAGGCAGCAGGGTTATGCGCAAAAGTAGTGAGGCACTAACGTGTAAAAAGTAGAACGAAATTTTGTACGTTACTTTCTGGTGTTTTCACGGCGGAGCTGTTACACGCTAACTCTCCCGTCTCTCTTTTTATGATTCGTGAACCTAGAAAAGCCGATCCGTACCCTCCTCCTCACTTCGGCACAACCTCTTCCCTATCGCCTCCTGCGCTTCATTTCTGATTTAAAATGGCGTATAGCGCACCGGAAAAGTGTCTTCGCAGCAAAGCATTTGTGTCTAGAGTGAAGCCAATTTTAAGGAGATCGGTGTAAGCTTGGTCTTTATAAGCGGGCTTCTCCAGATTTTGTGTGCGCAGTGAAGCCTACTCATAACGAAAAAATAAAAAAATAGGGGGCAATTGGCGCAAACGTGGTTTAAGGAGGCCACCGAGAACAACTGGACCGTGGTGGCCAAGGGTAAGCGCGATGTTCATCGGGACCCTGAATGCCGCAAGGCGTAAAATGCAAGACGTCGGCGTGGCTAAAATTCCGCTGAACGCGTGCCCGCCGTGACGGCGCGGTTTGAGCGAGAGTTTGTGGCAAACCAATAACCCACAAACAGCTGCACTGGTCATCCACCTTCCCAGCGTAGGTTGGCACTAAATTTTTAGTCTAAGTTGTAGATCATAAGGTCTTGGAACGACCTGGCCTTTCCAAAAACAAAAAGGGAAAAAGTTCTGCTTTGGTTTGTGGAATGAAATAATATATATTGCTTCCAGTAATTTTGCATTCCGGGGAAGGTATATATTTGTTTCTCGATTTTGTTCCGTTCCGAAAAAAAAAAAAGATTTCAATGAACCTACGTAGCTGAGTCACTGTTTCATCATCATCACCACCACCATCATCATAATCACCACCACCACCACCACCACCATCATCATCATCATCATCATCACCACCACCACCACCAGCCTATTTACGCCTACTGCAGGGCAAAGGCCTCTCGCCATCCAAAAGGCCTCTCCCAAAGGCCTCTCCCAGCAAAGGCCTCTCAACTGCGACCAATTTATCCCCGCAAACTTCTTGATCTCATCTGCCCATCTAACTTTCTGCCGCCCCCTGCAACGCTTGCCTTCTCTGGTCATTGTTAGTTCATTGTTAGTTCTGTTAATCATTGTTAGTTCTGGTCATTGTCGGGTCATTGTTAGTCACTGGTTAGCTCTCGCTAAATTGATATCATTTCCGTGTGTTGAAATTTTTGTTTTACCGGTGCAGATCGTTGTTGTACCTGTCACCTAAGGAAGCAAATTTGTTCTGAAACGCTTTCGGCCCATCCCGAGCGTTTCCGAAAACTCGATGTGTTTTGCTGGATAGTTTAGCTGCCGTGTAATCGTTTTTTTTTTTCTTACTCTTGCGGTTATTGTGTGCAACAATGACCAGAACGACGACAGCAACAATGCGAGAGTGATCACAACACCACCACCAACTGCAATGGGGATGACAACGATAAGTAAATTCAAGAAGTCCCAGAACAGAGGTTAATCGTACAAGGAATCTTCGGCTGGATACATGTGCCAATGGCCTGCACATGTACAGGCGCGGCTAGCATCACTAAATAAGCTAGGCATAAGAGTACCGCCACTTCGTGCACCCGGAAGCGTCTAGGGGACATTTTGTTTCTGGCTTGCAGTGTTGCCATCTCTCCGAACGAAACTGCCGCCAGTTGTGACGGGCAGAGTGTGACCGGACGCTCTAGCGTCCGCGCAGCAGCAGCAGCAGAGAGAGAGAGAGAGAGAGAGAGAGAGAGAGAGAGAGAGAGAGAGAGAGAGAGAGAGAGAGAGAGAGATATATGATAGGCGCCCAGAAACAAAATGGCTGCGCCCATATGTAAACAAATATCACATGGTGCCGACCGACCAACGAAAATGCTGGCGGCACGTAACAATGAGAGAAAAGAGTGCCGAATCTGCCGAGACTCTAAAACCCTTTATTTAGTGTCGCTAGGCGCGGCCACTGTCAGATGCAACCCGGCAGCGCGAGGCCGCGCTCCGCGGAGCGCCACCCCCGGCGCTGCGGCAGTCTTGCGGCACATGTGAAATTATCAAAATTAGTGCCAGAGGAGGAGGCAGCTGACACTGCTTGCGCATGTGCCGCAAGATTGCCGCAGCGCCGGTGGTAGCGCTCTGCGGAGCGCGGCCAAGCGCTGCCGTGTTGCATCTGACAGTGGCCGCGCCTGCCTATCTTAATTATTGGCGTCTGGTTGACTTTGCATACGCCACCCGTAGTTATTGATTGAGGCTTTACTTTGGTACCTATCTTGATGGTAAAAAACAAAATAAATAAAAGGTTGATACCGGAAAAGAGATGCCAAATTTTTAAAACGCAGTAACCTCTAGATTGCGGTGAAATTCTACCTGTGGGACGAAATGTTTCATGAAACAGGTGAGCAAAAAGAGCTCTATTCAACGGGACCTTGGGAGAGACGACATAAACTACTGCGCAGTATATCGTGCGCTCCCTCCTATTGTCCTGTTCAAAAGGGGTGTTTCCGTTAACGCTCAGCGCGTACCAATTGGCCGGCGTCCGCACTTCCCAGTTCATTCCACGGCGTATGCGGAGACCATTGTTTAGGTGTTCACTCGATACAGAAAATGATGTTCGTTATGTCGCCACACAGCATTTGCAGTTCTCTCTCTCTCTCTCTCTCTCTCTCTCTCTCTCTCTCTCTCTCTCTCTCTCTCTCTCTCTCTCTCTCTCTCTCTCTCTCTCTCTCTCTCTCTCTCTCTCTCTCTCTCTCTCTCTCTCTCTCTCTCTCTCTCTCTCTCTCCACCACACACCCACATCTAGTTTTGTTCGTTCATAAAAGCGCCCCCGTTTGACTCTATTACCGCAGCATCTTTGCTGCTACTTCGGAAGTTTTTTCTTGGGCATATTCGATCGCAACCAGGCTGTACAACTGGCCATTCGCTGCGTGCAACACATAAGGCTTTGCTTCAGACGCTTCGAATCGCAAGACTGGCCGGAATGCTCCGGTTCATTCGAGGTGAGGTGACATGTTTCTTTGAGGGTTGAAGGAGGAGGTCTCTAGATGGAGCACATTGCCCAGTTCTCGCCGCCAGTGCCGGTGTCCGAGGTGCGACTGCCGGACGTCAGGATTTAACCCGTTTGTGAAAGACGACAGCGGCATGCACCCGTGCGGAGGGGTCGGTCCGCCACCTGCCCCGAGCCGGGGTAAGGGAGCCTGCAAAGCGTCAACAACCAACAACCGCGGTCTCATTGGGGGCGCAGGTCGGCCGCCGCCCCGAGTTTGCTCTCTGTCGGCCTAGTGTCGTCGCAAGGGGGAGGGAGGAGGGGGGCGACGGATGCGTGCCGGCAAGCAAACAGCGCAGCGCTCCATTGTGGTCAGCGGGGTCAGGGCCGTTGGCCGGCGCCGTTCTGGCGGCCGTTTTGTGAATGGCGACCCTGGACACCGGCTCCCCGCGGCTGCGGCCAGCCACTCCTGAAAGGATGGCCCCCGTTCGGCGGGCCGGGACACTGTCGCAGGGGGCTTCGCGCCCGCTGTTTGGTGTTGTGCTGCACCAGTTTATGCTCGCCAGGCTTTACACAGTGCGAGCGGATGGCGCCGGCGGGGATGTCCTGTCGCGGTGCGCACAGGGGAACCATGAACGTTCCGCGAGGAATAGCCGAAAAGGTGCAATCCATTCTGCGCTCGCACGATCGGCATAACGCCGTTCCTCCACACTCTCTTTTCGCCCCAAACTGGGGATAGTTCTTATTTTTGCCGTTGTGTGTACCTGCGTGTGAGAGCGGGTGGGGGGGCTTGGCCATTGAATTTCAGAACGGTTGCTTCATCAAATTAAAGCAGGTTACGGATACCCGTTCATGTATTTTTTATATGCCTTCACCCCCCCCCCCCCCACACACACACACACACACTTTTAGAATTGATTTCTTGGGCAGTCATATGTGCCGTATATACTTAAGCATGGTATCCCACATAAATCCACTTCACTTTTAAGCTCCCAAAATTCCACATCACTCCAGCCGCCCACCAAGCCACGGTATAAGGTTTTTTTTTTTTAGTTCGTTTATGCGTACGCTTTAAGTTTTTTATTTATATCATTGTCGCAAAACTTTTTTCTGAAAGCATACATATGAAATCGTCGGTTACGTACATTAAAGGGACACTAAAGTGAACGTTTCAGATCTTTTTCGTGGCTGCATTTTGTTCCCGCACAGTTTATGTAGGTTAAAATGGTCGCAATCGGCTAACTTCCATCCTGCGGGCATTCCAGGTGCGTAGACTCACTCGACATCACCAAATCGGCGGCAAGGACGGTGAGAGGCATATACCGGCGGGTGTAGGCAAAAATGGTGCCGGAAAAATTGGTCCAGGCAAAATTGGTAGCACAAAACGAGTTTGGGAAGAGGCCCGGGGTACGCCTCCTCCCTGTTCCGACTAGATTGTGTGTTTTAAGCAGAAAACATGGTATGAACAAACAACCCAAAACCAAGTTTGTGTTGTCCCTTTATGTAATATTTTTAAAATTCTGGTAGCTTGAGTCTCGGATGCCTGTTGTTCGGACTGCAATCCATGTCACCCATCCTTCGGGGTGGACGATTGATCGATTAACTTACCGATTAATCGATTAATGCATTGTTTGCGAACAAATTCTTGGACCAGTTAATCGGTTTGAACTCACGTGAGGCGAGCAGACCAAATATCAAGTCCCCCAAAATTTCGCGTAAGCGTGTTTAAGGGCATCACCCTACAAAGCAAAAACCCGTCTTTACAATACCATGGTTATAACCGCAACCGCATGTAGTCGAAGACGAGGGTCGCTTACCATGCTCCTTCGAGAAATAGCGACAGATAAAGGTGCGTTCGCGCCACGTCCGTACCATGCGAGGTTCTGCTTAGTCCACATGGACACACACACACGATATTGCCTTAAAATGCGGGAATGTATACGATTTCAACGTCTCCGTGTTGATTGCCTGATAGCAAGAAAGGAGACTGGTAACTCGAAATCTGGTATTATTTTTTTTGCATTTCGGTAATCCAAAACAACTGATAAGCCAATTAATCGATAATTGCCTGCCGATTAACTAGATTAAAAATTTAATTGATGCTCAGCCCTGCCTTCATTCATCCGTCTATCCACCAATCCATCCATCTGTAGTACATACATCAGTCCATCCATCCATCCATAAAACCCCCCGACGTGGTGGCTCAGTGGCTAAGGCGTTGTGGTGCTGAGCACGAGGTCGCGGGTTCGGTTCCCGGCCGCGGCGGCCACTTTTCTGATGGAGGCGAAAAGCAAAAAAGCCCGTGTGTACGAGATTTCAGGGCACGGTAAAGATCCCCAGGGGGTCAAAATTTATCCGGAGCCCTCCACTACGGCGCGCCTCATCGCCTGCATTGCATCGGCGCGTTAATCCGTACAATCAATCAAATCAATCATCCATAAAACCGTCCGCCCGTCCGTGCGTATGTCTGTCTACCCAATTTGCTTTGTTAGATTTTAGCCTCCAGACGCGTTTATTTCTGGCCCATCTATGAATATCAAAGGATCCCATCTATCTCTCAATTTTTTCAGCTAAAACGCGAAGGGAGAAAATACAAAACCGCAAAAAAAGAGTTCAAGTCTTATTAACTTGAAACAAAACACGTCACCCGAGCATGGGACCATTTTTCCTAGATTGGCACTGGGAGCATTTTTTGGGGGACATTTTTTTTCGTTTCCCACACCGACCGATATGCATGCGAAAAATGCATTTAGGCATGTCGGCCGACGGAACTCAGAAGATGGCCTCCGCATCCTTGATTTATTTTAAACCGATAAAAATAATCATATTTGCGACTCATTTCAGTGCCCGTGTGAACACGCGCTGTGCCTGGGGGAAGAGGAGGAGGAGGCGCCTCGTGGCTCACGTGGGCGGTTGCGGTGTTTGGTTTAGCGTGATATTGTTGCTACTGTGTTTTTGGTTCTGGCGTTTCTACTTTAGCCTCCGCGGGGGAAGCGGCCCAGATGCGGGGGCCCACACAACGCCATAGCTTGAGACACCGTGGAGGCTATGCAGACACACTTCTGTTTAAGAAGGATTCGTTTTTTTCCCCCGCTTTTTCACCATCTAGCTTCACCAATTGCGGTTCCATATGGTCACGTGCATGTCAACACAGACGTCATAGTGTCCCGAGCGTTTCATCAACAGCATTCCGCCGGGTGTCTGGTTGCTGCCTAAAGCGTAACGGTGCTGAACACCAGGCAGCGGGGTTGGACACCGGCTGTAGTCACTGCTTTTCTTACAGAGAAGAAAGGGGAAATGCACCCAAAAATATACACTCGCGTGCCGAAGATTTCAGCGTACGCAGAAAATCCTGGTAGCCTAAATTTTTCTCATGGCCAATGTGTTCGGTCGTCGCGTGAAATCCAACATTTTTGTTTTTGAAACAATTAATCAAATATAACAGAAACTGTGCCAGCGGCCTTATCGTGTCCTGGCTACAGCGGCATACAGATCCGAAGAGCTTGTGGACCGATTCGGCCCATGCGCATTTCAGTTAAGCTACCTTTCTTGTCTCGTCTACTCTGTTTCTTCGTCCGTGTTTTTTTGTGGCGCTTCAAATCATGGCAACTATTCACCAACTAGCCCAGCAAGAAGTTTTTCTCGACTCATATAAAAAAGTAGAGAAGGAGAAAAAGGAGCGAGCACACTTTCACCTTCATCATTAAATTTATGGAGACAAAAATATAAATAGATAATCACGGCAGAGCGGTGATTTTGATTTGATTGATTGAAGGGTTTAACGCGCCGACGCAACGCAGGCGATGAGGCGCGCCGTAGTGGAGGGCTCCGGATTAATTTTGACCACCTGGGGATCTTTAACGTGCGCCGAAATCTCGTACACACGGGCGTTTTTGCTTTTCGCCTCCATCAGAAAAGCGGCCGCCGCGGCCGGGAATCGAACCCGCGACCTCGTGCTCAGCAGCGCAACGCCTTAGCCACTGAGCCACCGCGGCGGGTAGAGCGGTGATTTTGGTCCTCATTTCAAGACTACGTTGTACCTTGACACCTCTCGAGTCAGGTTAATCAGTTCTCTCTGAAACTCCAGGTCTGAGCTGGCAAGCGCTGCCTCCCATAGCTCTTGTTTCTCCTGTGGTGTTGTACTGCCTGGCCCTGTACCGCACATTAGCATGTAACATGGTATAATGTCTGTTTACCACCGCAATTGGAGAAAGCGTCTTGATAGTGTATAGTGGACCCATTAAGCTGTACGTATGCAGATTTGGATAGGTGACACTTTGCTACTGATGTTACCCAAGCTGCATATTGCGTATTCACCACAGAGCAAAAAAAAAAAAATACTATGCACCAGTCTCGCGTACCTAATTTGCGTATTGTATTAAGGACTACCTGCGGTCGATTTGTAATGACGAGCCAAAAAGCGCCGCACAGACAACACGGAGGGGGGCGAGGTCCGGCACGGATGCAGGAGGAACAGACGGAAGCCATGGTCGGAAGCAGAAGACGGGGAGGAAAAGCGGAGAACCCTGACCCACAAGCTGCTCAGGAACAAAGAGCGACTAGCACCGGGAGACGAGCCGGAGGAGGAGCCCGACAAATGCGGCCCGTGTTTGTGGCCGGAGGAAGCGGGGCACTCGAGGCGACCGAGCCGTCGACGTTTCCCGCCCTCCGGATGAGCGCGGAGCGGATTAGAAGAGCAGCGGAAGCAGATCATCCTCGCCGCGGAGTCAGCCCCGCGCCAGCCCACTGTGCGCGAGCCCTAACGAGAGCTTCCTGCGGGACCTTTTAGGGGCCTCCTCTCCGCCAACAGATTGTGGGGCCCGCGTCGCCATTTACCTCCTCGTTTTGCTCCATTTTTTTTTTTTTTTTTTGAAAACCCGCGCTCTAGACTTTCCTTTTGGCTCTCAGTTTCCTTTCTTTTCTTTTTTTTTCTTCTGCCGGAAATTGATTGTGCCCGCAATCGGAACCGTGCCCGATGCCCTCGCGGTTCCTCCGAATAACGGAAAAGAAAGACGTCTGCGTTTCCTCCTCGCTCGGGGATCTCCCTTTGGAGCCGCACACACAGGTCGCCAGCGCCGACACCGTTCCCGCCCCGGAAACCTTGAATGCGCCGCCGGTGATACCGTTCCACTCGGCGCCGGGGAGGGGGTGGGGGTCGTCATTACGCACGCATCTCTCTCAACCGACCGCGTTGTTCTTGGCCACCGGTTGGGGAGGGAAAACAATCAGGCGTGGCCGTTGGTTTCGCCGTATAGGCACCACGGCCGTGGGCGCACCCCACCAGACTCGCCGCACGCATGAGTGGCGAAACACTGAAAGCGAGTCCGTACGGCACGCCAGCCCACCGAGCACTACTTGAGTGACAATACTAAACGGATTTTGATCATCGGAAGTCAGTGGTTCTGTTTGTGTACTTTTCATCATATTCACACGCAGAACTATGGCCGCCATGTTCTTGGCAAGTCATGCATCATCAGTACACTAATGCTACGTCCAGTGTGTTCCCCTATACTCACCCTAGGATACGCAGCAATACTCTGCTGCGCAGCTCCTTTTAAATGACACCAACAGCTCCGGGCGTATCACATACTCCATTTGACATGAACACAAATAATTGCTGTCATTTCCCGCATTACTGTAACGCCTGCGTGCAGGGAACGAGTTTTTAAAATTGGGCTTTCGCAAAGTTAACAGAGTCGCAGCCAGGACTATGATGTGCAACTTCGCAGCGTCGCACGGCATTCAAGGATGCTAAAAAAAGGTATACATGGCTTTGATGTAGGGAGCAAGACATAGACCACACCCTTATGACGTTACAAAATCCAGAACATTCTGGCAAGCGCCAACAACTGCGTTGAGAGAGTGGTGATATCTTGACATTTTGCTTTTTGCTCGCATGCCACATCAGCGATTCCTGAAGCTATTATCTTGTCCAACAATACGTATTCAGATTACTGGACCCGAGCACGTAAGAACGGTTGGTTTCATTCCCCCGTTTCTTTTGCCTTGTATAAACGGACATTTGAAGTTAAGCAGATAAGTTAGTGCGTACTTTGCTCTGTTGGGTAAAATTTAAGGGTTTATCATACGAGGTTTTGCTACTTATTTAGTGAAGAATATTGGGAAATTCCTTTTTCGCAGTATTGGAACATTGCCATAAGATCTTTATTGTGTGCACACTGCGCCGTCTCGGGCCTGTGGCGCAACGGATAACGCGTCTGACTACGGATCAGAAGATTCCAGGTTCGAATCCTGGCAGGCTCGCTTTTTTTTTTTTTTTGGGGGGGGGGGGGTGATTTTTAAACAACTTAGAACTTTCGGATCGTTTTATTTTGCCGCTTACAATTAGCGCAAAGGCTGGTGTCGCAGTTTCCTTGCGCACCACGCAAAAACGAAGACAACGGAGGGAAGGTCACCCTTCCGATATTAGCCTCAGGACGACCTTACTCTTCAGCTCTAACAGAAACGGAGCTGGGCAACACCATCTAAGGCGTTGAAATGGGCCGCATAAGTCGGAGTTTGGACAACAGTGGAAAGAGTGTTCCCCTTAGGGATTGGGGAGAAGGCATCCATATAAGATGTTAAGAAAATATTCATATAACAAAGCGCTTAAATGCTATCACTTCCATTCCGTGTCCCTAATACGCCGAAACGTATCTTTACCTGAAAATTTGGACTTTGACGCTACGTCCATCAAACAAAGCAAAAAGGAGCTAAACGTCACTGACCCCGTGTTATCAACAGCGCATGGCTGAACCGTTCCGTCGTAAACTGCTTACCGTTATTATTTTTTTTAAAGATTCATTTCTAGTTCGGATTCGGCCTGCTAACTGTTTCAGGTTAGCGCTCAGTGCCGCCAAATACAACGGTTCAGTTCCGGCTTTCTGTTTGGGTTCTGTTTTTGTTAGGCACCCCGGTCTATTGTAAGAGTTTTTCCAGCCATGGCTGCCACATGGAGCATCATCGGCAGCGTGACTGTCCATCAGGTCATTTTGTTCGTGAGGACAAAGAACACACCCTCTGCGGGTGTCCACGTTTCCCTTCACCCCGGCGTACCCTGAAGATGACTTCGCGTCTGCGTGCTGATGCACGCTTGAGCCTCAGCGATGTCATCGGACCATGGCACTCGGCTGCCGCTGCCACACGGGCTACACTGGTCTTGGTGTCCTTCCTACGTGACTACGGCTTAGACCAAATCCTGTGAAATTTATATTCTAACATACTCCCGCGTGTGTGTCTGTTAAGTGCGCGTTCCAGGATAAACGGAGTATACTAGAGTCGTTTGAGACTTGGAGACGACATAGTCTTGCTGAGGGAGACTGCAGAAAACCTGCACAAATGCTTGAGAAACTCCAATCAGAAAGCACGTCCGAGGGGCTAAAAATAAATATGAATAAATCTAAAGTAATGAGGAATACGCATGCTGAAAGCGCCATATTCAGCTCAGGAAACGAAACGCTAGAAGAAGTAAAAGAATGCAACTGCCTCGGGCAGATGGTTAGTGCTGACCGCAACCACGAGAGAGAAATCCGGCGCAGAATAGGCATGGGTTGGAGAGCATTCGGCAACCACTCCCAAATAATGAAAAGTATAAGCTACCTCTATCACTCAAAAAATATACATATACAACCAGTGCATACCACCGGTGATGACATACGGAGCTGAAACTTGGCGCCTTACTAAACAAACGGAAAGCAAACTTAGAACGGCTCAACGGGCCATGGAACGAATGATGTTTGGAGTTACACTTAGGTCTAGGAAACGAGCTTCCTGGATCGAGGAATAAGTCGAGTAGATGATATCATAGTGCAAGTAAAGAAAAAGAAATGGACTTGGGCCGGTCATGTAGTGAGACGAACCGACAACCGGTGGACAATTGGGGTAACAGAGTGGATGCCAAGAGACGGGTCTAGAAGAAGGGGAAGGCCAATAACACGATGGAGGGATGAAATAGGGAAATTCGGTGGCCAACAGCGGACTCGAGCGGTGGGCCCTGTAGTGGGCCTGAGTAGGCTGTTGATGATGATGAGGATGATGATAAGAATAGTGTTGAAGGATTCTATTTCTAGAACTCTTCATTGTAATTATTCGTATAAATCGTCATCTTGCCTTGATTCGGTTCACAGTTATTCGAGTATTTCGTATTTTCTATCCATCCTTAGAGTTCTGCCTTCATAGTCTGCATTAAGTAAGCAATAGAACACGCGATGTGACAGTAAGCAGGCTATATGGCTCCATATAGCCTTGAGCCACCAGCACCCAGTGTCGGATGGATCGGGCTAGGTGACGGAGTCAAAATTTTATTGTGGGCTAAATATTGCGTTGCAAGGTTGGTGTCACGCTGCTGCGGCAGCTCGAAGATTTACATCCGTGAGCTGTAAACCACACACAACCGGGAACGCGATTGATCACGACTAACGTGCATGGATGTGTAAGGCCGTCCAAAGGCCCGTTTCGTCTAAAGCCAATTTCCCAGAAGTGCCTGAGAAGTGGACACTGTTCGAGGCGACGTCTTATTCGTTTCCTTTCGCGATTTCCCTGGTCGGCGCTTTCGAGGTCACTACGGCGCCGGCAATTGTCGCCCCGGGAAGAGTCCATGAAAAAGCAGTTTTCGGAAACTGGCTTCCCCGTGAATGCTCTCCTCGCACCTCGGTCGGCCCGTTTCCACGCCGCGGCTCCGGCGCGCGAGACAGCAGCGAACGGATGTCGCACGGTCGTGGCACCGTGCCGCGGCATCAATGAATCTCAAAGACACGTAGAAACGAATCGCGCGTTCCCATTCTACGTTACGCGTCGAGTAAGGCGGCGAGGGGGACGGGGAGAGGAGGCGCCCCACATACGCGGCTCCTCCGGCAGCGTATTCTTCCCGCGGCTCCAGGAAGTCGGAGCGAGTCACACGTAGCAAGTGGAAGGAGAGCAGTGCAGCGCTGCACCGGCGGCAGCTACCTGCGAAGAGGAAACGCTGCCCTCTCCATAGTTCACAGGCGGCTCACAAAGCGGGCAGGTCAGAAAAGGGTGTGCCCGACCTCTCGTTTCCTTCCCTCCCCTCGCCAGGAGCGGCGACAACAAAACTCGAGCAGTTTGAAGGAAACGAGCTCCCCTCCTCGGAGTTCCGTTCCGGCTCCTCGGAAGGAAGTGGCGCACAATGGCCGACCCCTCTCCCGGCCGGGTTTCCACAAAAGTGGCGTTTCCGTTCAACCTGCCGCGGGAAGAAGCGGCCTCAGCGACGTGCTTCACCTGTTGCTCGCTCGCTCCCCCCCGGCTTTGTGCGCCCCTATTGACCAGGGAGCGCCCGGGGTCGATCAAGGTCACCGCGGGATCCGCTGTCCACCGCCTGCAGGGAGCGCTGCCACCGCCCAGAAGCGCGGGGGCGCCGAGGGGCACTTCGGACCGGCACGCCCATTCAGAGAGGATGCCGAGCCACTGTCGGAGGCATCCAGGGCCCGGCCATCGCATAGCTCGGGCCCAGAATGCGCCTGCCACTGTGTGCGAGCCACCGCGTTCCCGCTACGCTCTCGCGTGTGTCTGTGGACAAAGCCATTCAGCACGAGTCCTGCACGTTCTTTCACTTGAATGAAAACGGGCAGAGGCGCTACAGGCGAACTTTTCCATGCATCGCCTAAATGGCTTCAACATTACAGTGCTATGCGTCCCACGTCATACTAAATTAATACAATTCAACCCTGCAGAACCGCGGATCTGAACATTTGAGTGTAGGACACTTCGGTTCAGGACGTCAGGCGCGGACATATTCATCGGTGCATGGTAATTTCGGTATACGGACAATTCTGTGTATACGGACAATTCCGTGCGAGAACGTTTCGGTGCGAGAGCTTCGTCATCAAATGCTCCAGGCATTTTTTTTTTGTTTATATTTATATCTGGGTTGGACAGGATGGCCTCAACGGTTGAGCGGTGTGCATCGATTACGCTACGTGTAAACAAAAGATAAACCCAGATGTTTCTTCGGGACCTAAAACCTGGTCTGAGAGTAGATCTTAGAAATAACCCTCTTGATTAGTTTCCGTTCGCTCGTTTTTTTATTGTTCAAGTTAGAAGCCCTACTTTATTGACTCGCCTACAAAAATGAACAGTTCTTTAAACAGGTATTGACGCTCTTTGATTTCGCGCCTGAAATTCGCACCTCCAAGCAGGCACAAAAAAAAAAGGAACATTTCGCCTTGTAGGAATAAGCTTATGCCATTGAAACCATTTGCCGCAAATAATGAGACTTCCGACAACTCTAAAAGACTCTGCTTGTAGGTCATTCTCAACCGCCCCACTGCCTCTAATTACGAAGGGGGGGAGGGGGGGAGCAACTATGTAGCTTGGTACCATGAAGATTCTCCAGTTCTGGTTTTTATTATCTTGTGGATCTTTAGTGTTTCGATGGTGCTAATAATGAAGAAAATCGGCAACGGTAATTATTGACGGCCTCAATTGGATACCAAAGAGCATGTCATTGCAGCGCTAGGTTCAGCAGCGCGTGTGAACTCTCCGCACAAGTAAAAAAAGATGGCGTCCGGAAGATAGGAAAGAGATGGCCGTGTGGCCAACAAAATCCGTTACTTCACACAATGCCGCCGAAGCTAATACCTTTTTGCCCCCCCCCCCTCCCCCCCAAAAAAGAAAAGAATCAAGCAGACACTGCGCTCACTTGAAAACATGTGGGTGGGCTATCCTCACTTTGTTGATAAAATTCCAGGTTATTCTTTCTCGCGGGCTTTATTGCGATCCGTGCCCTGCAGTTTCCCAAACCGTTTATTCGCGGTTTCAGCAGAATTCCGCATGTGTGCAACGCCAGGAAGCTCATGCATCTCTCTCTGTATTTCACACAGCCGCTAATATGGCACCGATAAGGCCTCAGTGGGGGCGTGAACGTATACGATAACCTTTGCCAGCGAATCACCTAACTTACGCAACAGGGCAAGAAGCGGCTACTTTTAGTGTTTCCTAAAAAGAGCCACAAAAATAATGAATCTACATAAAAAACAAACAACAAAAGAATTACCATCTCTTCTAGAAAGTTAAGAGAAACGCAAAAGCTAAAAGTGAGTCCAATCAATCGCTAAACCTTCTCAGAAACAAATCGGAAACGGAGAAAGAACCCATGCGATGATCTTTCGCGCACTAAGTAAACGCATCTGCGAACGATCTAAATCTGTACCGATACGTGGTTTATGAGATAATGGCATACTATTGTACTCCTTCTTCATGATCGATGAGTGTATTGTCTTATTGAATCCTTTTTCGCGATTTTCAAGTAACCGTTTTGAGACAATGTAAGCGTGGTTTCACGCACACGCCGTGTCTACAGAGAGAGCTTTCCGCTCGACCAACCGGTCTATGGAGAAACGCATTAGCTTTTTGACAGAACGCCATCGGTCCCACTAGAAAAAATTTCACTTTAAAAAAAATCCGCTAACGCGTAGAATCAATTCGCTATGCATATAAAACGGGCATTGCCTGAATGGAATTAAAAATATTTTTTTAAATCCAGAAAACACCCAATATAAAAAAAACTGCTTAAATTAAAAAAAAAAACAAGCTGTTAGAAACATGACATTATTTCAAAAAGTTAGATCAGTAAATGTTATCCGCCACCAACGATCGGCAAAAATCAAAGTGTACAGAAACCGATAATTTCAACCAAGCAAGTGCTCAAATTCCAATGCGAAAAGTTCGAGCACTGAAAAGTTTGCGCACTGAAAAGTTCACGCACCGAAACGTCTGCGCACCAAAACGACCACACCGAAACGTCCTGCACTGAAATCTCTTTCCCCGAAATGTCCCTCACCTGCAGCACTGGTGGCCTGGACGCACTACAGAAAAAGTGATGTATTTGCGTTGAAAGTCTGCATTCAACATTTCGTGCCTCATCATGGTGAAAGTTTTTGTTTAGAACAGGGGATTCAAACTCTGCTATGGGAGGCCGCATGCCGCAAGTTTAGTGTCGCCCGGGCCAGATCCCAACGTCGGGAAAAATATGGCAGTGGTTAGATATGCGCAAGATGACGCTTTAAAACAGGAATATTGTAATTTTTTTTTTGTAGTTGTCGTTGTTGAGGCGGGGGACAGCTGTTGCGTTGGGGAGAGGATCTGTTGCGTTAGGGAAAATAACATTGAAGGCCACTGACTTTTTATATCATCAAATAACGGCTATCGACTTGTGCAAGTGATGTTCCAAAAAGCTATGCGGCTTAGACGTCTGCTGTCGTCTCAAATGAGAACCATTTACAATTCCCCTGAAGAAAAACACGCACAAAAAAAATTAACCAATCGAAAATTTCGATAAGGTATTACCACTGCATTGAGAAGCTTTCTTTTTATTTTGATATTTTGTACTTGTTTTACACCTGATCCTTTCCTACACCTCATTTTTTTTCGTGGTCTGGCTCCACCCGTAATGAAACCTTGCGCACGCCACTGGTTGGTACAGCCGAAGAGATCGTGCCACCGGTTGGATTTGGGGAGACAAGCAACGGGAAGATCATGAACACTTCCTTCTGCAAATGAATTAACAAGAAATGGACATCGAGAAGCGAGATGGTGAAACTAAAAACTAAATAAACTTCATTATATAGGGAGCCATTTAGGTGTTGTGCAGGATATTGAAGTGTTGGGTAACATCAAGAGCAGTGACAGGCAGTGTAGGGTTGGGCATGGGGGGTCTCCATATATAGTGCCACTTGAGAAGGGACGCCAAACCGAGTACGCCCAACATGTGCCTGAGGGGGATAAAACGGCAGCGGGGCGGTGCGGCCGCAAAACTCACTGTTAAAGCAATTAAACTTCTCTCCTTGTAGGGAAAAGCCGCCATCCTGGCCTGTTAACTTAGTTACGCCGAGTTCAAGGAGTCAATGGGGCCACACCAAATGACAGCCCACGTGCATGAGTGAGTGTGTGCGTGCGTGTGTGCGTGTGTGCGTGTGTGCGTGTGCTGCGTTCATGTGTTTTTGTTTATTCTCGTGTGATACAAGGTGCTTGTACCTTCACCACGACCGCTCGATAAAAAGAAGAACCTCTCTCACATCGTCTAAAGCTTTACTTTCCAACCACCTTCCCAGTGTGGATTGGAGCCAATTTTTTTTCTTCACGAGCATTTCAAAATAGTTGGTGGTGAGAGCATACCGGTTGGCGTGCAGCTTTCGACGAGAAAAGAATTATCAGTATCCTCATCCTCATTTAACTACCCCCCCCCCCCCCCTCCCGGACAAACGGGAAAACATTTTTGTTTCTTGGGCGGGAAAGGCGTGCATCCCCCCCCTTCCCCCCCTTGCATACGCCCGTAGTGCCTCTCTGCATTGTTGTCTCGTATGTAAAGCTTAGCAATTACCGGGCCGCCTAATACCAGTAGTCCAACGCCCTTTAGTTCACTTCTGGTCTTGACCTAGTGTTCTAATACGAGTAGTCCAACGCTCTTTAGTTCACTTCTGGGCTTTACATAGTGTTTTTTTAAGGCACTCAATGATAGGGATGTTCATGGGCTTACCTATGACACGCGTGGTAATATTGCACCGTGACCCTAGTAGTATAGCGCCACTGTATATTCACCTCGGATTCGTAGTAAAAAAAATTACCCCCATTGCACTTTTATGCAAGTCGGACTTATTTTGTTCAGGTCCTTAATAATTCTTCTCTGCCTTTTCCCTACGAACATTATAATTTTATTTTACTACCCTCTACTGCTGTTCCAATTCACTTTTCTTATTAAGCTTAAAACCCAGATCATGTACGCTGGGCGTCTTCCTCAATGAATACTGGTCGGATGCTAATGCATCGAGGATAAACCGCCATCTTGTGGTTCAGATTACGGCCGTGAGGGATTTTCAGCCAAAAAGTCCATAATTTCCTTGCTTTCAGCCATTCTTTCATTGATATCGCGCTCTTGGCCTTCTTTTTATGGAGGTGGTTACACGTGACACATTTCTGTGTCATTCCTGGGCATTGTTCCTTTTTTCGGTGCGTATCGAACATTTGAATGGGGGGGGGGGGGGGGGGGGGACAAAAAAAGGCAAGAGGGAATTTATACTTTGCTCATTTGATTAAAACCAAAGGATTCGTTGCAAAAGAAGGGGTTTTTGAAAATTCTTTTTCCTCTTCCCTTCTTCCCCTTCCTCAACTATAGCCATGTGGCCGCCCCTCTCTCAATAAATGTTATTCAATTTTCCCAAAAGGTGTTGAAATATTCCAATGAGGCCTTAATTGTACGTAACCATTGTCGTCCTGGGCCTGTGGCGCAACGGATAACGCGTCTGACTACGGATCAGAAGATTCCAGGTTCGAATCCTGGCAGGCTCGCTCTTTTTTGTTTTTTCCACTGGCGGTTTTCAATGACACAATTTTCAGTCTCGGGGTGAGATTTTCCTGGGCTTCTGCACGCTGGATTTCGGATTATTTATAGACCACCCGAATTTCTTTTTGATATAAGCCGTTAAAAATGCGTAGACGATGCAGAAATTGGCTTGGAATTCGACAAAGTGGGAGTTGCAGAACTTCCCCTGAATATTACTGGCAATTTCGATTCCTGTCGATATACATACGTATCTGGCAAAACGAAAAAAAAAGCGCGCCAATCCACCCCGTGAAAGCGGTTGGAAAGCGAAGCTGTAAACGACATCCACAACGATTACCCATGCGACGTCACTTGAATGCACCCACGTGGCTCTACAAAGAGTGAAACCAGAAACAAGTGAAATACACTTAATTAACCACCCCCTCATTACTTCTACGGTATTCTTTGCTAAGGTCAGATCAGTGCATGATCCATGAGTGGTGTTGGTTGAGTTGTGTTGATAAAGCACCAGAGTGGAAACTCTTTTTTTTGTAAAATGAAATGTAGCTCAAACCCGGTGTTAGACGATCTCACTTCTCCTCTGTCTCTGCTGTTGGCGACAGAGGCGACGGAGAAGTGCGTGCGTACGTGTGTGCGTGCGTGCGTGCGGGCGTGTGTGCGTGCGTGTGTGTGTGTGCGAGCGAGCGAGCGAGCGAGACAGAGAGAGAGAGAGAGAGAGAGAGAGAGAGAGAGAGAGCTTTATTTAACCAAGGGTTAGTGCAGCTTGGTGGCCGAAAACCGTAGTGCTGCGGCGACTGTGGCTGCCCGACCTGTGAGCGACTTCTGGAGACCCAGGTTTGAGCAAACCAGAGCAGCTACCCACTGGTCGAGGGAGGTGATGAGAGGGAATGGGTCAGATTAGAAGCGAGATTCCATGCGTGTGTGTGAGTTTCCTTTATTTTTACTGACTCCTAGCGCATGCGCAATGTGTGCATGCTGCCGCTAGACGCGCCGTGGCCGGAGCGCACATCGGCGCGAGTGGTAGCGTGACGCTATCACGTGGCATTCAGTGAGAACGCAGAGGGCAAACCCGCAGATGTGCTCGGTGAGTGCACCGTCTGTCTCCCCTCTCTCAGCGTGGGCTCGTAGCTTAAGAAAAAAAGCTAAAGCTAAAGCTAAGTTTCTTAAGCTACGGGTCTTATAAGCGCGGGAGTCTACCGCCGTCTTGCGGAAATGTCCACACGGTGCTGATACCGAAGGGGGAGGACAGCGATCAATTGAACAAAGTAACTGGCTACAGACCTATCACACTTACTAATACTGATTATAAGATTTTAATGAAAGTTCTTGCGAAACGTATGCACGGCGTCATCAAATCGTTAATAGGGCCTCACCAAACCTGTGGTATTAAGGGCAGGACTATATTTACAAATATTCATGTAGCCCGCAGCGTATTGGAGTACTGTGATGCCGACTTTCGAACGGTAGCCATGGTACAAATCGACCTGGCGGAAGCTTTCGACCGTGTATGTCATGAAATACTGTTTGAAATACTGCACCATGTTAACTTAGGGTCGGTAATTAAAGACGGTGTTAAAATGGCCTACAGTAATTGTAATACTAGCATAATTGTTAATAAGGAATTAACAGATAAAATACACGTTCAGTGCTCAGTGAGGCAAGGTTGTCCACTGAGCCCGTTACTCTTTGCCCTTTATATAGAATTTTGTTTGCAAAGATAATTGCAAGTAGTAGCATACGGGGTTTTTGCCTGCAGGCGTGTGAAGTAAAGGTGTTGGCTTACGCTGACGATGTGGCTTTTTTTTCTGTTCAGACAAAGAAAGCGTGAGTAAGGCACTGCGCATGACGCAACGCTTTTGTGATGCAACGGGCAGTCAATTAAACGCCAACAAAACTGTCGGGCTGTGGCCCGGTGAATGGGCAGAGACACCTGCTGTTTATGAAATCGTCCAGTGGTTCACAACGCCGTCAAAGTATTTGGGGGTACCGTTGGATCGGTATCGCGAAAATACGGCGTCACTGGGGCGATAGGGCGCACGAAATGCGTGCGCGGACGGAAAAATGGGGCGGTAAAAAATTGTCTATTTTTGCGCGTGCAACTGTTTGCAACGTGTTTCTGGTGGCCAAGGTTTGGTATTTAATGCAGGTTTTATCGTGTTCCGGGATGAATGTGCAAAAGTTCCATCGTCTGTTTGCAGTTCTCGCTTGGCAGTCGGCTTTCGAGCGAACAAGCCGCAGCAATTTGTTCCGGTGGCTGATTGATGGTGCTCTGGCGTTGCCACACCTTTTTGTGAAACAGCTTGTATCAAGGTTTTTCTTTTTAAGGGACCAGACAGACCTTTTCAGTCGGACCTGTTTGCAAATGACACTAGCGACGGCCCTGCTAAATTTTGTTGTTTCGTCTGTTGACTATGTAATGCACAGTGGCAGCGGTTTTCTGCGGGAAGTAGTCGCATCTCTCCGTTTTCTCACGGCGCGGTTTTCGAAGGAATACGTGTCCAATGTTTCCCGTAAGCGTCCTTCTAAAGACCTAACTGAATAACTGTTCCCTGAACCAATCTACCGATCCAGATACCGGGACAGCACCAGCCGCAACGTTTTAAAGAGGGTTAAAGAACTGGCAGTGCGACGGGCTGCAAAGACGTTTTTCTTTAAGCTCCACATGGACACCCTTCCGGTACTGACATGGGAAGAGCGAAGGGGGCTGTTTTTGCCATGGGGTTCAGACTGCTTTTTGTGCAAAAAACCCGAAAGTGTGGAGCACGTTTTCCTGAATTGCTGGGACGCAGTCTTTTTCTGGGACATCCTTCAATGAACTATCAAAAAAGATTTTGATAATCTGTTATTTAACACTAACATCCGAAGGAATTAGATACCTTTCAGAGAACACGGACGGTATTCCATACGACCTGCTCTTTCTTTAAGGTTTGAACGCAATATGGCGTAGCAGAATGGATGTTCGTCACAATTCTGTTGACGCGCGGTCTGTAAATAGTTATTTCGTTGAAGACGTCTGTAGTTTTCGAGAAGGGGTGAATAATGATGATTGTGATCATGAAGTGTTGTGTTTGTTAAACGAGTTCACTGTAATGAAAGTGCACCAACATGTCAGTGTCAGCTAAAAGTTTGGCGGAGGTTTATTGTCCTCAACCTCAAAGGTTGATTTTGTAATGCGTGTTGTTGCCAAAATATGCAATAACGAAAAAAAGGGGGGGCTCGTAGCTTAATCCGTAAGACAACAGGCTAACACTCCGTTTCGCTATTCGTTACAGGTTCGATTCCTGGCGGTGCCAGTAACTTCTTTTATTTGTTCGTGGGAGTCTTCTGTTGACACCAACGGTCGCGAAATAACCCGTGCGGGTAGAGGTAAAAATCTTCGCTTTACAACATGGTCGGGAGATCATTGTTTTAAGGTTCCTCGAGTGAAATTTTTTCTAGACGATTTCTTGCTGGAGTGCACCTCATTTCTAACCACAAAACACGTACCATGCTCATTTACCCGTAAGAATGTCTTGATTGCTCGTCGTTATTAATGTCAGCCCTCACCGAGTCATTTAACCGACTTCCAGGAGCCCACGGCGAGCGAACTCAAGTGTGAGGCCAATAAGCAGTGGATAGTTTGATCAGTGATTTATTCCCAGTTTTGTTTTTGCTAGTTCGTGTTTTTTTTTTTTTTGTGTGTGTGTGTGTGTGTGTGTGTGGAAAATTTTTAGCGGTTTCTTTCGCCAGCCACTAACTTTCGCCCACCAGCAGTGCTGGCACTGGAACAGCGCACACGCCAATAGCAGATTTAACTGCATACGAGGATTGCCCGCTCGTCTAGTAAACTGCTGGTTACAGCTATTCTTCGCGCCATCCGAGCGTGACACTAATTACGCCGGGCAATCCAAGTTTCATTGGTGATCCTGCCGAGCTGCGCGAGTATAATTCAAGACTCGGGGTCGCTATTTAGAGGCGCGCTAACAGAGTTTCAGACACGACATTTGTAAGTGGGTCCGGATAAAACAAAACGACAAACTCGCAAAAATGCCGGGAAACGAACGTATATTACAGAAGAGTATCACCAAATTTACAGAAATGGGGAGCTCTGTAACAAGCCTGTTAGGCTGAGCCGGGAATGCAGAGCGTCGAAGTAGGCGAAAATTGACTTCAGAGGTGGACCTGTGTATACTGTTGCAACTAGTAAGTTATGCACCCGTGGAGTCGATCCCCCCGCTTACACCAGTGTTGCGACTTGTACGTGCATGGTGCGTCACTGCGTTGCCGACGAGGACTGTGTTAGTTTAGTGTCGGAGCAGTCATCACGACCTAGTTTCACGAAGGACGACAAACTTTTATACAGTGTTTGCATCATGCAAATATGAGTGAGCAGTATCGCTCATGGAAGCGCGGGATTACATAAACGTGCGATTCGGCTCCACGCTTTAAAAAGCGGAGCTGTTTTATATTGAGTTCTAGTCGTGGCGGGCGTCGCTCAAAAAAATCGTGGCAGCAAAGGGGAGAGGAGGAAAGTGCCAGGGCAAGAAGTGTAAAGGGAAGTGGCGAGGAGGCAAGGAGCCGACGAGCAGGTGTGGGGAGTGCGTGTCGCGGCGCAGGTGTTCGGGTGGGGAGGCGCGCGTCTGGGGTTGGCGCGCCTATGAAGACGTAAGCTCTGACGTGCAGGTGTCCTCCTAGTTGAGAGAGACCGCGTGCGCTAAGCGGCACGAGTGTCCGTTGTACTGGTAACGTGGGCAGACCTAAGAAAAGTGAAGATCACCAGCTACGCGGAATAACTTTATTTGACCACAGCCAGAACGGTTTTTTTTTATCCCTATTTACTAACATACAACGACATATACTCTCTCACTATCGACTAGCCTGCCAACCATTTCCTCTCCGCAAAAGCAACTCGCCAAAAAGGACGGAGTCATATCTTCGCCAGCTCCAAACTAACACCTCCTCCGCCCCCCCCCCCCCCCCCCCCCCCCCCCCCAACACGCTCTGGCACAAATTATTCTCCACCGAATACTCATCTCAATGCATCTTCTGCCCCACATCAGGAACACTGTAGCACATAATGTGGGCATGCCCGAACACCCAAGATCTCCTTCCCAATCCCAACCGTATACCCAATCACATTGGGCGGCGACGCTGACTAGCTCCGACCCCTGCTCTCAGCTTCGGCTGGGGAATAGGGCACGCAAGGCCAAAGCCAGGGCGCCCTGGACTGAGGACACCCCTCACTGGTCCGGAGTGACCGCAATCACAACGGATGGAATAAATAGTTTTTTTCCTCCTCCTTCTTGTTCACACTGTGGCCAGTATCGCACCAATCAAGAAAAGCCTGACAAAGCCTGACGAAGACATACTGCCACTGAAAGGTCACCATTCCCTCTGAGACCACCGACGCTGGGCGAACTATAATAGCGCGAGCGGCTGAGAACGCTTTCCGGGCGTCCGGAGGCTCGTTGGATTAACGCGTTTTGAGTGTCGTCGGACCGCCGCGGAAAGGGGAGCCGCCGGCGTGGTGCGCACTGCAGCAAAGTGGCTGCGTGTTGCTCCACTGCCAATTGACACGGTCGTTTCCCGTAATTATTGACGCAGGCATTTGACCGGCGGAGGGCTCGGGTGTCGAAAGCCATGTTGCCGCTTCAGAAAGGGTGGCCTCCGCGCAGTGCGGCTCTCCGGCGGTCGCATCACTAAACACCTGTTCAGGAGAGCTGAAGGTGCATCTAACCTGAATAGACAGTAATCTTGTCTCGAGGCATCGAAGTGTGACTTCTTTTTTAGATCAAGACCACTGGTGTGATTTGCCACAGTTTAAAATGCGACTGCGCAATGAGGCGTATGCTTTTTGTCAGTTTGGTGCGTTCAAAACCTTCTTCCCATGGACCGTAAGAACACACAGCAAATACAAATAAAGCATGGTCCCTGTAATGAGGGCGCCGTTGGGGCCTATATAATTAATTTCGCAAGCTGCGTGCAGCAAAGCCGAGCTACGCAGACTACCGAGGTGGTTCACCTGACCGGCATGCAGTAACGTAGAAAACAGGCTAGTTGGTTAAGGTTCATGTTTACAAAGCAAAAACGGATGGGACAAAGACGAAACGAAAACACAGGACAGGCGCTGAACTTCAACTGAAATTTCTTTGTTGTTTTTTGTTGTCCTCCCGCTGGCTTTATATTATTGGGTTCCTTCATTAAAAGTTTAGTTGAAGATCAGCGCCTGCTCTGTATTTTCTTTTTCTATTTGTCCCGTCTGTTTTTGAGCTGGGAAGGTCACCTCACCGGGGGGGGGGGGGGGGGGGGGGGGGGTCAGTAATATTTTACCAAAGCTCTAACGTCTATTGTAGCTTTTCATCAGCCATGGCCCCCGCAGAATGTAAGGTTAAATTAGGCGGGCTCCTTCGGTAGCGTTATTAAAATCCAATTGACCTCGGCCAACATTATTTTGAACGTGCAGTAGATAACACCGAATCAACTGGGACATGACTGGCGGCCCCGTGAAATGCTTGATAAATTACGCTGGTTTACACTAACTCGTTAGCAGACGACGCTGCACCTGCCGGCGAATGGCGCGAACAGCTGTGAAGCAGAAGTGACATTCCTTAGAAGAACTGCCAGTTTGGCGTGTTGGTATGCGTTCATGATAGGAAAAGCGCTATTCAAAAACGAAGACGAAGCAAGAAACACAAGACGGAGCGCTTGCTTAGTATTCGCTTTTGAATAGAGCTATTCCTATCATGAATGAAATTCCTTACTGCCCGGTCTGGCAGCCAGGCAGTTGGCGAACGGGTCGAGCCCCGCTCAGAGTGCTTCCCCCAGGGCTGCCGCACGCATGCGAGTAGTTCGCCCCAGAGGCTAGACGACCGGCTTTCCCCTGTTTCTGCTGCAATATCGCCAAATTTTGCTGGTCGCTTGCGGCGTGCATGAGCATAGTTCAGTTGACATATTTTGCATCTTGCCGCCTTTCAGACTGTACGCAAGTGGGGGTTTCAAGAGGCCAAAATTTTCGCTGTAGTTGTCCTTTAAATACCGTGTACATTACACGTGCGGCGCCCGCTGCAGCTTGTGAAGTGAACTATAGGTATACGACTGCTAACAGCACAAATCAACAGAGGCAGACTGCGGGTAACGGCTTCTTTCTGACGGGACAACACGCCTCGTTCCGCCGCGGGTCGAATGACACGCGACAAACTGGCGTCTGCATGCAGGTGGGGGATAAATTGGCAGAAATAATATAAATTTAGCACTAAATTTGCTGAAATTTGGAAGGTGGCGCCATGTAGTATCTAAACGTGACATTACCGTACGTACACCAACACTCCGTCGGTTTCAATGCGTAATTCCAAAACCGAAAAGGAACAGGGAAGGCTGAATTTTATTATTGTTTTAGCCATATGGGCAAGCGTTTAAATACTTCTTTTGACCTCAAGTACAGTTAAAAGTACGTTGCCGCATGGATCACTGCTATGGCGGCCAGAATTCGTTTTGGCAGCGTAGGTGAAACTGGTATATCTTAACTTCCTCTTTCAAGCGTTCTAGGGCCCCATCGGGAAAACCGTTTCGGTTTAATAAGGTGTTTCGAGTGATGCCCTCTTATTTGGGATAGAGAGCATGTACTCCACAAAAATCGGTTGTCTCAAATCGGTTGTCTCAAAGTGACTGTTTCTCGAAACCAACTTCAACGTTGCGCGCAACCTTTGGAATTTGTTCCCGGTGCACTTGGTCGGTAGTCATGCAAACATAATGTCATAATCCTTGGGTTTACCGATTCTTCGCAGGAAGATGGGCTCGTTTTGGAAACGAGGGGATAATTGCGATGTAGACCCAGGGTGACTCTCAACACCTGGGGTTTGGTTCATGCAGGGTCTAAAACAGAAACAAAAGGCCTAAGAAATTCCCGACATAGCGGCCGACGTCTTTCTGAAAACTCTCTAGATGCTATCCCTCACACGGGCGAGTTCGGAGTAGCAAATAATTTTACACGCGTGAGGACTCCCGCTAAACATTTCACCATTTGCCCTTTAATTTCTTCTCAATACGTCATTGCAGGCCGGCGTCAATTACTCGCGCGGTACCAATTAAACTTGTTTTGATATTTGTCTGGTAGTCGCGTTTTCGTGATGAGTGAGCCTCTTAGGTACCTTACAACTCTTAAATCCACATTGTTTCAAAGATGATAGCTTAACTGAACGGGGCAAAAAAGACAAAAGTACAAAATTGTGTCCTTTTGGGGAAGAACAGGCTAGCCACGAGCGGGTCGCTTCACCACGACCGTCCAATAATTTCTTTTTAAACCAACCTTTGGTCACTGAGCGGTTAGTTGTTTATCGGCAAGAAGGGTCCTTCTCCATTTGAAAATTCTGACGGCACCGAACTTAATTATTTCCGTTCTGAGCGTCACAGCCATCGTTACGAATATTCGAAGTTTCCCATGTCCTGGAGCTGAACGAGCTCTAAAATAACAGGCTCAAGCTGCTTCGGGCAAGTCAGTTCGCTTTGCCGCGTATCGTCAAGTTCAACCTGCGGAAATGCAAAGTCATTTCCGTCGTCATCCCGTGCTGTCATATTTCTGGCACTGCCTGTATTGTTCTCACGGGACGGACGGACAAAAACGTTCGCCTTTCAGAGTAAGGTAATAAGCATTTGGCGTGTTCGCAAATCATTCTTGGAGCACCGCGAAAAAAGAAGCAGACAAAGCGTATAAACTGGAACAGTGTTGTGTCCCGTTACGTCTTGTCTGCGCCTTTCTAAAGCGAAGCTTTGTATGCCTCACTAAAGTAAGTAAAACACACTGCAAGTAAAATCGTGCAAGTAAAACACACTGCGGAAAAGCGAACTTTCAACAATGGATCTCACAAAACGACGATCATTATAAGCGAAGGCCCATCAAGCATGTCAAGAAAAAAAAAATCTCTCCCCGTGGTCAGAATCAAACCTGGGTCCCTCGCATTATGAAGGCGACGTCTATCCTATACTGCCCCATTCCGATACGTTTGAGGCAGTCTGTATTTTAAACTTTGACTTTGACTCAAGTGGAATGGGGAAAAACTTCGTGTTTTAACCATCCTTCTCTTCAGAAGAAAGCTTTGATTTTTTTTTTCGCGCTGTTCCAAGAAGAAAGGAAGAGGATTGTCTTTAATATATATGTAAAAAAAATTGTGATACCATATGTAGGCTCACTCTAAACATGACCTTCCGATTGCTTTGTTTAATTTTGCTTCAAAGATGGTATTATTTTTTTTGTCTACATAAAGGCGAAAACATTAATTGATTTGTCTGTCTGCTTATCACCTGATTCAACCGCCTGGCCAAAAGACATGTACGGAAGAATGTTTGAACAGAAGTACATATGCGGATGAGCGGGTCTAACTGAAACTGCTGTTACGGCTCATACATGTTCACATTGTTCACCGCAAAGGAAGCATCAGGCATATTTGATTCAAAATGTGAGCATACACCCGAAAGTTGCAATGTTCTTTTAATGGTGAATACATGTTAGATTGGATGTTATGGTAGCAAATGAAAAAAAAAAGAACGTGTTAAAAGCCGTGTCGAAGAGAGGCGAGATAAAAGCAAACACCAAACAAAAGACGTCGCTTCTAGCTATTTAAACAGAAACGAAAGGTGCCAACAAATGGTGCGCGAGAAGTGCGAACGCGGGAAAATCGGATTCAATTGAGCAAACATCCACTGCAGTCATCACAGAAGGAGCGAGAGGGAAGGGGAAGAAAGTGAGGGGTGCAGTCGGGGGCAGGAGAGGGAGTTACGATGCAGGGGCGGCTGAAGACTATCGTGTTTCGACGACATTTGCAGCGACGCGAGCAGATACGCGGCCAATTTGTTTTTCGCCCGCATTGCAAAATGGTTGGTGGTGAGGGTACACGTCTAAGCACCGAAAGGTCTGTGTGTAGCTTGTAATGGAAAAATAATTATGAGCATAGTCGTTCTTTATTTGCTGATACGCAGAATTGGTACTCTCGTATTGGTTCCAGACACTTCATCGAACGCCGGTTCATCGAAAGCCGTTTCAACAAATATTGCCTCATCGAAAGTCGTCTCATCGAAGCCATTTGATCGAACGCCGTTTCATGGAATATTCACTCCGTATTACAAAAGGAAGCCAGAGCGCAGTGGTAACGTTCGCGACGTAGAAACGCTTTCGAGATACCACGATATACGATGTATACGATGCTCGCATGTACGCTGCAAGTCTTATGTGAGCATGCATGTCATAACAAATTGCAGTCGTATGCAGAGAAGCGTTCCACTCAAATTCTCTGGATGGCAATTCAGCCCGTGTCTCTTTAAATAGCGGTCCTTTTGCGCTCCTCCCAACCCCTGAGCCTTCATGTGCGCATGCGATAGTGTTCAGGACGATATTTTGTGTAAGACACGCCTACGTTTTTCACAGTTCACCGGAAGTTTTGTTGGAAGTGCGTGCATTTTGGGGTCTGCAGGGGACGCGTCTTAACTTTCTAGGAAGTGGAACAAGGAGCGAACGATGCAGAGTTGAAGTGGTGGAAGTCGCAAGTCCAAGTGAGACTTTTAATTTCTGTGCAGGTCCATGTTTATCGCATTTTGCTTCGCCAACAAGCATTATGCCTTGAATGTTTTCCTTTCGGCACAGCAAGTAACACTCTCGCTGTCATCGGAGAGATAACAGGCTATATATAGCCTCGCAGTCGCAAGGCATGCTGCGAAAGATGAGATGGGGAATAAAAGCATCCCTTTTTCCGCCAGAGGCGACAGTTCTGAACCATTTAGTTGTTCAGTATATCAAAATGGCCGGAGGCAAAGCTACACCTGCAGCCAACAAATGCTGGTCAGAAATTTTTAAGAGTAGTAGCTTACAACCTCAAGGATTAATAGCATCCTTACATGTTTTTATGTGTCCGACATTTCGGTACCGCTGTGGGCAATTTTACAGCACTTAATTTAAAACAACACCTATGTGTAGTAATTGTGTATAATATCCGTTAACTTGCTACTGCAAATCGTTTGCAGGGCGCCGCACCGCACCAGGTCATCATTGATATCTTATTAAGCGAAATGTTTTCACTTCGGTAACTTGGAGAGGGACGAAGGCAAAAAAAAGCATTTTCTTGATTTCCTCAAAGTTCACTTGACCTAATTTCACTGCGCGTAACACCCTGCCTGCAAGTAGTCACAAGTATTACCCGGCCTGCATGTCACCCGGTGGTACTTGTACAACTCGGCCTGCAAGTATGTCAAAACATGGTCAGAAGAAATTTCGTCAAACATTTTGATGCACCAATGGCCAGGGCTGACTTTTCGACGAAACGGGCCCCACCGACTCTATAAAACGGCGTTCAATGAAGCGACGCTCGGTGAGCTGTCCAATGCCCCTCTCGTATACCCCCCCCCCCCCCGTCACCCCATATGCTGCGTACGCCAATGCTTATCTGACATGCAATCATATTATTTATTTATTTTTTACCCACAACACCTCGCGACATTACAGTGAGGGGTTGCATACACAACAAAAAAAAAAAAGAAAAGAAAACAAAAGGCACTCACAAGAAGTACTTATAAATAAGCCGGAAGGAAAGGTACGAAAATGACAAAACAAACAAAAAGGCATACACACATGTCTAGCATATATAGCCCCGAGATATACAAGTTAAAATACAGCATCCGTATACGTACGATAATCGAAAAAAAAAAAAAGTGCGCGCTGCAAGACTGCAAAAAATACAATTCATATAACTTAACCTTGAGCGGAGGGCCTAATGTCAGTCGTTTTAGGTTCTCTGGTTTACTTCTGGATTTGATAGTGTCAAATTTAAGTAGATGGGGCTCCGAGACGACACCACAATTATATGGCTCAACTTCCCGTCGTGGATGGTTTTCGGCCAAGAAGTTTATTAGTATTCCTTCGTTTCAGCTATGCGCATACATTTCTATAAGCCCGCTTGGCTTTCGTGTTGTTGAGATGGTAAATACTGTCCCATTTTCTGCGTCAACCGTGTGCAATGCTCCTTTTTGCCGCCGTACATAGCGGACATTTTAAGGTGTGCTTATAGCGTTGTCCGTACTTTAGTCAGTCGATTAAAATGAGAAGATTATTTATACCCAGTTTTGCTGGGGAAGGGACTTTATATATGTATACTTATCCAAAAGGGACTTGGAATTACGCCAGCAGAGTCGTTCTTGAGAGACACCACAGCCATCTGGGCCTGTGGCGCAACGGATAACGCGTCTGACTACGGATCAGAAGATTCCAGGTTCGAATCCTGGCAGGCTCGGATCATTTTTTTTTTAAGTTTACGCTCATAGAACATTTGTAATTTGAAATTCTAAATGGGCACAAACATTGCTTTCGCGGTTTCCTCGCACAGCGCCTTCAAAAAAGCAAAAATGTCTCCTTTCCCCTTTAATTTTAAACGCCTTATAAGGCCTTGATGCTGAACGAGCTCTGAAATGGCAGGCTGAGGCTACTTCAGGCAATTCAGTTCGCTTTGCCCCGTATACCGTCAGGTTCAAATTGCGGACGGGCAATGTCACTTCCGTCGTGCTCTTCTGCGGTCCCATCCTTAATTGCACTGCCTGCCTCGGTCCCACTACGTTCAGACGCTTTGAAAACCTCTCCTTCGTCAGATTGTGTGGACATCAATGAAGTGGCGGGAAATGAAGCGGGGGAAATGTAAACATGATGGAGGTCTCCCCCACAGACTTTGAAAGAAGGACACGATGAACGTTTTTCACTTCTCGGCTTCCTGTACCTGTAGCTTTCTCCTCTTCCGCCCTTCAGCTCCACTCTTTCTTTTTTTTTTTTCTGGTCGGGTGGTTCATGGCTTTGCTTGGTTAATAAAAAAAAAGGTCCCGTGACCTTTTCACCCAGCCTACATTCAGCTAGCGGCCTTCCTAGCCATCAAGAATTGAAGTAATGCTACCAACCAAGATGCTGTGTGGCTATAGATATAACCCGAAAGTAAAGTTTAGCCTTGCTAAATTTTGAGTTTTGGATTCATGTAGTGACTTCCTAAAGCTCTGGAAGTCAGGTTGCCTGAACACAGCTTCTGCAACCGGGAAATGCGTTGCAGGTGGTGCGGCCGCGGCTTTAAAACGCATATCCCTCCCAAATCAACTCCACGCACGGGAAATCACTCTGATGACCGCGGTTTACATATAGATGTCCTTCATAACAGACCAAAAAATTTTAGCGCTGGTATAGGGAATATGAAGAGCAGGGGCATTAGGGACATTGCAAATAAGCTGTACGCAAACATCACGTGGATCGCCCGAACATCGATACATCGAAGTTTTCTGTACTCCGCAGGAGCACTTGTCATTGCCTCGGCCTGGCGGAAATTGGGTGATGCCGCGTTCTCAGCCTTTTTTACTGAACCCACTAGAATTACTGAGCTATAGAGCTAATACGCTAGAACTCGTTCTAACTATATTCACCCTGTACTTGTTTTAAAGGTTTCTTACCTCTCTGGAGTATACGCGTCTATCTGCTCCTTAAGAAGCAAATGGGCTCGCTGATTGCACTGATTCTACAATGTAATTAAAGAAATAAATTTATTTCGTAAATTACATTGCAGTACTGAAAGTGACTAGCCACTAAGATAAAGCTAACTTAATTCGAAGAAATCAATAAGGAATTACTTAGTTTTCGTAGCCTCCCTTGAATAAATTTGATGGTCGCTCAATTCAAGTAAATTTCAAGTTATTCAAGCAATAAATGCATAAAATGATAAACAAATACACCCTTTTAAGCAAGCTGTCCTCTAAACCCAAGGCGCCATGAAACAACCTTCGCCTATATACCAAGCCGCGCAAAATTCCTTTAGCTGGCAGTCGAGCACTTTTCGTCCGCAAACCTATAAACTTGCTAAGATAATCTATGTAACTGCACTAAAGCGCCCTAAAACAAGCTCCTAAACAGGAAACTTTGTCACCCCCTTTTTATTTGCAATTGGTAAGCAACCATCCTACATTATTTAACGTTGGATCCAATTATGATTGATTAAGGTGCCATGGCAGAGCGAAAATCATCCAATCTCTGAAGCCATCAGGTAGTCCCAGAAGTGACTCAATTACCCCAGATTTTCCAAAAAGCACTGAATGCGCCCCTCAGTCATATCGATAAGCTTTATCACTACTCGCTAGACACGTCTAATTTCATCGATAAGTGCTGCGTGTAAGTGGCATGTTTTGTATACCCATCTTTTAAATTATTATTGCATCAGACTATTTTTCCTCGTGTGCGTAACAGGACATTCTCAAAACGTTTTCGTGTAAGACGCAGTTGTCATTTTCCGCACCGAGTTCATGTCATTGTAGGCTGTCTCTTACGTGCCGATTCTATCTTCCTTTACTTCGCAAAAGTTTTTTTTTATGTCACAAGCCACTTATTTTCATACCTAATACACTAAACTTACACAGAAGTCTTTCTGCGTTGTTGGAGTAAAGTTCCTTCTTTGCCGTTCAGAGTATGTAACATGAATTCATCATGAATCTTCACTCAGTCTCGTTTTATCAGTAGTATCGCAAGGTTTCTTTCTGGGTTCTCTTTTCTTCTTTATATTAATGACTTGACAGAGGGTGTTTTATCGAATATCAACTAATTTTTTGAAGATTGTGTTATTTTTCACGAAATAAATGACGTGAACGACCATACCGTGAGATGAAATCGATGCCATATAGGGTAGACTACTAGATGCTAAACGTTGAATGTGTCATGCGTGACGTATTATTCCCCTATTTGCTATCTTATAACACCCAGCTTAAATTTGTCAAATGACTATTTTGGTGTTCGTATTTGATACTCTACCCTGTTCATTAACACGTAATTTAAAACCAGCGCTAATCTCATACCAGGGTACTTACGTCGCAATGCCGTGCCGGATCGCTTTTGGTAAAAGAACACTCACTTCTCTACAAAATTAACAAACTCTGAAACTGTCATTAAGTCACTAGAACTTGTACAAAACAATGCCACGGGATTCTGTTTTCACAATTACAGCACGACAGCTATAGCGTAACATCTATGAACAATTCCTTGCTGTTACCGCATCTTGCTATTTGTCGCAAATACCATTGGTCCTGCGCGTTTCATAAATTATATTACCAGAATTTTTTCTTACACTCAGCCTTATTTAACCATTAACCACTTTCATACGAGAGAGAGAGAGAGAGAGAGAGAGAGAGAGAGAGAGAGAGAGAGAGAGAGAGAGAGAGAGAGAGAGAGAGAGAGAGAGAGAGAGAGAGAATTCTTTAATGTGGGCTGGAGAGGTCAGCCCTGCTAGCGGCAGTGCTTGCTACGCCAGATGGGGATGATTACAATGCAATGAAATGGATGGGGTTCCGTACTGCAATGAATTAATTAGCAATGTGTTAGAAGGTGTCCTTCGACCCTTTAGTTCTGTTATTCGTTGCCGCATTTTTAGTTTCGTTGTTTTTGTGTGGGTCCGCGTACATATGTATACCCATTCGCCTACTCTCTGTAAAGCCGTGGGCCTGATGAGTAAAATAAATAAATAAATAAATAAATAAATAAATAAATAAATAAATAAATAAATAAATAAATAAATAAATAAATAAATAAATAAATAAATAAACAAATAAATAAATATCTTGGAACATGTGTCCGCTTAGGTGTATTAAATGCGAAAGCGTTTTGGCTACCCCTGACGATACTTACCAAGACTTCTTTGCTCCTACATCGTATATGCGTGCCTTTGTTCGCTTTCATGTTCATGAATTCGAAAGATATATATAAATGGACCGTTTAGCGAGCTGTCGTCGGTGTAGGAAACCATGAGTCGGCTTTCTGAGAAGCGTTCCATAGCACAAGACTTTCAGTAGAGCAAGCTTAAACACGGAAGCGAGGGGCGGCCGTCCACGCTATAGTACACTGGAGATGAAGTAAGGGAGCGGAAGACAGCAGCCGAAGAAGCGGACAGGCGGGCAGCGAAATCCACCATCGTGGACAACTCTCCAGTTACACGACGGCAGGAACGAGCAGCGGCGCAATACGTAGGAGAAAGACTGAAGCCATTGGAAATCGTCAAGGCGGAAGCAGACGCCGAAGCAAAGCGTCTCAAGCGGCAATATCACGAAGCGCCAATATCACGAAAGGATTTGGCTTCGGGGGAGGGCACCTAAAAAATTGAGAAGATATTAACAATTAAATTATCAAATAATATTATAACAAACAAAATTGATAAATAAGAACAAAAACAAACGAACCCCCCCCCCCCCCAAAAAAAATGGCTCGTGGTTGATCCAGCCTTGCAAATTTCCCCCATCACAAAAATTTCGGAGGGGGGGGGGGTGTGAGGGGGCCGCAAACCCCCCCCTCCCCCCCCCTCCCCCCCCCCTTCCCTTTCTGCGTGCGTCAGTGAGCTCAACTGTCCTTCGCCTCTTTATTGCTTACCAGATCGCAGACCATCCGTAATTCCGCACTTACCGGATCGGGATTCCGAACTTACCGTTCGGAACTCCGTACGGAAAAGCTACGGATCTAGTTTGTGGTAGCTTCAAACAGCAGCGTGAGACAGACGTCTTGTGAAGCATGCGCTAGCGATCCAAAGGTCCCTGCAGCCTTTCTTTTTTTCGATGACGGTGCAAGGGTTTTTGCTACCGTCTGCTGTGTACGGTCAGCAACACTGGATTTTTTTACTCGTGAGACATTTTTTAATACTTTCGCAATAATAATGAGAAAAATAAACCACGTGGGCTCCGCGTTTCTAAAAAGAACTGCGGCCACGTGTGCCGGTCACTCTGCTGTGGCCGGAAATGGCTGCAGGCATATCGGTCGGCGAAATCAAGGGATACCTCGGCGAACTTCCAAAACCCCACGAATTCAGCGCGTTATCCCGTCGAGTTCAGCGTAGCTCCTTGACATAGGCCCACTTTTTGGGAGCTGGCCTCCCTTCGCCGAAGCTGAATGCATGGGGTGAAAGAGGCATGCATGGCGCTGAAAGGGAGCCGCCGCTAATCGTCAAGCTGCCCGGCCCGGCCCCGGAAACGAGCAATGTATACCCGCGATGCGGCTACAGCTCCCTGCTTATCAGGCAATGAGATTTGTCCGTACACGGGCGTCACTGAAAGCCTCTTTCGGTACGTTTCGTAAAATAGCTGCGGCGGTCAATCGGACCGCTTTCCCATCGTTGCTGTGCCGGTTTCCGATGCTCAGAGCCCTCGTATTCCTATATACTTGCACGTGCCCTAAATGGCTATTTCTGCAATCATGCTGTTCTTAAAAGTCGGGTGCCTTCAAGTGTTTATCTCCCGTTCGATTGCAGTATTGGAAAATCCGGCGTGCATGGGCACCTGCAGAGGTGTGCCACAGACCAGCGCCACGAAGCGAAGCCGGAGTATATAATCCCTTGTTTGAGAAATTTTCTGAAAATTCTGTAGTGCACTGTGTTTAATTGGACGGTCACGATATGGGGCGAGAAGGTGGGGTTTAAATTGATTTAATGCTGTTAAATATTATAGCGCAGTTATTATGCCTCAGTGCGCAATGTCTTTAGATTAGTCAGATACACAGAAGAAGCACCAGCGGCATGCAGGGTGGTGTCATCGCCCCCAAGTAACACGTTTTTAAAGCGAAGCTTTTTATGCCTGACTGATGGCGACGATGTCCGAGCGAAACGCACTGCAAGAAAGCCAGCTTTACACAATGTGAGGGCATGTGATGATTATTATGGTGATGATGATTACGATGGTTATTATGACGATGATTACGATGATGATCTATGAAGAAGAAGAAGAAGAAGAAGAAGAAGAAGAAGAAGAAGAAGAAGAAGAAGAAGAAGAAGGAGGAGGAGGAGGAGGAGGAGGAGAGAAGAAGAAGAAGAAGAAGAAGAAGAAGAAGAAGAAGAAGAAGAAGAAGAAGAAGAAGAAGAAGAAGAAGGTGGTGGTGGTGGTGGTGGTGATGATTATGATGATGATGATGATGATACGCGAAGGCACATCGAGGCCTCAAGAAAACATGCCTCCCGTGGTCGGAATGGAACCTGGGTCCCTGAAACCAGCGTCTATCCACTTAAGCTATCATCGCATTCCGGGGCGCACACCATTTCCTTTGGGTTCGTAGCGCGGGCGTTGGCTTTGGGCTTGGCCGCGGGTTATAGCGCGTGCTTACGCGGTCTACTTTGGGAGAGGTGTGAAAGGATGCGGTCAAAATGATCCGGCCGGCCAGTCATGGAGAACTTTCAGCGGCAAGTTCGTAAATAAATGGGAAGTGCAACAGCCGGGTCTCCGACTAAGGGAGAGGGGGCTGCCAGCTCTGCTGTTTCTCCAGCCTTTCAACATTAGTGCAAGCTGCGGCAACATTTTTAGATGCGACGGCATCTCATTCACTCGCCTTGTCCCTCCATACGGCGTTGTTGTTGTCCGTCCACACCCCTCCCCCATTCTCCTCACCGCGCGAGCTGCGCTCTCCGCCGCTCACCCCTCTCCTCTCCGATAGCGAACACTCTCTCGCGAGGGGCATTGGATTGGATTCGATTGGATTGGCTTAGCTTGGCTTGGATTGGATTGGATTGGATTTGGGTTGGATTGGATTGGCTTGGATTGGATTGGATTGGATTAAAGTGGATTGCGTTGGATTGTGTTGCGTCATAGCCGCGCCACGTTGCGCCATAGCCGCGGCAGGGGGTTCACGGCACGTTTCACGCAATGGGAGAATCAACCTAACGGAAACAACAACGGAACCCCCTATGCGTCGCATCTACACAGGGGTTTCCGCGAGGGGAGGTGGGAGTAATTTTTTTTACTAACAAAGTCGTGCTGAACTAAACTGTCTTCGTGCACACCGCATGTATTCGCCTTTGTATAATTTCACGCACTCAGCAAACGAAGGAAGGGGGCACAAGGACGAGAGAATGCGCTCATCCTCGTGTCACCTAGTTTATAGCAAAAATATGCAATTATTAATCAGTTATTGACTGGATTGCTGCGATTTGTCAAAATTAAGGCGATATACTAGCTGCAGTAACTAATCAGAAACAAAATTAGAAATATGTCATGGGCGGTCGAGATGGCATGCACGGAATTTTGATTGTTTGGCGAATTGGGATGACGAAGTTACTCATACTGGGATGACTGCTTTTGCCCACAGCTCGACCAGTTGACTTTTTGACAGCAAAATTCACACGTGTGTGCTGTTTACATTATAATCCTTACGTTCACGTATGCAAATTAGCAATACGTTTGCACTACAGAGTTTCAAACGGCACGGTGCCTATAGACATCTTTCTTAAAAATCCCTGTTTAAATTATAGTTGTTATGAGGCTGGTAAAAATTCTCGCGACAAAATAGAGAAACAGGAGTTGTAGTAAGTGGCGTACTATCTGTAGGTATCCTTTCCTCCTCCTTCTTCGTTGACTTCGAAGCCAGCGCTAGCCTGCCAACATGGCGCACCAAACTGCTTCCTGCAGGCTCCATAGGTATCAAACCCCGAAATCGGATCTCCAGCCTTCCAAGAGGTTGGTGTGGATGCGGATGTGGCTGCAGTACCATCGTCGTTCATCTAGACCACGTGTCTTTGAAAGGGTTCATAGACCATGTGTATTTGAAGCGTTGCATAGCGTGAGGCGCTAGTTGCTAAAGGTGGCCGCCAACGCCTGTACGCCGCAGGAGCGCAGCCAAACAAGCGAACAGGCAGGCAGTGAAACACGTTATCGTCGCCAGCTCAGGCCTTACACGGCGGCAGGAACGAGTAGCGGCGCAACGCGTAAGAGAGAGATCGAAGCCATGCGAAAGCCTTAAGGGGAATGTAGATCGCGAATCATAGCGTCTCAGGAGACAACAGGGTGAAGCCCTTCGACAGCGCTAGGCGTTATAAATAGACGTTCAATTGGAAATCGTTATAGACGTTCAATTGGACAATAATGTTTTCACATTCACAACCCATAAAAAGTGCTTGGATGTCGTCTGAGTTTTAAAGACGATAGTCTTTTGTGGGCTACTTAAACGAAAAAAAAATTGGTCTGTCTATCTGTCCGTCTGTCTGTCTGTCCCTCGATTCAGCCGCCCGGGAAACAAAGTTAAAATGATTCTTTAACGAGAGATTTATATAGGCAAACCATCTCCAAATTACTAAATCTGGTGGCAATGTTCATACTTGCCCACATTGTTGAGCAAAAATAAAACATTAAGCACAATTGAAGCAAAATACCAATACGTAAGTGATATTTGCAGTGTACTTTTAATTAAAAATGCATGGTGGCTTGACTTTTGTGACAGCAAATAAAAAAACACGTCCTGAAAAAATTCCGTGACCCACAATAACAAGCGCTCGAGGCCTCGGCACCTCGGGGCGGCTTCCAAAAAGCCCAATAGTAACAAAAGGTTCCAGAATATGGAGCTCGAGCAGAGGAATGCGACGAAATTGAAATGACTTGAGCAAACCTCCACTGTGTTTATCGTGGGAGGAAAGGTGATGAGCGTGAGAGGTGGGCAGGAAGGAGAAAAGAGAGTTATTTACACGGTTTATATATGCATGCTGCAGCGACTGACTTGTTATTCTGGTTATTCTGCCGGCGCGTTCAATCGCCGTATATATATAAAATTAAACTTCCGTATTTGATGACGACAGGTGAAGCAAGGAAGTTTGCTCGCATAAAAATTGAAACAAGCGCACAGCAGTCAGGCCCGCAGCGCCTAAAGCGCGGCACACATGGAGCGAAGTTTCAGCTATAGCTAATAAGGGCGAACCGTCGCCTCCGGCCGCGGCGGCGACAAACACACAGTTCGTCGGCGATCCAGCTCCGATAGACGAAAATATTCTTTAATCCGTGGTATAGTGCAGTAGAATATGTGGGGTGTATAGGCGGGCCCAGCGTCTGCGACGCGTCCCGGCGGCCACTGCCGCCGGACGCGCCGTCGTAATTCGCTCCATGTGGGCCGCGCTTTTAACGCAGTTCTAGTACACGATAACGCAGTTCTGGTGCAGGATACGTGTGTAGCGTGCGCACATGAAGTCGCTGCTTCGAAAACGGGGTGTGATGGCGCTTTGTCACAAAGGAGAAAAGCGCAAATCTTAGTGCACACAAAATCAGGAATGACCCAAATGAGTGCTTCACGAGGAAGATACCCCGCATAACCACATTCATAAAAAAATTGTGCAGAGACGTGAATTGCGAAATTCTGTAGTACTAAGTGCCACGATGGAACAAGGCCACTGTGATTTCAAATGGTCTCGGAAGCTCGGCGTCTCATTTACCAGAAACGAGTTCATGCGAGTGTATTCTCGGTCTCGTTGACTCTGTGTGCTCCCGGTATCCGCATTGAGGATTCGGATCCTTTAGGCGAAGTCTTCGTCTATGTCCTGCGTTCGACGTACAGTCATGTGTACCGAGTGCCACTGTGCGTACGTTGTCGGCCTGCAACAATACAAAAGACCCAACCGCTGATATTTTCCACTGGTGTTTCACCAGTTCCAAGCGCAGTTTCGGGAATTTGACATTCACTTGATTGTTATTCTTGTGTGAGCAGTGAGTGATAGTTGAAACAGTCGGCCAAAATTTAGGGTGCCGATCCACCCCGGAGCGACCGTACAGAGAAAGAAAGGGCGCGTTCATGAGGTGGCGATACCGTCACACACTTGCCGACGTTGCTAATGGGGACGTCAAGTCGAAGCGAAGCCGCGCCATCTGCCTCGGCCGACGCTCCGCGGTCGCACTCGACAGGGTCCGTGACTCCCGTCGCCGCTTGCACGCGTTGCAGAATGCACGGAGTGCGCAGACAGCGCGAGTTGGCAAGAGAAACCGTAATGGGAATGACGGCGACGAAATTCCGATACCGAGCACAAGGCAGGGTTAGCACAGTGTACCAGGGGAGTGCTGGAAACACCGTGTTGCAATGCCGCAGCGAGGCCTGCGCAATGGGTCGGGCGTCAAATTCGCAAAAGAAAGGACAAAAAACTCACCAGTGGATCTATAATTATTTTTTTAGTGTCTTCTGTCTTCAGGTTGTTGTATTTTTTTTTTGTCATGTTCCCGGTTTGATACTCTCGCGTAACTTATTCGCGCGTGCACCACTGACTTGGTCTTGGGCTGTTAGTGAGAACGTTATAGAAAAATTGATTGATTAAATAATAAATCCTGACATCACAATTATAGTTACTTTTTTCGAGTAACAAATCAGAGGTAGGGACAACTCCGGCCTTAAAAATATTTTGACCCGGACGCCGTAAATTTCCATCTCCGCTGGTGGTGCTGAAGTTCAGTGCTCTATACCAAATAACGAATGTCTGATATTTTTTTGTAAAATATATATGATAGCTAAACTTCGCGTCGTACGCCTATGCACAAACAAAAATTACACCGTCAGTTTGTGTACTTTATTCCCCCTCTCCCTCCCTAGAAAAAATTGTTCGAACTCTACATTTGCTGTATATAAAGCGGGGTGCGATTCTACAGGCTTCACGGTGAATTCAGGGAAGGTTCTCAGGAAGAGTGGGGGGAGGGATATTTATGAACAAAAAATGTGCGGCGAAACAACGTACGATCACCTCACCCCTTATTTCCCGAAACGAAGCTGAGGCCTAACTTGACTGGAGGAGGAGGGAAATGAGTCTAGACACTTCCAAACGAATCTCAGCGCTGGCGTGCAGCCACGGAAGAATAGAGATGTTTTGGGGTTGTTGACAGATTACTGAAGAACCAGTCACTGCGCCCTGAACGAACGAAAATGCGGGGACGAGGACAGCGCCGACATTCCAATAACTGCTCGCCGAGTAATCCCGGGAAAGTTTCCGAGAAAGCTTTCTAGTATTCGCTAGAAACCGCACGGTTGAATATGGGCCGGGATAACTTTTTCTTCGCTGTTACGTATACGTTAAACGGTAGTCCCCGAGTAAGCTCCGACCCAGCAGTGATGGTTGCCGCCTCCGTTTCGAACCAGTGGTGTCGCTCGCAGCAGAGGTGGCAGCTGATCGCGTGCCGGGCCCCTCGCCCTCGGCCGGCGGCGCGTGCCGCGGAGGCGTCGCACGGTGCCATTAACGGATGCACCGCTGCGCTTGGGAACGGATCAAAAGCGCACCGCGGGGAAGCGACAGAGTGGCTCCAGCTCGACCACGAGGGCCAAAACGAGCCGCTGGGGCGGCCAATAAGCTCGGGACGTTCGCTAATCGCGCCTCAGCTGGGGCCAACCGCTGAGCGCCATTGGTCGGCTCAGCGCGCTTCCCATTGGTGGTTCCGGCGGGGAGGGGGGCTGGGGGAACCGACGGAAGCGCTTTTTGTTCGTAACGCTTGGCGCTCTTGGCGTCGGTTTCGCTTTTCTTTTGCGTGCACGCGGGCCGCGGGTGAGAGCGACGGCGGAAGAGGGGAGGGGGGCACCACTTCCTTCACCTGTCCCGCAGGGACCTTCAAAGAGCACTGCGAGTGGCTCTCTCGGCCAGACTCGCTGCGCGCTCCTCGTCGGAAGGTTGTCTGCCGCCCGGTCTTCATGGTGACGCGAAGGCCGCTGTAGACGACGACGCGCACCACCAGACTCGGATTACCTGTCTTCGTTGCGCTCACGCTTCGGCACGATGCCGCGCTCGTTCCTCATCAAGAAGCACCTCAACGCGGGCGCCGCTGCCATCTCGCGGCCCGTCGCCTTCGTCAAGAGGCCTTGGCTCGACGAGGGCTCGTTCGAAGCCGAAGACCTCAGCATGTCGCCTCCGCCAGCAGTGCGAGTGCCGCTGGCCATATCCCCGGCGCTCTCCGACGGCTGCGTACCTGGTCAGTACCTCTTGGGTCGCTTACCTTGGCTGTGCTATGCGCATCTCGCGCGCTCTTGTCAGAAATTCTGAAGGCTGGAGCTGAATTTATGCGTTCTGACCACGCACAAATTTAGCCCCAGCATCCTCTTTTTCTCATGAAAGATGCTATTTCTGAAGTCAAGGTGAATGCTAACGTAATTATAAATGTTTTTGTTAAGCACGCAAAAAAAAAAATCACATGGGTTTTGTCAATTTATCTTAGCCACGCTAGGTCGCTTCACCGCAGGGCACGAAATGGTGGAAGTGAAGCACGCGTCCGGTGAAGTAGTGTGGCCGTGCTCGGTTGTCCCAATAAATCACGGCACTGTTTGCACACAACCACTCGGGTTTTCGTAAGCAGGTGTCCGATAAAACTTTCTCTGGACCACATTGCAAGGAAAACTTGTCGGTAGCGAGACCTACGTGATAAGGCGCCGCCGTCAACACGCTTGCACCTGGTTTGCAACGGTTTCCCGTTTATCAATGAGAAGCCCCACGCTGCATTTTCACCGGTTCGCTGGAGCCTTACTATTGTGGAAACAGCGAGATACGCTACTGCCAACCACGGAAGTGTAAACATGTCACGAGCAGTGCTTTGCGTCCAGGTGTCTAATCGAAGATAACCGTGTCTCAGGGTTCAGAATTTGATCGCACTGATTTTTGAAGCGCAGATGCCACTGTTATGTCGCCCTCTTTGGACAGCGCCGCCTCTGCCTCGAGTGGCCGATGCGGTGCTACCAAAGACGCGAAGAGCTCTTGCATGTGCTGACCTGAGCTTCCCTTTACTTCCAGATATTGCGCGGCCTTTTGACCTTAGCCTGAAGGCGAAGAAGTCGAGCGGACGGTCCGACTACCCGCCCATTCACCGGCCCGTGGCCCTGACGCCGCCTCCGGGTGTCGCACTGATCGCGCCCAAGGGTGACCGTGCCCTGGACTGGCCCCACCAGCCGGCGTACCTGACGCACGGTTACATGCCGCTCACGCTGTACTCGGTGCCGGCGCCGACGGCGAGCGACTACTACGCGCCCCTCGTGCCTCCTCCCCTTGTGGCCGGACACCCGCTGACGCCGCGGGAGTTGGCCAAGCAGAGTCCACCGTCGCAGCGGGACGCCGTGGTGCCCTCGTGGTCCTCGGGCGTGTCGTCTTCCTCGTCGGACGAGAAGGAGTCCCGGGGCTCGCCGACGCCCCCCGAGCGACCCCGGAGGCGGCCAGAGAACGCGCCCCGGTACCCGTGCAGCGGCTGCAACCGCAGCTACTCCACCTACAGCGGCCTGTCCAAGCACCGGCAGTTCCACTGCTCGGCGACCACGAGCAAGTCGTTCTCGTGCAAGTACTGCGAGAAGGACTACTCGTCGCTGGGCGCGCTCAAGATGCACATCCGCACGCACACGCTCCCCTGCAAGTGCAAGCTGTGCGGCAAGGCCTTCTCTCGGCCGTGGCTGCTGCAGGGCCACATCCGGACGCACACGGGCGAGAAGCCGTTCGCGTGCCCGCACTGCAGCCGGGCCTTCGCCGACCGCTCCAACCTGCGCGCCCACCTGCAGACGCACTCGGACATCAAGAAGTACAGCTGCAAGTCCTGCAGCCGCACCTTCTCGCGCATGTCCCTGCTGCTCAAGCACGAGGACGGCGGCTGCCCCGCGGCCGCCCTGAGCCGCGCTCAGCCCAAGCCCTAGGCGGGCGTGATGATGGTGGAGCCGCGTTATTTATGACTCTCGTGTACAGACTCTAGTCGCCTCCGTTGCAGGCCCTGCCGGGACCACCTGGCTCGTCCCGTATTTATTGAAAACGTCCTTCTGTCTCTCTCGCACCGAGAATTGTTTCCTCGTTCCCTCGCTGCCTGCAAGGGCAACGGCCACTTCATTGCCAAAGATTGTCTCCCTCGCAAAAGCTCGTCAGCTGATCTGCTTTGAGGGATGTCACAAACGAATGGGCTTGGAGGGCAGCACTTCGGCCTTATACACTTGCGCCCCCACAACTACTGACTCGACCAATACTGTCCCACAGGGAAATACCAACCCCAGGGAAAACTGCTCATTCGTTGCTCCTCAGTATAAGCTGTTCGCGGGAACAGGCGCACCGCACATTGTCCTTACCTCAAGTCAAATGACCAGGGAACGCTGTTACGCTGCCGAGTAATGTACAAACGGGGGCTGGCAGATGAGGCCATATGGTGGCTATATTTGTTCCACGTAGCTTGTTCGAGTCCCAAAGTGCCATCTTTTTTTTTCATACCATGCATGCTCACCAAATACTTCAACCGCTGTGAGATGTGGATAACATTCGAGCAGCCGGTCTGTATAGGTGCCGCGACCTATTGTCATTTCTTTTCACACCTGAAGCATGCCTCACCCAAAACTTTTCCTAGCCGTTTACAACTTTTCTTCTCCCAGAGACAGCAAGGAGCTCACTTCAAACTGTACATACAATATGCTCACCGTTATTTTCACCATCCGGTTAGGACTAGTCACAAATATTGTTTTGTACTTCCTGAATGTGTGTATACACGACACAATCTTTCCTCCCGAAGGAGAACCAACCGCTCATTATCGTGTGTTCGTGGCATGAGCACTGTTGCCATTTCCATTGTACCATCGTCACAACCGTTGCTATTTCCAGTTAAAACTGTTAACACAGTACTCACTGCGATTTCATCTGTATGTTTGTTATACAGTTGTGTTGACTGCCATAGAGAAGAAAAAAAAAGAAATTTCATGCTCATATTGCTATACAGCCTAGAGAGCAATAAACTACTTTTTAACTTTGTGACATACCTTGTTGTGTGCTTTCGTTGCTGTTCGTGAATCTAGCACATTTCTTCCAGGTAACCACGTGGGTTATGACATTTTCGCTTTTTGTTTCATTTTTCTTCTAACGTCCGCTGGAAACGAACGAGTTTGGGTGCTTGGGTGAGAAGACAATACCTTTCGTAGTTGTTCCAAATGAAAGGCGATTATTCTCAGAATACTCTCCTTAAGACGCACTCGAAAAGACCAGGCAATCTTTTCACATTATTAAAAGTTTGTTTTAAGTGGATTCGTTCATGCCCGCAGTAAGTACTAGGCATTCGTTCGTCTCAACCATGATTTCGTGCTAACCCTCTTCATCAACACGGAAGCCTACGTTAATTGCAAACGATGCGTGGACACTTATTTCATACTGTGTACGCACTCCGCTCATTTCATTTGTTTTTCTTGTTCAGCTTCTTCAAGCTTTGTTACTCGTTACTGCACAGCCATTAAGTAAGACAGAGAACCGAGGGCGTTTGATATAACATCTCTTTTCTAGAGCGTGGATTCTTCATCTCTGTTTGCGTAAAGCGTTTACCAGCTGCTTCCTGGTGTGTATTTGAAAGGGCGAGGCGTGCCTTTTTGATTACTGTTTGGTAAAAAGCACCCGCCATTTCCACCTCCCCCCATTGTATGCAAACCTTGCGTGGGTCGGCTCCGCCTCAGTACACGTGACTGAACAATCCCTGCTTACAAGGGGCAAATGGGTTTATATATGGAAGCACGACATGCGCTTTGGTGGAAGAAAGAGTGTCAGAAGTGACGTTGCGCAATGCAAAGATCGTTATTGCATTGCGTTATGTCGATATGTATAGCGAAGACTATTATTCGCGCCGTATACTGCATACTGCTTCTGAAACGGTTCCGTATATATAGTTGTTTCCCCACAATGAACTCGACTGACCAATTTGCGCCGCCAACAATGATTCTGAAAATCATAGCAACGTTGCGTTCCATTTGACTCAAAGGATGTGCGCACTGCGCAATGCAGACCATCACGCCTGCGGGATGCCACTGGGCCGACCGAGCTTTTGAGTCAAATCGTATGCTCAACATCGCCTTTCGCCGACGTTTTATAGTTGGCTGCTTAGATTGGTCGACCGAGTGTATTGTGGTTGAGCTGAACCACGGGGGGATGACCTCACAGGGCGTCGTCAGGGGCCTACTTTTATCCTGTGATCGCAATAAATGCTCATTCAGGGGCATTGTGGCGATGCAGGCTTATGGGGGCTTGACGGCAAATTACCGATGTGTGCCTCAGAGCATATGGTATTCACGCTCACTTAATAATTTTTAATCCCGTGATCCACATCGGAATACTGTAGTAGCCCATCAAGCGAGTATTTGAAAGGTCTCCCCATCGTAAAGCCATGCCGATTCAAGTTTTAAGTCCTAAGGGCCGTATTCCGAGTCCCTCCTCTACTCCATTTGCTCCCTTCCCTCCACTTGGCTGAGGGGAGGATTCCGCAATCGTAATGCACGAGTGAATCGATTTCAAGGATCTCCTCCACTGGAGGCTCGAGTGGAGGAAGGACTCAGAATTCCGGGGCAAAGTCTATGCACTGGCCGCTCGACCACATGGGGGCGCTTCTGCTCCTCCACACCGACGCCATTTGTACGGTTGCGTAGTTTCTGTTGTGCGTGGTCAAGGACATTCGTTGCACGGGCGGTGCGTTTTCCGTGTGGTGCTTGTGTTTTCGGGTGTCTTTCATCTAATGATCAGTTTGATCGCACGCATAGCATTATACGCCCTGATATAATGTCGCGCCAAGGCAAGTCGCTGAGGAGTAGCCGAGGAATGTTTCCACTGCAGAATGGTGAAATGCTCTATTAGCAGCTGGCGCATCTGTACACTAAAAAAAAAAAAAATGCTTAACTAGGAAATCTTGAAGTGCGGCAGGTTTTTACCGCTCCGAAACAAAGGCTACACATAGGACAGTCCTCGAAGGCGGCAAAAGGTGAAGCGCGGTCGCCGTCGCTGAATTGTATCATTTTCAAACCACACCTCACACCACCGCTTCCCGCCTTATACATTTAGCATAATCGCGAAGCTCCCTTTCGCTCAGGTTTAGATGATAACAATTTGAACGCAGCGGAATGCTGTCGACAGAGCATGTCGTGTCCCACACATAAGGAAGTCGCGGCCGGCCTATACGTGGCACTGTCACCGGAACATGACGGCTCACACGCCCCCACAAAAAGCTCGCGGCAGGTATAGAAGAAAATTTCTCCCATAAAAGGTCTCTATCTTTCTAGGCAACGCAAAAAAATATATATGCGGTGCACAGAAAACGTGCCAGCACGAGGCACGCCTATATGGAGCAAAAGCACGGCGTTATTCGCGCCGCTGACCGCGCCCTCGCGTCCAGTCGTATACAAATGGCGTCGACGCCGAGGAGCTGGCGCCAGGTGAATCTCTCTCCTAAACACCATGCCTAAACAGTATTAGTGCGAACGGAATTCACGTCTGTTGCAGAGACAGGGCACCTGCCTTTCACGTTTGACACTGCCCGAACGCCCTGTTCATGTCTGCAAGGGTTTTCCTTCGTGCAGTTTGGCAGGAGTTTGCGGCGGGCTTCCTGCATTGGTGCGTGCGTCTGCGATTGAGTCCATGGATGCGCAGGGACACGTTGACAGGGCCGCCGATGTGCCGAGTCACCGATGGCGCGCCACAAATAGCAGGGCGTCCCACAAAAGACCCGGGCTCACGAGGGAAGGGGGGGGAGGGAAATTTTGAGCGGAAGTGGGTGCCCTTGTTGGCGGCGCTGGGCGCACGCAGTTCAAGCCCAGACCGAAAAGACCTGTGCGTTGGTCCTCGCACAAAGGTGGCCGCGCCGCGCGGCAGGTTGTCGACGAGGCAAGCTGGTCATCCGCCAGCCGCATTGTGACCACGGGCTCCCCCTTGCGCGGGACACCTTTGTTCCCCCGCTCCTTCCTCTTTGCAGCGCTCCCGCAGGGTCCGGTCCTCGGCTCTTTCCTTTCCCGGGCGGCTGCACCGAGAGTGCAGGCTTTCCGGACGAAACCGGGCCGCCCCTTTCATGGCTCAACGGCACACGATGGCATTCCTGGTTTTACGTCCGAACGTATACCAGAACGTATACAGCACGCACGACTGTTGTAGCGGAGTCTTGATTTACTAGCGCGCCTTTAACCTGAGGGTTAAGGAACCCGCAGCCCTCTGTTTAGCGCTGGGTATCTCACAGGTGGTAAAAAATTAACAAATGCATGGTCATATTTCAGAAGTACGCGTGTTTTCGCCCACTGGTATTTGTCACAATGAATGCGAATAATTGCCGCGTGAACTATAGGGCATAGTTATTTCTCTCGTCAGCCATTGTCGCAGTGCACAGGGCCGCAGTACCGTCAAGTTACACGCCTGTGGTCACACCGTCCTCCCCGTTGTGGTGCCTGGCAACCCCCGAGATCCGTCTCTATGTTCCGGGCATTGGAAAGAAGGCCGACTTACCACGACTTGCTCTCAGACAGTTTTCTATGCAGTTACTGCACGAACAACACAATGACCGGACGCATATATACACAGATGGTCCTGTGGCGTCCTCGAGCTCGGCAGGTGCGGTGGTTATACCATCAGAATCAACCAAAATTCGATTCCGTGCCGCCCATGTCACGAGCTCGACGGCTACTGATCGAACCTGCAGCCATCCGTGAAGCTCTTCAATACATTATGGAAGCTTCTCCCCAAAAATGGTCTATTTTTAGCGACTTCGAAGGCGCCCTGCAAATCTTCCGAGCAGCCCTGCGCTACGGTCCTTTGCACCAACTGGTGACAGAAATTCGAGAATTATTTCACCAGGCTGTCATAAAGGGCCATAATATTTTATTTCAGTGGCTGCCAAGTCACTGTGGAATAACCGGCTATCTTTCGGCTGATGCAGCTGCTCGGACAGGCCTTGACAGTGAAAGGACCATCTTGTTTCCGCTTTCAAGGACTGATAGGCTGCTCCGTCAGTTCGCGCGCAAGACCTCCATTACTCAATGGAATACACCGGACTTTGTGCATCCGCGCATCCATAACCAGGACCCTCTACTCCAGCGCCGCCTTCCGTGTGGGGTGTCTCGATCACAGTCTACTATACTTTGTAGACTGTGGTTGGGAGTGGCTTTCACAAAAGCCTACTCCTTCCTCATCGGGATGGCCAGTAGTGCCCAGTGCGACGCCTGCGAGGTTGAAAAGACAATCGAACCTGTGCTTTGTCGTTGCCCGCTGTATTCATCAGAAAGACGTGTTTTGGCCGCCGAGCTCAACCGATTGGACAATCAACCGTTCACACTAGAGACTATTCTAGGGCACCGACCCCTACAATCACCTTCGCAGAAGGCAACGAAAGCCCTTTTGCGTTTTATGAAGGAAACAGGCTTAGCCGAAAGACTATAGGCACCCTGCAATGCAGTTTGAGGAGCAGATGGCGCCTTCTGGCGGCTGTATTTATAAGCTTGAAGGCGTTTGCTCGCGCATGCGCGCGTTCGCTGCTGCTGCGTAAGCGCGGGACTATTTGGGATTTTGATCCGGGTTTTGTATTTCGCGGTGATGTTTCTGAAACTGACGGTTCGGTGGTGTCATCGCAATTAAGCGGCGACCCCACAGTTGCCACAGTCACAAAGAAAAAAACTGGGCACAGATGCCGCAGCTAGTCGGGAGGGCACGCCAGGCCCGAAGCTTTTGACAGCTTCCCGTCGCAGCCGCGGGAGAAAACGTGATAGAAGTGGATTGTCGCCGTGCGGCGAGTAAAGTAAGTGAACTCTGTTAGTTCGGGAAATCGACGCACGTTACGAAAGCCACTAAGGAAGCGTCAGTCTGCATTTGGTACAAGGCGGTCGTAACTTACCGTTTGTTTAGCGTCTGGTGGTTTGTAGTTCAATGCCTTCTAATCTCATTGACAAATGTCATATTTTATCCTTCTTTTCGACTCCGTGTGCTCATACTTGTGGCTTAAGTTGTATATGTATTCGAGAGTAATGACTCAACCACTCGTGACGTGCTTAACAAATGTGCGCGCGTTCGTCGAGAGCCATCCTCTGTTTCTACATTGTGCACCGTTGGCGTTAGCAGCGTTTCTTATTCGTTGACCACTTTGCTGTTCATTCATGCTGATTGAAAAAAAACTGCAATATTAGTGAATAACGCGTGGTACATTATTAAAGATGACGAAAACATGTGCAACGTTCAAGCAAGGAAGAAAAAATGTATATGCGCAGTGTATTTCCTTTTTTGTCGTGTTTGTTGTATGACACAGCTTGATATTACTGCACTTTGACGTCATTTCTCATTCTTTAATTGTTTCAGTTCGGAGGATTCTTCAACCTGGCAGCCCAGTCGGGACTCAAATGTGTACTCCAGTCATCTTGTAAATGTCATTCAAATAAAGCGCTACTGCGACAAAGCGCTTGCTGTGCTGTATCGACTCACGCTGCCGTACCAACAAGTGCACTTGCGGGAAGTTAAATTTTCCGGGGCCTCACCGTCAGCTGCGAATTTAATTCGGGCGAAAAGGTAGCTGAGGCACACGGCGAAACGAAATAAAAGCGCGTGAAGTATTAACAGACGTTGAACGCCAGCAATGCACGATTAATGTTTTTTTCGAGCTTTGAACGGCAAGCTGGGAACTCGCGAGCTAACAGCTGCTGGGCCACGTTGTTTTGGTTACTTATTTTCAGATCAATGTAGTACACGTGTTTGCTTTGCTGGGAAAGACATGTTTCGGTGATTTCAGATTCGTACACTTTCCGGATCCCGTAAACAGGTTTGCTTTCAAACAAGCGGCGTTCTTCCTATACTATATATTTATGGCTTACTTGAACCCGCAATGCAAGCCTCGCTACACGGCAGCTCGCAGTTTTTCACCGTATGCTGCTGGGCTATAATGGCAAATCCAAGTGTAACGTTTGCTGAAAACGCAGAAGAACGACGTCCTCGGCATAATCTAGCGCCGCGCGCCGTTAAAAACGCTCAAATCACGGATTCCCGCATCACGGAAAGCAATGCTATCACGGCCGCGGCCCCGCACGGAGCGCCTGCGTGTTTGGCGCCGCCGCCGTTGGCGGCGCGCATGTCAGCGCAATGGAGGCGCCGCCCGACGATTGCAGGGTGCCTATTGGCGGTGAGATCTTTGAGTGGCGCCCCCTGGCTCTGACGTCGGCTTAGGGATTCGCGCCGCTGTCGTCTGCTACACTCCGCTTGTGAGGGGCAACAGTGCCTGGGCTAAAAATCGCCCGCTTCGTTGCTGTAGTGCGTTAAAAAGCGTATTTCTAGCGACTCAGTTATTTTGCCAGCTTCTGACTCATCTGAATAATTTGAAGCTGTATCACCCACAAGTTTGCAACACACGAAGAGATAGAGAACAATTTTCTTCAGAGTATCGGTCAGAAAATCGTGTGTAACTCATCCTTTCTTGCTTATTCGCGAGGATCAGCAATCAGAGCTTCTCGATAAGTATTCAAAATGCGTAGGCTTCCCTGCAGTATTTTTGAGATGCTCCTATGAAGACTCAACAGTCTAATACTACGTACCAAGCAGCGGCCTCTACACGCTCATCGCACAGCAGGAAATAAAGCGGCTTTCTTCTGTTTCTTTCGTTGTTTTCTTGTATCGGATTAATGTTTCTTGCTTTTTTTTCTGCCCAACGCATTAATTTTTCTGCGCCGTCACCAACTTCTTATTAGGAGATTTCGGTATGTTTGGGAGCTTCACAAAGGTCGTGTGGATATTTCCTTCATTTTGTATGGCATACATTTCCTTCTTCACAAATTGGCTTTCATTACGGCTGCGTGCAAGAAGGTGCATATCCGCAGCGTGCTTTGTTTATTCACATGCAAATACAATGAGAAGGTTTGTGCTACGCCACCGTGATCGCGCCCTAAACAACGTGGTCCACAGTACTCTAAGGCGACTTTTGTGCACCGAATTTCTATCGTAATTATATCGTTATGATAACGAACTGACTCTCAACTCGAACAATGATGACATGATTACGGTGTTGAAGGCATGATATACTCGCTAACTAACGTAATAAATAGTATACCTGCATATATTACAAGACTCGAAACCGAAGAATGCCAAGTAGCTAGCTCTTTATTGCTTTTAAACCCTTCTAGGCGCGAAGAACAAATCCTATTCTACTCGGGATGGCGTTCTGTGATTTGAAGAAAATTGGTTTTACTCTCTTGTCCTGGACTGAGGACCCGGCCCACTAACCAGACCGATTTAATTGTTAAACAAAGTTTTCCCCCTCCTCCCCTTACTCCTCCACCTCCTCTTGAGTGCAGTTTTCCTATAACGCATATCCGAAGATCGGGAAGATATGGCTGTGCAAAATGTTCTGAAATATCCTTCCAGGTCTTACCAAACATATATGTGTTACTATAAATTTAACGAAGACGTGACTCGTTTTGCTCAATAAACCTCCTTACTGGTTAGATGCCTGGTATAGAATCAGCACGCGCGTATATACACACTCGGTTATTTGGAACTCAACCTACAGTTTCTGCAGTCTATAGTGCATGTCGGCAAACTTTCATGCCTTGAGTCTTGACAACGTAAAGTGATGTGACAAAACGCGTTCAAGGGTTCGGCAAGGTTGCAAAAATGGCTTTACCTTACATATGATTACCGGGAATCGTGATGTCTTCTGCCAAAGCCGACAGCCCTGAAGGGCTAGAATTTGTTTTGGTCTTCCATTTTCGCTGTTGTCGGTTATTAGCAGCTGACTGTTCCTTTTGTTCGATTGCTTACATGAGAAGCTGACGCCTAGCTCCGAGTCTTCGCGCTCCGCACAGGACCGGCGTCGCAAGGAATGGGGTGGCGCCGGCAATGTTTCTCCCGTAGCGGTATCCAAAACTATACTTTAATTGACACCATGAGCTAGTGTATGCGATTCTAAGCCTATTATTATGATAAAAAGTACCCACACGCCAATTCTGGTGCGGACAAGCATCAGACGTTGACCGAGCGCAAAGAAACAGCAGGGAGAGCGATCCTGAGTGAAGCAGACGACAAATGCGAGAATCCCTAAGCTGACGTCACGGAGGCGCGCTTCGCAGCGCCGCCTGTGTTCGCGCTCACCGCCAATAGTGCCCGCAAAGGGACTAAAGTGTGTGCGCGACCCTGCTCTTTTCCCCTCTTTTTTGCCTGCCCTCTCTTTCATCCGTTGCAAACCCCTTCCCCAGTGTCGAGTAGCAATCCGCGCTCTAAGCCGGGATAACCTCTCGGCCCTTACTTTTGTCTCTCTCTCTCTCTCTCTCTCTCTCTCTCTCTCTCTCTCTCTCTCTCTCTCTCTCTCTCTCTCTCTCTCTCTCTCTCAGCGCTATGTGCTGACCACGCCGGCATGTGCTGACCACGCCGGCATGAACTTTTTAAAAGAGACAGACACCCGATTTTTGTCGAGAAAATATATTCTCTATCCCAAATGAAAGGGCATCACTTAAAGCAACTTGACGAGAAACGATTTTGCTGATAACGCCCTAGAACTTTTTAAATCGAAATTTTTAGATCTACGAGCCGTATGTGTCCCTCCCAAAACTAATGCTGGCAACCATGACATACAGTAGCTCGGCAACCTACTTTTGTCTCTAAACGAAATGAAAAACGATATTTAAAAACTTGCCCCCAGCTAAAAAAGTTTGAATCGCAGGCTTTCCTGTTCCTCTATGTGTTTTAATGCAACGGTCTATTTCCAAGTTTTTGGAGTGCAACAGTCGCCTTATCGAACTGCTCCGAAAACATGGCGCCACAATGTTGCCATGAATGAGGTTACCTACTTGGACTGCTCATTTGCAATAGACCGCGTTCGAATGTAAGCTTCTGCCTCTTCTTGCGCCATAGAAGCAGACAAATCTTGGTGCGTCGTAAATTGGCAACCATTTGTTTGGAATATTCCGCACGCTGTGACAACCTTGTATTGGACAGACTTTTCAGAACACAAGGTTGACGATCCTTTGGTCGAGGCTGTTTAGAATGCCGCTCCGGCGTTTTGGCGATGCAGAAAAGAAAACGCACTACTGCGTTAGAGTGAACAACTTTACCGCCTAAACTCAGCAGTACACCTTTCACGTACCAACTCAGTTTATGCAGTGAGCGAAGCACGGCACATACACGGCCGAAGGGTTCTTATTGTTTACGGGAGCTTGAAGGCTCTCGTACTTACCGGACATGTTGATTTCATTGTGGAATTGAACCCTGTAGTTGTTAATAGAAATACCGTTCCCATCAAGGAGATATAACACATCAGTAGCCGCATGCTCACCAGTATGCAATTCCCCAGTATGCAATTCTCTTCAAGCAGTGACGAAGCCCAACGGAAACGCCCTCCACCGAAAAAACCTGAGCCGCGCTCGGCGCTTTTTCTCCGAAACAAATGCGAAAGCTGTCAACCATACGGCGCAAGACTGCCCGCTTGTCCCCAGTTGCCATTGGTTACTCAGCTTCCGTATAGAAGTCGAGGTTGAAACCCCATCCGCCGGTTTTTGGTGCCAGCGCAGGTAGCAAGCATGCCCGGCAACTTATGTTTCATATGGTCGAGTGGAGCCCCTGAAAGTCGGAGCCGGGGGCTGCAGCCCCCCAGCCCCTACCTTAATTCGGCACTGTACTCGTCCCCTTGCTCCGTTAGTGAATACTCGATACAACCAGTAGACCCCACAGTCACTTCACGAATGCTCCCACTTGTAAAGCCCAATAATTCTCCATAGCCACCGCCTTCTAATGCGCCTGTCAAACGTGTCTATTTAAGTGCACTTCCACCGAGTGCACTAGGCTAAAATGTCATTCGGGAGCAGCTAAACGGCAAACGCGAATGACACTTCACACGGAACGCACTTTAAGCTGAGCGGTTCCCTAAAGACACTTTACCCGGGCCGGCTCGCCGAGGGAGTTGTCTCGGCAGCAGGGGTCTAAAAATCGGAAAATAAACATACAAGGACGAGCGTTTAGATGTCTAAAAGTTATGTTAAAAGTTAATTATGGATATATTGTTGATTTATTTTTTTACGAAAAGGGAAGCAGCGACGAAAAACAAGAAAATCCTCTGCCCAACGACGTGCCAGCTCCGCCTGGTGGGGTGTTGCTCCATGGCGGTGTTCGCGTAAGCACTTTGCTGTGGCTTTGCGGTCGTGTTCCTGTTTCAGTCTTTCTGGTTATAATCCACGCTCTCTGATAATTTTCCGTCGACGGTAATGCTGCTGCGATTCGCTGCGCAGCGAATAACAATGAAAATATGACCGCCGGTGATCAGTCGGAGTTCCAACGGCGTTTTTTGTGGACTTATGAGAGACGCCGATTGCAGTGTTGAACAATGTAACCACAATGAAGTGTTTTTTTGTTTCTCGTGTGACAAAGAGATGAAATTTCAAGTAATTTTGCAAAATGTTAACGCCGGCTATCGTCAATGACATCACGGTCAAAGGCACTTTATTTTGTCGTTTAGCAGCGCGCAGTCAAAATGTCATTCGGGGAGCCCGTGTGCACTCGGCCCAAGTGCACTTAAATAGGCACGGTTGACACGGGTATAATACTCCATCAGTGTGGAACCCTGTGACTGGCACTACAACCTCTGTGTTCAGTGCCTCCCACGAGGTGCTACGCAGTATAGCTCGACCAAACACCGACACCCCCACACCACTAACAAAACACCGTTCGCATCCCTCCAACCCACGAGCCTACGCCAGCACAGACGGCAAGGCCCAAGCACACGAGCTTACTCGAGAACCCCGGTTCCGTGCATGCTCTGGCCAAGCTTGTGCCACCCTGGCACGCCGCACGTTCTTGATCGTCAGGCCGTCCGACAACAACTTGCACAAAGCGCAGCTAACGTTGACCAATCCCTCACTCAGTCCTCTCCGTGAAGCCGCAACCATGGACCGACCGCTGTTAACACCACCCCGTATCGACAATAAACCTGGGGTCCCCTGGCCTCGCACCCCACCCTTCAATTCAATACCGAACCTACACCTCCCTGCCACCTCCTCCTTTCCATCCGTAACACCTACTGAATGACTGGTTGGCCCCGGCTCATGCTACAGAGGTCAAGATGACCCAGTAACTCCCAGGTTGTTACAATCCCTGGCAGGGGTAACAGAGCTGGTGGGTCATATGTCTGTTGATAACTGCCGAACATTCGTCTTAAAACTATTCGTAACATGTCGCTTCGTAATAGAAAAGTTGTTCATAGGCCTGTAGATAACAGCAGAGCATTCGCCATCGGATGATGCGCCACTTGTCGCTTCATCATAGACGGATTGTTAATAGGCTTATATATAACAGCCGATCATTCGTAATAGGATGACTGATCAAACAGTAACCAGATGGTTTGTTCCAAGCGCAGTGGAGAAGGATGGGACTCAGCAAGACAGGAAAGCGGGGATATGCAACGCAGAGGAGAAAACAGAATTGGTTGCTGCTGTTTCAAGAACTTTTCGGCAAACAGTGGCGGTTAACCACCTCCACCCCCTCATCTGCACTCCCCTCCCGCAGTTGCGATGGCCTTGGTGGCACTCGAGCTGTGGGCGAGGGTGCATAATTTACTATGGGCTGCATATTATATGAAATTTGTCGAAGGTTACTGCTAACTAGAAAGGCAATCGAAGGAGCCAAGCACTCCTTTCCCATGTTTGCTTTATTGACTGACCGCCTTCGGACGTTCTACACAATCAAGGCGACCATTTGTGTCACGTTATTCGAGTCCACGATCAGATTATCCTATGCGACCAATTGCCCTCCTAATCCACCTATGACAAAATGGCATGTGAAAACAGTCCATTATTCGGCCCTACAGCTTACGCATCGTAAAAATAGTCAGAAAGTGCGTATGTGGCGATAGCAGTGGGTATTAGAGTAGTGTGGATTAAATGAATGTAAGGGACACATAAGATATAAATGCAAGCTTTAGTTATTCATTTCTTAGCAAACAAGGCATCGTCGGTCATGGAACAAAAGCTGCAAGACTAAAGATATGACCTTAAGATATAAGATATACACTTCTACGCTTTGTCGACCGGTAGACTTTCCTGGTTGTAGTACACCCATTCCGCAACGACAAGAGAACAGCATTTCCATGAGTGAAGAATAAGTTTTTAACATAACTTTGACTGCCAAGTAATGGCCGGAAACAGGTAGCCTGTATGAATCATGCGGAGTGTGTCGTAGCCGCAGCCATCCCTGAGTACAGACGACAGAATTCTGGGTGCCTTCGGTAGCGATGGTGCCTTTTGAGGTTCGGAAAGGGCTGTCATAGTTGTTAGGCGCTTCCGTCCCTTTCGCGTAGGTGAGACCCTGATGCGAGGCGATTAGTCAGCCTGAAATTTCACTGAAGCTCATAGATGCTGGAATTTTTCACCCATTCATTCCCTGTCTATGATTATGCAACAGGAATTTGTAGAATGCGTATTTATGCCTGATAAAATTTCGTGATTGTAAGTCTCTGAGTCCGGGACCATTGCTGGCGACAAAGGTCTCAGTCCGTTACCAAAACGTTCAATTTTTTCTGCTTAAGACATCAGTGGTGACGTAATAGGGGAACACTAAAAATATAGTTATCAGTGTGTTTGAGTGTGCACGCTAACATTCAAGTGGTAGGATGAAACGAAACTATAGGCACCGCTTCCATCACAAAGCCATGTTTCTGTGCGGTCGCTTTGGCAAGTGGCCGCCAATCGCACGAACAAATCACTGTGACGTCACAAGGCTGGGATAGGAAGTGACTGGCGATTCGCCACTGCTGCATCTGTTTCCTTAATATACAGGTTAATTGTTTGTTATAATTGGCGTCGTTGTAACTGGGTTATCGGAACAAAGCCGTCATTTGAATGAACCAAACTTTCATTTTGCCTCGATGGTCTCTTGAATGCATTTTACTAGCGAAAAATAGACGCGGACGAAGAAAAAGTACACAGGACACTCGCTAGTCCTGTGTACTGTGCTAGTCCTGTGTACTAGTAAAATGCAGTCAGATAACCAACTAGCCCAACTTTATGCCTTAACTGGGTCTCTTGAAAGTGACCGCGAAAATCATCCGGGCGCAGCCTGAATTTTAGTAATTTCGGAGTGGTACTGCTGCTCATTGACGGCGACATGAGTGACAAGCTTTGACTTGCCTAACTCGGAGGATCCGTACATTAAAAAAAAAAAAAAAACAATTGCAAAAAAACAAAAGAGTGTCGAGAATCCAAAGCGCATCTTTTTTCTTTGCACGACCATATACATATAACGCAACATGTTTTCATGGCCGCCTATCCGTTAGTATATGGCACCTGGTGGGGCAGGCTCCCAGTTTGTAGAGGTTATAGTTCACGGAAAACAGGACGTAATTATTACAAACCGATAGACGATTGCCCAAGCGTCAAGGGCGCCCTTCGCCGGCACTATGTTTGAAAATAAGATCGTGGCCAGGGGGCTATGCCCGCGTGTACCGGGTCAAAACAAACGCGTTTCGGGAGCGCGGAGATGGCGGAAAAAACAGCGCGTAACAACCAGCAGGTGTTCGGGCACCTCGGCCGAAGAGGTGGGTGTACGCGAAGAGGAGCTGCGGTTTGGCCGGCGGCGGTGCTCCAGATCAGGCCTGGGCCCCTTTCGGCAGAAACGAGCGGCCGCCTAATCTGATGGCCGGTGCACGCGGGCCGAAGAGGCCGCGTAACGGCACCGTGCTCGGGTCCCGTCGGCACCGGGCGCCCGAGTCACGACCTCGGCCAGCCCTGGCGGTGAGCGGCTCGCGTTCCCAGCAGGTGCATCCGGGAGGGTGTCAGAGGTCGCCAGGCGATGGTCAACCGGCGGCCCCTGACCTTACCGAGAATCGCGCAAAACGCCCCGTTCCCCAGGGAGCCCGTCTCGGCGCCGCTGCCCGCACGCCTACGGCGGCCCCAGGCCCGCTGCCGCCGCCGCCGCGCAATTCTCCGTGCTTCCGGGGAAAGCCATTAGCGGCGTGTACACATCGCCTCAGTGGGCCGCTACTGCTGCCAGCTCGTCGCCGGCCCAGGCTCCGGCCGCGAGGTGACGCAACAGGTCGTGCCGACGGGCTTGCGGAAGCAGCATCGCTCGTCGGCGCCTGGCTTTGGAAAAAGTGCGTGTGACCTGCACTTGGACGAAACGAGCGCAACTTGCTCTTCTCTCGAACCCGGCAGTTTCCACAAAGGTAGCCTATTTTCTCTCTGTACCGTTAACTGTGCTGTTGAAATGCCCGTTTACGAACGCAATATGCATGTCGCAGTCTGAGTCCACTTCGCCGCGTGAATGTACAATCTTTTGAAATAGCGGCACTCCACAATTCCAACTGTCTATGCGTGCGGGTGAACTGAATAGGAACCGTCAAGTTTAAATAATTTTTCTGTAGCTGCTTTGTATAAACGTACTGGAACCCAGCCCTCTAAGAAAAGAGTAGCAAGTTCCGAGACAGGCACAAACCATAGAAGAGTTTATTTCCAAACCTTTTGGGAGTACATCGGAGAGACAGCAATAGAACACTCGTCTAAGCAGACGCTGTGTGAAACCCCGCCAGTTCCACTCGATCACGACGACACTTCTCGGTGTGGGGTCATTGTCGCTGAAGAGGCCGTTTGTTCTGCTAGCCAAATGGGAAGACAGTGCGACGAGCGCGTCGCTGCGTAGCACGCAGAGCGCGATTCTCGCGCAGTCACGCGGAAGGCGCCCCGAAATCGCGCGACAGATGTGCCAGTAACGTGCGCACGAGTCGAACTCCGGGTCGCTTGTGTTTGCTTAAAACCGCGTAACGTTGGCGCTGGCGTTTTGACGAGGGCCCTCGACACTGCGTGCGGGATGCTCCTTCTTCTTTGACGCACGCTTTTCGGGTACCATGCGGGCTCCAAGGATTCGCGCCTGGGCCATGAGAGTAAAACACACACTCCGCGACAACAAGAGCGAGGGCCGGCGTCGACAAAAACTCCCAGGCGCGCCGTGGGAGGCCTTATCGGCCGCGCGCTTCAAGGTGCGAACAGTGCTGGCCCACAAAGACGGCCTGGCGGGCAGCACCTGAACAATGCTTCAAGTGGAATGCTGCTGGGTAAGGAGGGACACCTGTGACGACTGGGGAGCGTTTTTCGTTGAGCTCGAGGCGAATCTGTTCCTCTCCCGGCAAGGGACGATGATTCGTTGCGGCCGCGCCTGTCATTCGGCGACGCTTCGCCGCCGCGGGCGTCTCTCAAGGGCCACCGGTTCACCACTTTCCCCGCCGGCCGTTTCCGTTGACGTTCACCTCAGATCCCCCGTAGTGCGTCAGCGCAAAGCGCGTTCGCACTTGGGGAGATCACTTTCATTAGTACACCCAAAAGCTATTTGGACGCTTTCCTTTTCGCACTATCGGGGTCGGCCGTTGGGACGCGTTAACCACAACGCGTCGCTCGGCCCGTCCCTAGCAGGCCGAGGGGCTTTGTCGGCTATCCCATTACCGCAGACTTACAAGAAGCTCTCCTGACGGCAAACACACCGGCATGATACGGAGAAGAGCCAACGTCACCTTGCGTGATAGCTGATTTAACGATGGCGCTATTCAACAAGAGGCGCCGTGGTGCGCAGGAAATGTGGCTTTACAGAAGCGGGGGAGCGTTATGAAATAATTGGTGCGTAGGCTTCTTCGCCTGCATATCACACCCCCTTTTTCACGGGTGAGTGTGCATATTATAATGACGTATGCACTCTAAACCGGCGGCCATGGTCTTCGGCTCATCCAGGGTAATGCCTCGGGTGAATGGACGACTGTAGTACATTACGTCACATACAGGACAGTCAGTACCACTACGACGAAAAAATGTATGATAACTGACTGGACCAAAATCTCAAGACTGTATATATCTAGTAATAAATCAACACGCATACCGAAGTTGCACCTTATATACTACTACTACTACTACTACTCTACTACTACTACTACTACTACTACTACTACTACTAATAATAATAATAATAATAATAATGATAATAATAATAATAATAATAATAATAATAATAATAATAATAATTATTATTATTATTATTATTATTATAATCAACAGCCTGTTTAGGTCCGCTGCAGCACGAAGGCCTCTCCCACTGACCTCCACACGCTCCGGTCCTGTGCTGCCCCAGTTCATTCTTTGTCTCCGGATTTTCTCGTTTCGTCTCTCCATCGAGTTAATGGCCTTCCCCTTCTTCTAGTCCCGTCTCTCGGTGTCCGTTCTGCTACCCTTTTGGTCCACCGGTTGTCATTTCGCCTAACTACATGGCCAGCCCAAGTCCATTTCTTTTTCTTAACTTGAACTACGATATCTTCTACTCGAGTTTGCTCCCTAACCCAGGTAGCTCGCTTCGTGTCCCTAAGAGTTATTCCTATCATTATTCGCTCCATGGCACGTTGTGCGGATCTAAGTTTGTTTTCTAGTTGTTTAGTAAGGCGCCAAGTTTCCGCTCCGTATGTCATCGCCAGCATAATGCATGAAAATTGAATAACTTTCTTAGGATAGAGGGCACCTCTATCCCTAAAAGAAAGTGAAAAAAAAAAACAAATGAAAAGCAAGCTATAGCTTACTTTTCATTAATTGCGAGTGCTTGTAAAAGACGCGAACTTTGAACCATTGAATTTCCGATTTAGGCAAGCAGGAGTTGATAACGAACCCACGAATCTAACCGCGCCGTCGGCTGGCAATCCAAACCATTGGGAGCTGCGATTTTGCCTAGTTCATTACATGATCACCTTGTACAAGCCGTGAGGGCTCAGTGGTCCTCACTCTAAGGAATGTCCGCAAGTCTGCTTTCCCACAATGCACGAATAAGGCCAATCCCTGAGATCAAAGCGGTGAAGTAGACCAATGACGGCACCCAGCGCAAGATTTGAGTCGAAAAATGGGGTCGGCGATGTGATATCACGCAATGCAGGCATGACGATTCGCATTCCGCAATGCCGCAGTGGCGATCCATTTTAGAGTCAAATCCTATGTGGAGGCTCTTTATTGCCAGATTTGTTCCGGCGGACGCCGCGATTGGTCGCTCAGGCGCATTGTGCCGAACCAGATCCACGGACATTCCTTAGAGTGTTGCAAAGCGAAATAAAACGTCGCTTGGCTTTGTAACGGAAATTAAGTTAATGCACGCGTTTTCACTTTCATACATGGAGTGTATTTTGTTTTCGAAGGCCTTGTGGATTTTAGTATAGCGTAATGCTACAGCATAGTGTTATGGAAACGAATGTTTAAATGTTAGTGTAGCGTGGTATGGATGATTGTTGTGATGACGTTTATTTCCTAGCCTGAAGGCTTCAATGGGGAGTTGGGGTGATAGCCAGTAAGCTATAGGTTAAAATCCCGGATGTAGTCCAGTAAGGCACGATGGGCTGGACCGGGGAGCCACCGATGATGGGTGATTGCTGCCACGACAATTCGGGTAATTATTGAGTACCCAGTTTTTTTCCTCCCAAAAAATTTGCTCCGATTTTTGGTGTAGTTTGTTTGTTTGAGGTTTTAGCGTGCTTACAAGTGCCATGTTTGCGTCGAGGGCTCGCTATCCTTTCTGTGGTCGCTTCGACTTTTTTCTTCTCTGTGATGCCCTAGTTATGTGTTTGTTCTTAATTTCTTCCTCACATCGTTACGTGGAATAGGTGGTTAACAAGCAATTTTTTAAGGAAATATTTTATTAGTGAATAAACAACAACCACAAAGCGTTCTGCTGCCACTCTGCAGGGCACGGGTTTGTTTCCCCACAACATCGACTTTTTTTTCTGATAGAGGCCGAAAGCTGACGAAAACAAGTACAAAAATGCCAATGTGTACCAGACTTCGCTGGATAATGAAAATACCGTGGGCGCAAGATTTAAATTGACTAGTAGGCCCTCGCAAATGGTATGCCTCACTCATGTCAAGTCTTTCTCGGGAGCGTTAAACCTTTCATTTGAACATGACGCTATATATATAGATGAATGTGAAGTTTCATCTCTCTCCAATCCTAAATTAAACGAAATTAAGCGTATAAAACGTGGACAAATCATTCATGCATAATAAAGCTCTGTTTGGGGGAAGTCCGCACGGGAAGTTAATCTAAACCTCAGCTTCGTTGTTTGATCTTGTATACGGAGTATACTACAGAACAGGTTCTTACGCAACATAATAAATGGAGGTTTTGGTGCCTGTCGGTGAGGCTGGCAGATCCCTGGATTTTAACAATCTTCGACGATGCGACACCAGGGTGTAGACTGCCTTTTTCACGCACTGCTGTCCATGCACAGCACTGAATTCACTCGCCAAATACCGGGGCCTGCACAGCAGGTTCCTCAGTGCGTGGGCCCTGGGGGGCCAACGCGTGGTGCTCAGACTTTTCGCTCTCGCATGGACTCTTTCTCCCATCCCGCGACTGGGACAGATCATCGCAGTGTTCGGATGCCGCGTGCAGCCTCTGCCGAGCACAGAGCTGCACGCACCCAAACGGCCCGGATGGCGTGCACTTGAAGCTGTTTCACAAAACGAGTAAACAGGAGACGCACAATGGTGCCGAGACGCGCACTCCTTTTTCGGTGCGTACTTTTGCTCTCGCCAGCCATCGGAGCTTTTGCGGTGGCCGGCGGGGTCTTTATGCGCCTGGCCAGGGCACAAAGCGGAAGGACAAACAGGTGGATATAGCAGTGGCTGGGCGACACAAAGACTCCGGACCCGGTCCTATAGACCCGGGGCCTTTTGTGGCCATCGGCGCGGCTCCGTTCCTGCGCGGCTTTGACGGCGGCGCTTTCCATTTTGCGGCGCGCCCAGCTCGGCTCGCATATTGGGCCGGGCATCTTATCTCACCCTTGGCTGCTCGTCGTCGGCGAGGCTCTCCCGCGGTCGCGCTATTGTGGCCAAGAATGCGGAGCGCTTTGGTTTTCACCTCGCTACGTGCTCGCTCAAGGATCGAAAGAGCTTCGCGTCTCGCTCCCCGGACGCCCCCGCCCGCCCCGCATTTTGAGGAGGGGGGCGATGAGGCGACGTACGCCGACAGACCCACGCAGCTGCTTATAACGGACGCCGTTGTCTTGGTCCCGTCACGTCTGCGTCACCGCGAGATGGGCGCCGCGGTTGGCATCGAGCAGTCGGATCATGACCTCGCGATGCGTCATGTCTTGCGCGTGATCCCTGGGGAGGCACACAATAAAGACAGAGAGGCCATTTGCAGCCTCCAGTTTTTTCCGAGAGCACACAAAGGGCACAATGGCACCAACCTCTCCTTCCTCTTGCTTCGGGCGGCTATGAACTTATGTGCGCGGCAAATCTTTCTTCTATACTCCTAAAAATCGCCCGAGTTATTATTTCTTTTTATTGCTAGTGAATCATGGTGACGGACTCGCTAGGCGCGCACAACAAAGCCAGCGCGCGTTTTGTTCCGCGAGGATGTTGTCTGAGACGGTTCGTGGGCGGTCAGATTTGTCTGAGGCTTCAGTAGGGAACACACGAGAGAGAGACAGAGAAAAGAAAAGAAAGCTAGGCTCACCGCGCTGCCAGTGTTTTCATGCCAGGGCGCGAACTCCTCTTTCGGACGCGTTGAAAATGCGTGTCTGGTGTGTTCGCGAAGTTGTAAATCACTCGCATTGTCTCGGGCCGCCACTTTTCGGCTCTCCTACACACGTTTCGGGGAAGCTTTCCGCAAGGGCCGTACGCTCGGCTGCTTCCTCGGTTTCCCAGCCGCCAGCGTTGGTGATGCTCCAAAAATACCGGCACATACATTGTCGCCGCGACCAAACTGTCAATTTATCACGCTGACCGACCGGCTGACAAGGCTCATAAATCTCCCCTGATGAACAGCTCGCTTTTTTATCTCCGCTGCCGCTTTCGCCCCGGGAGCGAAACTTACTCCTTCACTTGTTCCTCTCCGAAGCCGTATATATCTGCAGGCGGTGCACCTCGCCTGGCACACATTGTCCCGCTCGGTGCACGCTCCAGCAGGAATCCTGAGCTCCGGCTCGTCAAATAGTCGTCACCTTCATAAACTAGACCACCAGAGCACGCCGCGCGACGCTGGATTATGACGACGATTATTTTCAGCCGGAAGGTGGCGGGAAAACGCGTTCTCCCCGCCATGCTCCTCGTGTCTGGTCCCTCACCACTAAAATAGCCCCTTGCAAGCGGTGTGTGTGCGTGTGTGTGTTAAGGTTCCGAGGAAGAATAAAAAAGAACAGAACCTCAGTTAGCGGCTTCCATTACTTCTTTTTAACCGTGTGCTCGAACCCTACAGTTCCGCTACAGTGTTTATATTTATAACCTTCGCGCTGAACTTCACCTTCAGCCTGACTACTTCAGGACTTCCGAACCCTGTCATATATATAAGCACGAGCGCTGTAGCCCCAGGAAAGTTATGCGCGCCACTTAGCAGGAGAATGCGAGTAAAGGTGTAGAACTTTTTTTTTTTACTGGACCGCCTTTGTTCGCAAAATTGACTGGCAGTGTTTATGAGCATATTCCTTTCGACTTGTGCACTATGAGACCTTTTTGGCTTAAAGAAGCAAATATTTCATGGCAGCTTGCCTGCGTCTCGCCCTTCCCCTCTTTCAGGAAAAAGAATTTTGCAATCTGCTTTTTGCGTTCGATCAGCCTCTAACGCATTTTGTTTTTAATTTGCGAACATCAACGGCAAATTCCTGTGGGTCTTTTCTTAAAGTTTATTGCTTTTCTTTGTTATTTTGCAGCATTCAGTTATTGTTCACAGCAACGTGTTTTATAATCAAAACAGTTGTTTTATAGTCAAACATTTGCAGAAAAAAAAACATGACGTAAATGCATGAATCTGTTACGGTATTTGGCCCTGAATACATGTCCCCTATGCTTTCCAGTCGATTACACGCATAAAACTACAACAGTCACCGAAGCATGTATGCCGAAACAACTTCGATACCATCTTGCAGAATAAATTTATCGAACAATAATTCCAGTTGTGGGTTTTAAACGCGTCGAAGCTATTTGCCCCGAAATCGAGCGCAGTCAGCCCCTGGCGGCAGCGGGACGAACCGCTCCTAGTGTGGCACGGACGGACTCGACTCCCTTTCCTAAGGGGAGCGCGGAAAGGGAGTCGAGTCCTGCCTTCAGTGTGGATGGCGCTCTCGCGTCGTCTGTTCGTTCTCGTTGCGCCCAGCGCAAGACGCGAGCTGCACACGATTAAAAAAAAAACGAATTTGTGTGCTGTTTGGCAGCAAGCAGTTGCATAGTTGAATCTACTTGCGGATTTCATCTAGAAACGCAATAATCAGCGTCCGTTGCGGGATAATGCGTTAGTTTATCGCCGTGGTCAGCGCTTGCACAGTTTGCACTTTTATTGATGAGTGCAGTCGTCTGCGGTTTGGGAACGTAAAAGGGTGGGTTTTGAAGGTGGCGTGGGGAAAACGTAACTACATGAAACGTAAACCCGTTTTAAACTACATGACTACCCGTTAAACTACCCGTTTTAAACTACCGTTAAACTACATGAAACGTAAACATGAACCCGTTTTAAAGGAAAAACGTAACTACATAAAACGGGTAAGAGACGACAAGACCCTTGCATACCCGTACATCTGCCACACCCTTGTAAAATTGCGCTGTGTCCTTTAAGAAAGGAGTAACAAACGAAAACAATTACACTGCACACGACCAGGGCGCTATCGCCCGTACATTGACGGGAACGTGTTTTACAATGCGAGAGCGTATGTCAGGGAATTCTACCCGTACCTTTTCGAAAATACATAACATTTTTGGACAGTCGTTGCTTATATGGTGCGACATTCTTGCTAATCTTTGTGTATTCTTCAAAGCATATTTCTGTGGATGCGCAAGAGTATTTCAGGGGGATTTCTCGGTAAAATTAAGCAGTGGCGAGTTTGCGTCTGTCCTGTGGGTGTCATTTTTATATATCCCACGTTCAAATCACAACATGAATAACCTCATCCAAAAACGTGTTTCGGTCAGCATAACTGAATGCCTAATATCGTCAGGCTTTAAACCCTTAAGGTAAACCGAAGTTTAAAGAAGTAAAAATCGCCTGATTTAGTGCACGTTGTTGCCCACACTCTTAATCTGGTTCCACGTAAGATCCACTTAGTAACTGGAACTTTTTTGCAAAAAAGTTCCAGTTATATAATTGGAACCGTGTTCCCCATACCCTGAAAATTAAGTGGAACAGTGCACCACATATTTTTGCAACTAAATTATGTGGATCGGTGTTCCAAATAAAAGTATGCGGATCACTGTTCCAAATAAAAGGGTAGTTTAAGTTACTGGAACATTGATCCATGTAAAATGATTATGGAATTTATCCGGTGCGCCGTTCCAGGTACCTTCAGACCAGCTGTTTATATAAAACGGTGTTCCTATAGGCATTGGGAAGCTGTCTATGGGACTCCACTTTTCCAATATTTCTGTTTTCCTGTCGGTATACACCGAGGTCATATGCCAGGCTGGCGGATGCATTGGTATCAGCAGGAAACCGCAAGCACCATTTTAACACAACCTTGATATATGACCCGCAGTGATACCAACAATTGGAAAGCAGAAACCACCGCAGCAGTGTGGTCCCTGACAGTTCCTAACAGTTGCCTATCGGAGCACAGTTCTATATAAAAGTTGGTCTGAGGCACCTAGAGCGGCACACAGTCTTTGGCTTCACCCGCAGAATCCTGTTCTGGGTTTCAGCTGCATGTAAAAGAAACAATATACTTGCATTAAAATCCGCACGAAACAAACTATTATGACTCATACACTGCTTTTCAACATACTATACAACTTTATTGGGTGTTGGTATTCATACATTTCCGATTTGAATAGCTGTCTATTTTAAATTGCACAGAAAATGACCAACGTACAAGCAATAAATGCCATAACGATAACACCAGGCTCCAAGTGGCATTTTCACATATTCACTTGTACTCAAAAACATGGTTAATAAAGACGGTATTAAGGTCAACTGCTTCACAAATAAATAGACGTGTGCGTCTACCGCGGCACTGACACAGACATTATACAACAGTGAGCATCAAATATGTTTTCTTACCAGATAAACCAAGGTAATTCAAAGGCGGAATTACTCATTGCGCTTGCCATACTATGTTTACGCATAACTGTTTGGGAAAATGCAGGTTGCTATTAAATTGTAGGGAAAGGCCTAAAAACAAGCCATACACGGTTGTATTATCACAAACCTACAACAGTGCAGTGCAAGAGTTTTGGAAAACGCTCGAGCCAAGATTAACGATAAAACATTTTGACACGAGAGGTCACATGCGGCAGTATGCCACAATTAAAACATGATTATTAAAGAATGTAGTTTCCTGACACCAGACGTAAGTGTAACATCAAGCTATTTATAGGCAAAATAGACTTTATGAGCGTCCTGAAAAGGCCTTTGACTTAAGGCACGTTACGTGACCAAACAATTTGTAGTTGTTTAAAATAATTCATCCCAGGAAATCTCACAAAAGCCAGCGTGAATCTTATATAATTTTGCAAACCAGGTACCGGAAGCATGTTACACATATTAAAATTTAACAAGCAGACTAATTATAAACGTCATCGATTCAAGCGGGATCAAGTCAGACATCCTTAAGAAGCAAACAAGCCAGCGTTGAATCATACAGGGGACCAGTTTTAGAAAGCAAACTTGAAAGCATTTTTTCCAGCTTCAACGTTTTACCTTAGGTAAAATTCACAGTTGCGTGCTATAAAAACCCTCCCGTCTTGCTGTCAGTGTAATTGTGACCAAAGCCCTGCTTCTGTCAAGCAAGAAATGCAACTTTGTTCAAAGGAGAAGACTTGTTCAAGCCAAATACGCACATTTTAAATTCTTCTACGGCATGGGTGTCAGCTCACTTACAGTACTAGAATTTATCAATGAAGGCGGAAGCCATCTCCGTAAATAAGCACTGTCACTTTTGCATCACCAGCAGCACTGCCACGAAAAAAAAATCTCATGAGCTACACTTGAATAATAGGACGTTACAATGCGGTGCCATGAACTACATTAACACCCACTATAGATTCAAAGACAGCCTGCGCATTGTGCCAATGATGAAAAATAAGGCACGACTTCAGTGTTCAGTTGACATGAAACTTGCATGTGCCAGTAACTTAAACCTGTTCATGTGATTTCACGCCCTTCATGCCTTTCATCTGACCTCCTTCATGCCTTTCAAGAGATACTTTAACCTCTATCAATAATTTAAAATCCCAAGTAGAGCTGAACACTTCAAGTATTTCAACAGAGACTCCAACTAAAATGACACCAGGCCACTGTCAAATTTCTCATGCTTTCCAAGAACTCCCTGCAAAAGTCCCAAGAACTCTTCAAAGGCACACAACCATAAGAACATGATGACACGATGAAAAAGATGACATATGCGGCGAAGAGGATGACCACATCCTGAAGTGACAATGCAGGCGGCGAATCCGTGATGTGTTTCTTGCGGGCAATATTGATGGCGCCAGTCCCTTCTCTCGGAATAACCGGGCCTCGAGAAGACTTACTGCTCACCCCATGTACCTTCAAAGAAACAAGAATATTTTGTTACATGGTTGCTTTAAATGAGTGAGTTGCTTAGGCCCTTTTATAACACAGTAATTGATTTAAAATCAGTGATTTCTTGGGTTTTTTCTGGAAGTGCTGCTAAAGGTGAAAGTGCGCTAAACAATATCACCACAGACAATCAATGAAATTACCCTGATTCTGCAAAGTATCCCACCTTGCTGCCTCGGTATCCTGAATATAAGGTTTTTTGTCCTTGAGAGATTTCGTTTATTAATCAAATAATAATTACTATAATCACCTTTTGGCATTTTATTTTACACACCTTCTCTCTGCTTTACACACCTTCTCTCTGCAAAAAATGTTCTCTGTACTGTATAATGTGCTCCCTAGAATGCTGTAGTGAGGCTGGCTTAATATAACTTAAAGCTAAACGATGTGTCTACCGCAAAGAAATAAATGGCCCGTCACAGGAAATCATAAATATCGCACTGTGGCAGAAATTTTTTGGGGAATTAATTCCACCTAAAATATTTGCCTCTCGATATGTATTACCTCCATGATTCGTAGTGGTATGAGGCAGAAGTTGAGCTGACTAATGCTGAACTAGGCTGTTGCACAATTTTCTTATAAATCACAACTATAGCACATTTTCTTGCAGACGACACTTTCTGTGCTCTAAACAATTCCCTTAAAAAACAATTACCCCTTATTTAACCACCTGTCAAAATCAAATGCAAGCATTACTCATGCTACGGCTGTATTTGGGAGTATTATTGGTGCTACGGGCGTATTAAAAGCGGGAAATTTAAATCGTCAGTTGCCACCGTATTGTTGTAGCAGCAGCCACATTGGGCATGTCCGTGGTGCTGGCAAATCACAGCAACAACTCTCAAGGCGTAAGAGCTAAATATTTACAAAACTTAAATACAAAATAGTGTTTTTTTTTTTTTTGCCAGTGTTGGAGCATCCGTAATAGGCGGAATGTGAACACAATGGCCAATATTGGCGTTCGCGATAACTTGTTAACAGTGAGATTTTATTAGGATGAACAGCCCCAGAAATTGAGTCCCGCAAAAACAAAATGCCAGCTTACCCAACCAAAATTAAGACCCGGGTGTTTCTGCCAGGGACGTCTCAAAGTGCGCTTCCACGAAAGTTTCGCTAACGTGTTCCGAAAAGCTCCTACTGTCACCTTGAGCCACAGGCCAAGCTGTCACTGAAAAGAAGTTCAAGTTTAAAACCATTAGTTACAAAGAAACTACCCAAAAACGCGCCATGAAAGACCAAAAAATGGCAGTGCGTACTTACTTGTAGAATGCAATGATTTCATCCCGTGCAAGAGCTTTAATGTGTTGCCTTCTGATGATACACTTCCAAGAAGGGGTCCAAATACAATTAAAATGGCCATATGCATTCCTTGTACAGCTGTTTTAGGTCTATCTTCGCCCTATTGCCTAGAAAATAAACCGTACAAAAATATCAGAGAATAAATTTATGCCTTGATTTACCCAGGGAGCACGAAAAAATTTTGAACAATGTCTGATTCGTTCCACGCAAGTCGAATGTCTTTTTTACAGCGGAAGCCCTGGTAATCTTTTCTTGCTAAACAATTTGAGATATAAAAATATTTGAACATACTTTGAGCTCACCTGTCGTTGGTCTATGCGAACTGGTGAATATCTGCCCAATATGCACGACTCAAAAGGTACTCTTTTGTGGCTTATGAGCTCCACAGGGCATTCATAATCCGCCACACTCTCCCCGACGACCCTTCAGAATGCCGAAGATGTCTTCAGCCAGTAAATGCCACAGCCATGACTTCGCAGGAGCATGTAAAGAATGGAAATAATTTGTTTTCATTTTTTTGCAGAGGAACAAAAACATTTGTCACAACCTATCAGTGGAGGGCCAAATGTCTCCACAGTCAGCCACAGACTCTTTCTGAACAGGTCATAGAGTATGAATACAGAATGTAGTAATCTGCTTTTGCAGTATAATTTATACGTTCAAAGGAGAACAAAAATGGATTAGTGTCTGGTGCACATCATGATTCAACAACTTTGCACCTGAGCGTTTCGAAAATTATTCCAACTCTCTAGCTGCCACTGACATTGATGGCATAAAATGGCAGGAATGAATTATTTTTGAACTTACTTTGTGACGTTAAAACTTCTAATAGTCCACACGTGAGCTTTATGGCTAATTATTCTGAGGTCTCAGGTTACCACTGACATTGACAGCATAGAAACGGCACCACACTTTCTGCGTGTTCCCACCTGCCTTCCCCTCCACAAAAAAAAAACGTTTTGTCACTACGGTACTGCTCAAACAACCGCTTTCCCTTGCATTTCACTACACGTCAGGGAGCCAACTAAAGTTGACTAGTGTAAATAGAACATCTCAATTCATCGAAGGCATTGGAAGAAACCGGGAACAACTACACACACAGCACAGATAAACGTCAGCAGTGCTGCCGCTAACGCTTTGAACGCACATTAACATTAGGCGGAATAGCGGGATTAGCACAGTAAATTTATAGATCTCAGCAGACCAACACAACGCAATTAACACGAAAGTTTAAAAATGCCGATAAGTCTAAAGACAGACGCTACAAGTTGTTCAGTGCGTGCGCGCGAGACAATAGCGAGCGACTAACCCGAGAAGATTTGGTACCGCTGACAGGTACAGCAACCGTCAATATACAACTAAGCAACACCACACCGTAAGGGGACATGCAGACTCGAGAAATGCACGCAGCAGCAACTTTCTAAATAGCACTAGCCAACGTACGCAGTCAGAAATGCAAGCCGACTCGGACCCACAAACACGCAGAAAACGCTTCTTGAACACGAACAACAGGCAGCGGAGCGGCATGTTTATCGGACGCAGTGATGAACAAGTCAATGAACAACAACCGTTACCAGAACATAAATAAGCAGCACTGACCTTTTTGAGCCTCCTGGCAAAACTACATTTCGTCGAACAGTAAATACAGCCCGAGGATATGAAGAAGTCCGCAGTTTCACGCCACAACCAAACTGCCATAACGGTTCCCGCCACTGTGATTGCAATGCCTCTAGTACATCAGGCGCATAACGCGAGCGATCGAGAAAACCGCTGTAGAACGCCACTTGTGGCGCTGCATGCAGAAGAACGTAAAACTAGCGCAGTAAACGTTGAGAGATAGGGGCGCTGCTGTCGTTAAAATGGTTGACGCAGTCCTGTTTTTCACTCATCGTCGTTGTACCCGTTGCCGTCCCACTATACCATGCATCAACGCAAACGGCGCGGCCTTGCGGCTGCCAACGCATGCGTACGGCATGCCGCACTGAAGTGGCGGTCGTTTCGTGATAGTTTCGGCCAACTTTTCCTTCCTCCGTAGCTTGGGCGATGCACGCCGCGGCCAGTGACCAGTCCGCAGAAGAGATCACAAACTCGGCACCCTTTATCGCTTTTATTTGCTTAGGAAAATGGGAGTAGGCCTCTAATCGGACGTCTACGCGGCTCTGAGGCTGGAACAAAGAGCTCAGATATTAGCCAATTTAACACGTTAGTTGGGCTGAAGTTGTTTCTCGCCGCAGGCCGTGAGTGCGTGCGGTATGTGTGCATAAACTTTGATGACAGCATTACTTCGTTGTTTGCAGTGAAAACAAAACGACGCTTCTTTATTGACTGCGTTCTTCTGACAACAAGCCTTTCCAATACCAATAATATATACTGCGACGCTCTTTGTACCCACGTTATACAAAACTACTTCCGTATAGTGAATTCAGTGTGACATAGCTAATTAGCGAGTAATAATACATCTGCCCGCTTTCCCGCAGTTTTTCTTCATGAACACCAATAGTGCAGGAAAACAGCAACGGGGGGACCAGCAGGAGACGGCAGGTCATTCGGTGAACTTGAATTACTATGGCAAGTAACAACATTAGGGTAACACTGCGGATTTCCCGATACTGCAATGAATAATTTGAAATAAGAATGCCATTTAAGTATAAATATATAGAATGTAAGGCAGATGCCGCGGGGTAGATTTAGTTCTCCATGTTTTGAGCCGTTCTCCTTCTGCAAAGAGGTTTTCGTTTTTGCTTGTGAAAATTAACAGCCGAGACGAGACAAAATACAAAAACGAACTTCTAAGCATATAACTGCATGCGTAGATGATGTGTGAGGTGTAAAATGTGACGCATTCGGTTACCATTATGTATGCACCCCATCACAACATAAGTAACGTGGACTAAGTACCATTGAGCGCGTACTACACCACAGCGATATGATGACTGAGCGTTGAACAAAAACTGCCGTTTCTGCGAAGCTTTGTAAACCAGATGCATAACATGTAATAGCCTCAACAAGTATTTCGTTATGAAGGTGCTCACAAAAGCACCACGAATTCTTCAGCGCTATTGGCGGTGAGATCTTTGAGTGGCGCCCCCTGGCTCTGACGTCGGCTTAGGGATTCGCGCCGCTGTCGTCTGCTACACTCCGCTTGTGAGGGGCAACAGTGCCTGGGCTAGAAATCGCCCGCTTCGTTGCTGTAGTGCGTTAAAAAGCGTATTTCTAGCGACTCAGTTATTTTGCCAGCTTCTGACGCATCTGAATAATTTGAAGCTGTATCCCCCACAAGTTTGCAACACACGAAGAGATAGAGAACAACTTTCTTCAGAGTATCGGTCAGAAGATCGTGTGTAACTCGTCCTTTCTTGCTTATTCGCGAGGATCAGCGATCAGAGCTTCTCGATAAGTATTCAAAATGCGTAGGCTTTCCTGCAGTATTTTTGAGATGCTCCTATGAAGACTCAACAGTCTAATACTACGTACCAAGCAGCGGCCTCTACACGCTCATCGCACAGCAGGAAATAAAGCGGCTTTCTTCTGTTTCTTTCGTTGTTGTCTTGTATCGGATTAATGTTTCTTGCTTTTTTTTTTCTGCCCAATGCATTAATTTTTCTGCGCCATCACCAACTTCTTATTAGGAGGTTTCGGGATGTTTGGGAGCCTCACAAAGGTCGTGTGGATATTTCCTTCATTTTGTATGGCATACATTCCCTTCTTCACAAATTGGCTTTCATTACGGCTGCGTGCAAGAAGGTGAATATCCGCAGCGTGCTTTGTTTATTCACATGCAAATACAATGAGAAGGTTTGTGCTACGCCACCGCGATCGCGCCCTAAACAACGTGGTCCACAGTACTCGAAGGCGGCTTTTGTGCTCCGAATTTCTATCGTAATTATACCGTTATCATAACGAACTGACTCTCAACTCGAACAATGATATGATTACGGCGTTGAAGGCATGATATACTGGCTAACTAACGTAATAAATAGTGTAGCTGCATATATTAGAAGACTCGAAACCGAAGAAGAATTCCAAGTAGCTCTTTATTGCTTTTCAACCCTTCCAGGCGCGAAGAACAAATCCTATTCTACTCGGGATGGCGTTCTATGATTTGAAGAAAATTACTTTTACTCTCTTGTCCTGGACTGAGGACCCGGCCCACTAACCAGATCGATTTAATGGTTAAACAAAGTTTTCCCCTCCTCCCCTTACTCCTCCTCCTTCTCTTCTTGAGTGCAGTTTTCCTATAACGCATATCCGAATATCGGGAAGAAATGGCTGTGCAAAATGTTCCGAAATATCCCTCCAGGTCTTAACAAACATATATGTGTTACTATAAATTTAACGAAGACGTGACTCGTTTTGCTTAATAAACCTCGATACTGGTTAGATGCCTGGTATAGAATCAGCACGCGCGTAATACACGCTGGGTTATTTGGAACTCAACCTACAGTTTTTGCAGTCTATAGTGCATGTCGGCAAACTTTCATGCCTTGACAACGTAAAGTGATGTGGCACAATACGTTCGAGCGTTCGGCAATGTTGCAAAAACTGTTTTACCTTACATATGATTACCGGGAATCGTGATGCCTGCTGCAAAAGCCGACAGCCCTGAAGGCCTAGAATTTGTTTTGGTCTTCCATTTTCGCTGTTGTCGGTTATTAGCAGCTGACTGTTCCTTCTGTTCGAATGCTTACATGAGAAGCTGACGCCTATCTCTGACTCTTCGCGCTCCGCACAGGACCGGCTTCGCAAGGAATGGGGTGGCGCCGGCAATGTTTCTCCCGTAGCGGTATCCAAAACTATACTTTAATTGACACCATGAGCTAGTGTATGCGATTTTAAGCCTATTATTATAATAAAAAAGTTACCCACACGCCAATTCTGGTGCGAACAAGCATCAGACGTTGACCGAGCGCAAAGAAACAGCAGGGAGAGCGGTCCTGAGTGAAGCAGACGACAAATGCGAGAATCCCTAAGCTGACGTCACGGAGGCGCGCTTCGCAGCGCCGCCTGTGTTCGCGCTCACCGCCAATAGCAGCTATGGCTTTGCCCGAACGGCAGACGGGGAAAGGGAAGACGTTTAGTCCTTCTCAAATTGAAGTCACTGGTGATTTTGTACTTGACGCCTCAAATTAGAAAGATACGATTTTCACGAAAGCGGTTTGGGTGCCGCATCACTAAAACTACAGCTTAGCCGTATTATGAAAGTTAACTGCTGCAAGGCAGTTTCATAGATGTCGGCGAAGTTAATTAAATTTTATGTGCGGTGCGCGCGTGTATATTAAACGCGCACGTGCATCTTGGGTCAAGAAGCACCTAATATATATGCGGGTCATTGTTCCTGTTGATGCATGAAAGAGTGCATACTTTACTGCCATTCACGAGTTATGCGGAACAAGACACGAGCAAAAAATATACAAACGCACTCTCCCCAACCGTATACTGGGACATAAGTGGAACAGTAACCGGAACCGCCGACATCGCATGACCCCATTTCTTCGGTTCCAGATAAAAACCACGAACATAAAGAAAACAAGCTGACGGTTCCAGATAAGATCCACCTATATGCTTCGTTCCAGTTATTATTTCATTTGGATCCACATAAAATATATGGATCACCCTTTTTAACTGGAACTTATATGGAACCAGATTAAGAGTGCACATGTGTGCAGGGTGTCTGCTCCGACTTGATGAATTTTTTTTTTATTTTTCCAACCAGGCTGGCTTTAAACACAATTTTGAAAAAGGCAAGCCCCAATTCCTGGACAATCTCGGGCCAAAAGGGGGCCAACCAGTTTTCAAAATACTGACTTTTACTTGAGGAAGTTACTGCTTTTTCACCGTTACGAAAAATGACGCCTAGGGTACTTCCAATTACAAGTAATACTGATCGTCAACGTTTGCCTTTTCGCGTTACATGCGTTCTCTTCTCGCTGCGTTTGGAACGTTGGCAGGAATTCAAATAAAAGGAAAGCACACAAAACGTTTATCCGCGCCTTTTTAACAAATCCTCAAGAATAAAATGCCAGTAGAAAAGCGACGTTCAGTTGAAAACACAACGCAGTTATCAGGAGCCCGTTGCGTTATGTGTAACTAAATATAAAGAGGAAAGTTTACCACATCTGTAACGGGGCAACTTCATTTGCCATCTTTATGGTTTTGTGATTGACTGCTGTTTAGCTGTCCTCGAAAGCGATATTACGCAAGATTGCAAACACATCCTGTTCGATTTTAAAAGGAATGCGAAATGGTCAACAGTGCAGCCCTAACAGAAAATTTGTGCTCATTGTGAGGTCCAAAAAGCTTGGTTTACACACTGCAACCCTGCTAGTCACTTTGAAAAAATCTTGCTAAGCATGAGTTGATTGTAATGCGCGAGTTAGCAATTTAAATCGCAATTTCACTTGCTATGAAAGCCTTAACAAAGTGACATGACATTGTTATTCACCAAACCTGCCTTCAAAGACGCTAAAATTTCACTTAACTAAAGCTGCGCCAAAAGACCGATTTGAACGTTTGCATTTATATCTCTGCGCTTGTTAAAATTAAGAAATTCTATGTTGCATCTCCAACACACAAAAGAATGTCGTAAGCTCCTACGAAAAAGTCGCGACAGTGAAGCGCTGTTACCGTTTCAGGTCATCCCGCAAATGGAATAATGCGTCATGCTATAGTATACATATGAAAGCGATTGAAACTGCTGTCGTAAACTGAATTCCAGAGATCATAGGCTTCCTGATTTGTCCCTATTTCTCTTTTTATTGAAGGTTCAAAGACATACTCGGGAAAGATCGAGCTTGCTGCGAGCCACGGCGTTCAGGTTTATTATCCTTATTTCAGCCTGAGATTCCCGATGGGTCACCACTTTTTCGGCGTAGTATTGAAAGCTTATTGTAGCTTCCATGCAATACATTGAACGTTGAGGAAGGGAACAACAGCCTACTATCCTTACCTGCGCTTTTCATGCGCACATCCGCCGCGAAAAAGGCACGAAGCGCGCCCACAGCGTGCATTCTCCCTCTACCGCTCAGCGGAGCATACACACTAGCTGCGCGACGCTGTCACCACCTATAGGTCAATCTCGCGGCAAATAGACCTGGGCTACGAGATGAGGCGCGCCGTTGTGGAGAACTACGGGTTAATTTTATCACTCACTGGTTGGATCGAAAGTGTTGACTCCTGTACGCATTTTTTTTTTTTTGCCTCCATCAAAAAAATGGCCGGCGCGGCCAGAATCGAACCTGCGTCCTTGGGCTCAGCAGCACAACGCCTCAGCCACTGAGGCCCCCCGGTGGTCCTAACAAATAGCAGCGCTCTAACCTAGCCGTAAAAAAAGTCTTATACTCACATGCCCCCCAAAACCGGGCCATCTCCACTAACGTGAAACCTGGGGAGGGTCAAAGCATGCAGTGTATAAGTGGCGTTTTGGCCCACGGTAATAAAACCGTTTGGGGGTAGAGGTATACAACCTCCCATGAATACGCCAATTAACCCATGGCCCTCAGTCCCAAGCGGCTGCGAAGCAACTGACCACGGCGGCGGTCAGACCTGTGACGCAGCAGAGGGTGCTAAGAATCCTTTGATCCGGACAGGCCGCCAATGGAATATGAACCTGCCAACGTTTAACGCGCGAACCTTATCTAGCGGAGCGAGTCTCGAGGTGTTGTTCGAGGAATTAGAGGGCATTAAATGGGATGTAATAGGGCTTAGCGAGGCTAGGAGACCAGGCGAAGCCTTTACGGTGCTGAAAAATGGACACGTCTTATGTTACCGGGGTCTAGAGGACAGAAGAGAACTGGGAGTGGGATTTCTAGTCAATAAAAGCATAGCTGGCAACATAGAAGAATACTATAGCCTTAACGAAAGGGCAGCAGGTCTTGTAATTAGGCTCAATAAGAGGTACAAGCTCAAAGTGGTGCAGGGCTACGCACCCACATCCAGACACGACGACCAAGCAGTGGAACGCTTCTATGAAGATGTGGAATCGGCAATGGCTAAAGTAAAAACACAGTATACCGTAGTTATGGGGGACTTCAATGCTAAAGTAGGCAAGAATCAGGCTGGAGACAAGGCAGTTGGGAACTATGGTCTGGGCTGTAGAAATAGCAGGGGGGACCTACTAGTTGAGTTTGCAGAACGGAATAACCTACGCATAATGAATACCTTCTTCTGTAAACGGGAGAGTCGGAAGTGGACCTGGAGGAGCCCGAATGGGGAGCATAAAAATGAAATAGACTTCATATTATGCGATAACCCTGGCGTCGTGCAGGATGTGGAAGTACTCGGAAGGGTAAGGTGTAGTGACCACCGTATGGTAAGATCTCGAATTAGGCTAGATCTGAGGAGGGACCGCAACAAGCTAGTACGAAAGAAGCCGATAAATGAGCTAACAGTAAGACGTAAAGTAGAAGAATTCAGGATCGCCTCGGGACAGCACAGCGGTTTGAGATAGGTGGCGAGGCAGTGGAAGTGGTAAGCGAATATATCTACTTAGGCCAAGTTGTGACCCCAGATCCCAACCATGAGGCATAGATAATTAGATGGATCAGAATGGGGTGGGGTGCATATGGCAGGCATTCTCAGATAATGAATAGCAGCCTACCATTGTCGCTGAAGAAGAAAGTGTTTGACAGCTGCATCTTACCGGTACTCACCTACGGGGCAGAAACTTGGAGGCTCACTAAGAGGGTTCAACTTAAATTGAGAACGACTCAGCGGGCAATGGAGCGTAAAATGATAGGTGTAACATTAAGGGACAAGAAGAGAGCGGAGTGGGTCAGGGAACAAACACGTGTTAAGGACATATTAGTAGAGATTAAGAAGAAGAAATGGACGTGGGCAGGGCATGTAATGCGAAGGCAAGATAACCGCTGGTCATTAAGGGTAACAGAGTGGATCCCTAGAGAAGGCAAGCGTTGCAGGGGGCGGCAGGAAGTTAGATGGGCAGATGAGATTAAGAAGTTTGCGGGGATAAATTGGTCACAGTTGGCACAGGACCGAGGTAATTGGAGAATAATGGGAGAGGCCTTTGCCCTGCAGTGGGCGTAGATAGGCTAATGATGATGATGATGATGATGATGGTATACAGCTTTGCTGTAAAAGTATCGTGTCTTTGAAGCGCGAAGCGTTCTAGTGCGAGGCGTTGGAAAACGAGTGTCCCTGTGTGTTTCTTTAGTACGCGTTACGTTCTAGCGCGAGGCGTTGAAAAACAAGTGACCTGGTGTTTTAATACCGTGACTACATGAAACGACGACGACGACAGGAGATGTCCACAGCCCGACCCCTAAGGGGCTTCGCCCCTAAAACCCCGATCCCTTTGTCAAAGGCATTGGTTAGGAGTCACATGCAGTGTTATGAAGTGCAGTAGGTGCATTAATCACGCACTCATGCACGCACGCACGCACGCACCTCTCTCTCTCTCTCTCTCTCTCTCTCTCTCTCTCTCTCTCTCTCTCTCTCTCTCTCTCTCGTGCATCATGGAACACATTCTACTCTACAGCAGATGGATCATTCTGCTCCTCGTTCTACCGGATGACACACCATTGTTTCTCGGGCAGACAGAGGTAATTAGTGTGATAATGATGATGGTGATAGCACACCTCAAGAGAAAGAATGGCTTGCCATTCTATGTTATGCTTCCGTAACAAGCAGAATCAAGTGTGTATTCACTAGAGACCAGAACTTTAGGCACGAAAAATCAAGGTTTTAGACGCCTATAATAGGCACTGAAAAGTGCCATTTAGGCAAATATAGGCACCAAATAGTGTCGTTTAGGCACATATAGGCTCAATTCCTATTTAATTCAGCAACGGATTTCAGCAAAATTTTTTTGACTCGCAGTAAAAACAGGGGACGAGTCTTCTGCTGCAGGAAAGTGATTTTATTTTCTTTGTGAAAACAAGACACACAAGAGTTACTTTACAATATTTACGTGAAATACAGGGTGGTTCAACAACAAAATAAAGGCTTAAAATTCATGACACACCAGAACCAGCTCAATGATTTACTGCTTGAAGTTGTCTCCTTTCAGTCGATAACTCTGTGCAAAAAACAACGCTCAGCGTCCACTGAAGCTGGGGGAGCGTGCTTGTATACTTCGGGACGCTCCGTAACCTGATTCGATCTAAACTATCAGAATGGTTTCTTCTCAGAACATTCGGCAGTTCTTTTAGCACAGGTGATCCAGGAACGTTATTTCAGACAGAATGGCCGAATGTCAGACATGAATGGCTCTATCAGCAACTGGTCAATCAGGGATGGTGGCGGATCTGTCCTCGACCTTCGAAATGAGCTGAGCATTCTTAGTCAGAGTAGCGTCAAGCTCAAGCTACACAGGCTATGAAGCGCGCCGTAGTGGAGGGCTCGGGGAGTAATTTTGATCACCTGGGGTACTTTAACGCACGCCGAAATCCTGACCCACGGGCGTTTTTGTTTTTCACTTCCATCGGAAAAGCAAGCTCTCAGTTGCGAAATTTCTTTCTTCTAAGAGTATAAAACAAGCACACGAATGTGCCAAGTCACGTAAATGTAGCGTGGTGTAAATACGTAATTTGGGCAGCGACGCTTTTTCGGGCTGCAAAGCCGTTAATACCACGGGCGAGTGTTTTTGTGTAGTTTTCAGCCCTTACCCGTGTCTTTTAAGGGGCAACAACGGGCTCTGGTGGAAGAGGCACAATCGGCAACTGCTCCTTGAAAACACAACTGCGTCTCGAAGAAAGATCTTAACCACAGGTATTTATTCGTTGACAGAGCAGAACGTCTTCCTCAGCTCTTCACAATAGCGATGATTCCCATAGATAGTAGAAAAAATTGCAATAATTCCGTACAAATTACCAAAACTCGATCTAATGAAACCCGATCTTACGGATTTTCCTGTCTAATGAACAAATGAACTAGAACTAACGAAATATATTCAGCGCCATTCCCGATTTAACAAAGCGTTTTGTGAAACAGACCCATTTAAAAAAGGAGCAACTTCAAATGTGTTTCGTCAGGACGCCACAAAGATTATTGCGCCACGTCATAAAAAAAATAACAAAGCATCTAGTTCCGTTTTTACGGAGCTCTACAAGATAAAATCAGCAGTCCCGTGGCCACAGACCACGACGTCCTGGGCAGCACGCTTTCCACAATCTAGAAGGGAAAGGACGCCATCATCCACGCCACTTCGTCTGGAATTGCGTCGAAGAAAAATAACCTCAAGATCACTCCGCACTAGAAGTTGGAGGGAGCCCTGTTTACGTGGTTCAACTTTTAATGCATTGCCAAATTATGGGCAGGCGAGCACCGCGGCCGCCGTTATTACGATGTCACGGTAGCTGCTGGGATGCGCCTTCCTTTAGACATCGAATTTATGGCATCAACTGCTTGACAAATGACACCCGATTTTACAAAGTTCTCGATTTAAGAAATAATTCGCGGTTCCCAGTGACTTCGTTAGACTGGGTTTTAAGTGTATTCTGCTCTGCAGAAGAAGATGACTAGCGAAGTTGCGGAATGACCCCATTCATTAACTATGCACTATATACCGATTATCAATATTAAACAGCACGGAATTAATCCCCTTATTGCTAGGTTTCCAAATGCCCTTGAAGATTTTCCGGCACAGCAAATTCCGTAAGAGTGACATGGCCGTGAGCTGGGTTGGCCTTTTCGCAAAGAAACCGCCAAACTTAATGCGCCACCCGTTTATGGAATGGGAAACTATCAACGTGATAACGCTACTAAGCTCATTGAGCGATTTTTTCGTGGGAACTAGGCGCCCGCAGCTGCCGTGGTCCTCCGCTGTGGTAATCAGGCGTCCTCAGGAAGACGTCATCCCTGTCATTCTGAAACGACGACGGCGGAAGACAAAAGCGAGCGCCCGCCTGAACTGGAATCAGACGCAGTGACGACTGGAGGGTGAAAAGGAGGAGGCATACCGGTAAGCTCGCCGACAATGATACTATGGCGGAGAAGGGAGGACATACAACGCCGCGCCTACAGTTCGTTCTCCTCCCGTCGGTGCTGGTGCCTCTGAGTCATTAATGGGCAGCGGTTTATAAGCATGTTGCCCTGATGTTTGCCGCACGAGAAACAGCGCCATTTTACGCATCGATGTGGCGCTAGGCGTAATTTTTGTTGTTGTTATTGTTGGAAAGATCACATGCTCGTTGCTGCCTCTGTTCATAAAATTCGATTTGCCGTATGCGCCCTCCTTGAGCGATCAACAGCCACTTTCGTTCCTTGTCGAGCCACAGATCCCCGCAAAAAGAACGCATCCAGGGGAAAGGCGTCATGACAAAAGCTGCGAGAAATTGATGGTTTGTTTAAGCCAGCCATTTTGAGTTATAACCCACTCTGCGTTATCTAGCTAAGTGGCCATGAGATTGTCTAGACTGTTAAGCCGAAAGGAGTATGGCTAACTTGCCTGTAAAGGGTGCACCACCGCGCAAAGGGTATTATGGCGGGAAAGAAAACATATTCATGCCAGGCATGCTCCGACCGACACCTTGCATTACCCACGCTACTCCCACTCACAGTGGTCGCGCTACAAGATTTAACAATCAATCAATCAATCAATCAATCAATCAATCAATCAATCAATCAATCAATCAATCAATCAATCAATCAATCAATCAATCAATCAATCAATCAATCAATCAATCAATCAATCAATCAATCAATCAATCAATCAATCAATCAATCAATCAATCAATCAATCAATCAATCAATCAATCAATCAATCAATCAATCAATCAATCAATCAATCAATCAATCAATCAATTAATTAATCAATCAATCAACCTTTATTTTCGGTGCCCAGGAACAAGCCTAAGGTTTTGGTGCTGGCACACCATATACAAAACATTAATAAAGTAAACGTAGAACATCATGAGCACTGACTCCACTCTCGAAAGGGAACCGTAGAGGGCTTGAAAGCCTACAGGCCAAAATACTACGAATCTGTCTTGGGGTTCCGAAGACCACATCCACTGTGGGAACCATGACAGAAAGTAGACGTCTTCCGTTCCCTACTCTGCAGGCACTGGAGCTATGTCGAACGCAACTGCGCATTGTAACCAGACAGCGTGGGCACCCACTAGCAGCGGTATATGTGTCCAGGGCGCAGGAGGTCCTACCCCCACATTTCCAGGCCCCAGCCCCTTTTCTTCACCCACCGTGGATGTTCCCTCCCATGAAGATCACGACCACTGTTCCTGGCTTCAAGCGAAAAGCACCCATGCCGGCCCCAGCTTTGAAATTTTTTGCCTTGGAGCTCATTAATACTTACTATAGAGCCCATACGCGTGTGTACACGGATGGATCAGTGACGGGTACCTCTTCGGCGATTGGGATTTGGATTCCCTCGTCGCGAACCACCATTAGCGTCCCACTTAGCCACAAGACGTCAACGATGGCTACCGAGCTCGCTGGGCTGCGGGCTGCTTTTCACTACATCCTAAAGCCGCCACCCACTAAATGGGCTTTTTTCACTGATTCCCGGTCTGCTCTAGTGTACTTAAGATCACTGCCGAAAGATCAGATGACATGGGAGATACATCATCTGCACCTCCAAGCAACACAACAGCGACACAGCGTCGAACTGCAATGGCTTCCTGCTCACTGAGGAGTCGCCGGAAATGTTGCAGCTGATACTGCAGCCTCTTCGGCCCACAGCCTCTGTGTTCCACCGCTGCCCGTTTCTTTTACAAGAAAGGATGCGGCAACCCTCGCTCATTCCATTGCCTGGAGATCACAGCGGTTCATTTGGACCGACAAGAATCGCCAGTACACGCCTCTGCATACCATTGACCCTAAATGCAGCTTCAAGATGCCTCCTGGGCTCAGCAAGCGTGAGGAAGCGGTAGTGCACCGCCTTCGTCTCAACGTGGCGTACACACGGCATTTCCTCAGCAAAATTCAACAGGACATTTCACCACTCTGTCCAACATGCCATGTAACAGAAGACATCAAACATGTCATCTGTACCTGTCGAAACTTTACAGTGCCAAGGCAGACTCTCCAAACATCTCTGTGTATACCACACCACGCAGGCCTTGAACTAAGGGCAGTTATGGGCCCTTGGTCGGACCCACGCCAGGCCGTACGGGCTACCAAAGCTCTGCTCGTGTTCTTGCGTAGCACTGGCCTGGAACAAGTGCTGTGATGAACTTAACTTCCAAACTCTGTGTATGTGCTTGAACACTTGTTTGCATTACCTCGTTATTTATTTATTTATTTATTTATTTATTTATTTATTTATTTATTTATTTATTTATTTATTTATTTATTTATTTATTTATTTATTTATTTATTTATTTATTTATTTATTTATTTATTTATTTATTTATTTATTTATTTATTTATTTATTTATTTCAGTTCACAGACTCTCATGTTTTCGTTCCCTCATATGGCGTAGCATGCTAAGCGATATGGCTCGGCTAACCTCGCTTTCACCATTAAATGCATTCTCTCTCTCTCTCTCTCTCTCATGCCACAACACACAAAATCCTCGATATGACACAAACACTAAAGTAAATATACTTACAGAAATTCCGAAAAAAAACAGTGTTGCAAGCTATGGCACTCGGCCAGCGAAACGTTCAAGGCACTTGAGAAAAGGAAATATACAACAAAATACACAGTGCATATGATAGAGACAGAGTGTACATATAAAACGAGAGTTTGATTTTTGAAAAGTTGCACTGCAATAAAGTATTACCGTAAAACGAGCAATGTCTTCGTGATGTCCCATCTTGTAGAGACATACAACAAACACAGCAACACGTTTGACAGAAAAATAGCAAAAAAACAATGGCAGGAGTATAGACATAAATGATCAGACCAACAAATCGCAGAGATAATGAAAATGATGAATGAATCAACCAATTCATTGTTTAATAGTGTGTCCAGGAACGATGTGCTGGTGCGGAAATAAAAGTGCATATCTCAGAAAAATATAGAAAATAGCATTGTTTAGTATGAACGAGAATGAGACACTTTGAAATACACACACGCCGACACACGCACACGACCCGCGCACATATGCAAACAAGGCATTGCAAACACTGCATAGCAACAAGACACTGCAGCCTGCTCTGGAGACTAATAATAATAATAATCAATCAATCAATCAATCAATCAATCAATCAATCAATCAATCAATCAATCATTTATTTGCGTGCCCAGGAACAGCCGGGGGGGCCTTTGTGCTGGCGCACAAAAGCGCACAATAATAATAATAATAATAATAATAATCAATCAATCAATCAATCAATCAACCTTTATTTTCGGTGCCCAGGAACAACCCTAGGGTCTTGGTACTGGTACACCATACAAAAAAAAAACACTACAATTAAGACAAGACAACATACACAAACTATATGTATGACATAAACAATAAAGTAAAAATAGTTACAGAAATCTTAGAAAGCAAAAAAGGAAAAAAAAAAAAAGAACAGACAGTCAAAAAAGAAAAGGCAGGCTTAGTGTTGCAAGCCATGCCACTCGGCCAGCAAAACGTTCAGTAGATGTGAAAAATAGGAACTATACAAGCAAATATTGAATCAACATGACATAGAGTATACGTATATAGCCAAGGTTTTCTAACAACATATTAGGAAGTTCCAAAAAAAAAAAGGGGGAAAAGCTTCAGCATTACCAACACTGACACTAAAAACGTACAAATATTCAAGCAACACAAAACAAGAAAAAGTGAAAAGCAAGCAAGAACAGTTTGCACATAATACATAGGGTACATAAATTTGGAATGACATAAAGGACTTAAGCTACAACAGTTTTCAACTCATTAGAGAACAAAGTAAAGGAGCTCTGGAATATATCAAGCCGAACGGAATATTCATTATATGCACATTGTATTCGGCAGATGGACGAGCGTCGGCTATTTAAAGCAACTGGTCTGAAAGCTGGAAATTTTCTGAAAAGTTTATTTGGCAAATTGACATTGATAAGTGTAACCAAATCGTCACACAAAATATTACCATGAAGAAGTTTATAGAGAAAGATAATATCAGCTCGCATTCGTCGACACCGAAGGGAAGGAATGCTTTTCAGAAGAGACATGATGCCGTTTGCGTCGTCTTGCACATGACGGAAGCGGTGCTTAAAGATAGAAAGGAACTTATTTTGAACCCTTTCGATACGGTCACTATTGGACTTGCAAGTTCCATTCCAGACAACAGACCCGTATTCAAGAAGAGGTAAGCAGAGAGCCGAATACAACTTTAAGAAAGGAAGCGGACCTTTAAACTCTCTAGAATACCTGCAAACAGCACCCAGACAATAATAATAATAATAATAATAATAATAATAATAATAATAATAATAATAATAATAATAATAATAATAATAATAATAATAATAATAATAATAATAATAATAATAATAATAATAATAATAATAATAATAATCAATCAATCAATCAATCATGTTTATTTACGTGCCCAGGAACAGCCAGAGGCCTGAGTGCTGGCGCACGGATAGTTATATGAAAACAAAATACAAGAAACATATTGCAAGAAACAAACAAGCGACAAGACACACACATATTGAAGTAGCGAAAATTACAAAAATAAAGCACAGGCGGAGCCTGCGTACAGGTAAAAAGAAAAAAGAAGATGCCTTTGTGGCTCAGCTTATTGTAATGAATACACAACAAGCAGAGAACAAAGTTTGACAGTAAGACGACAAAAACAATGACAAGAGTATAGAGACAAATGATAAGACAAGCATGATAAGTAAACAGTTTCAAAAACAGGCAACTATATTGGTTAAACAGAACCGCAGAGAAACCAAATTTCAGCAATAAAAAAAAAGAAAAATGAACGACAGAGATATCATAGATGTTTAACATACTGTGTTCAACAGCGCAGTACGGTAAATTGTAAATAATAATAATAATAATAATAATAATAATAATAATAATAATAATAATCTTTATTTGCGGAAAACCTGCCACCCAGGGCGGGTGATGCCGAAGTTAATCTCTCTCTCTCTCTCTCACACACACACACACACACACACACACGCACGCACACACACACACACACACACACACACACACACACACACACACACACACACACACACAACAATGGCACGGGGGGATAAGCGGGTTGTGGCGTCCATGGGCAGCACTAATGGGACCAGTGGCGCGACATGGCACGCGCAAGGAGTGTGGACTCAGACCTGTCTTTAGGAAGTGGAGTCCGGAGGGCCAGGGATGCAGACTGAAAACTCACAATGCCGGATATGAGCACCGAGACTCGGTAACGGATGGTACGGGCGCGTAGCAGCTCTGGCTGCCCAGTCCGCTTGCTCAGCCGGACAGAGGATGAGGCAGCTGGTGTCACCGAGGGAGCCATCAAGCACCCTGCAGAGTAGGCGGACTCGAGATACGTCACGCGGTTGTTGCAGTGTGTGCCACTTGAGGGTTTTCAGGCGATCCTCATATCCAGGCAGGGGTTTGCGGTGACCGAGGGTGCGAGCAAAGAGGGTACGCGTTGCGCGGCGCTGAATACCCTCAAGTTTGTCGATGAGGTGGCTGTGGTGTGGGGACCACACGGAGGCGCAATACTTGAGCCGCGGTAGCACAAGGGCTGTGTACTTTCGTGCAAGAATTCGGCAGTTACTAAGCCGCCGAGGCAGGTGACTGCCATTGGTGGATTTGGTAAAACGAGGAAAGTATGCCAAAACGAAAATAAGCTAAATGTGGCAACCAAAACTACACGCACTGAGCTTCGTCGCTTTGTGCGTCGCTTTGGTCGTCGCACACGTGCTCTTTCTAGCGACGCTCCGTGCGATTTCCTCCGTTTCCCGCCCCTCGAAACGACGCCATAACCCAAGAGTACATGCATTTTCATGCAAAACCCACGTCGCTTCGAAACGACGCCACTTTTTTGGAGACTTCGGCCCCTGGCAACTTATCGGGTGTGATACGTGTGATACATGTCTGATTAGCGATACGAAATGTCGAACGAGACGGGACGTCAGGCACATGATCTCTGCTGACTAATGAAGGTTCTCAAAAAGTTTAGGCTGTCCCCCGGCGCGCAAAAGCGGAAGTCTTCGGCAGCCTCGCTCCGCCTGCAGTGAAGTAATCGCAAAAAACAGCGGAGGCGGTCATCAGCCCCATCGCCGAAGCTCAGCTATAGAACATTCCAGAGCAGCTACAGAACATTCTAAGGAAGTGTCAACTGCGTACTTGTGCATTGGTTGATGTACGCTCTCCGTATACACGCTGGCCTGAGCGTCCTCTCGACGAAGAAGAAAAGGCTATTGTGTTGTGCTTCTAGGAGGAGATCAGGTCTGTCAAAGCAACGTTACCTAACGCAGATCGGTGAAAAGCACGGAGATCGACGCGTGAGCTTTCGACGAAAGCTTCACTTCTTTAGACTGCCACTGCAAAAGAGCTCAGTGACGGCAGACACGACCGTGGACACCCGGTGACTGTATTCAAGGACCTTTGCGAAGCGGCTCTTAGAAAAGTTAGCAAAGTGTATTGTTGGGCTAGTTGCTAAGTAATTTAGACCTAGTTAGCCGGCGACAAGGAACAAGGGAAATAAAGGCGGCCACAGAGATGGTCACAGACTTTAGTTAGCTCGTTAGCCATATTTCATTGCGTGCGGTGTTGAAACTTTTCAACACTCGTTAGTTTCTTTATTTTATAACGTAGCCAGACGAGCTTGTCAAGAGTTTTTTGTGATCTACCTTCATTCCGTTTAAACTCTGCCTTGCCCGTTGCCTGTCACGTTATAAAGATTGCTGTTGAATTCGGGGTTTCGTCTGGTAACCGGCGCAAGATTCATGCTCACAGAATTCACAGAAATAACAGAATTCATACAGAAGAATTCAGAACTCGTGTGAGCCCCTACACACATGCGTACGCGCGTGCGCGTCTACAACTAGACATGTGACTCATTTTATCTCGAATCAGGCGACCAGCGCTTAATTATTGCTGGCTGGAGTCATCGGCGTTAATGCTGCGAACGCCGTCGCGTGAACTGTGAACGAGCGCGCGATCCATTGAGCCGGTACCGGGTTCTGTTAAAGGTCCCCTGCGGGCAGACGCCTCGCCGGGAGTCAAGGCCGGCGTGGGCGCGCTGGCCCCCGGGTGCCGAAGAGGTGCCGCACGCGCGGCCGCCGCCGCCACCGGACAGGAGCCGCGGCGGCACGCGCCCGGCGCGGGGGAGGCTGCTGTCCTGGCCGGCAGCTGCCGCTTCGAGCGCCACCGGCAGGTGCCCATTCATCGTGGCCGCCGGGACGCGGCGCCTTATCGGCCCTTGATTAGACGCCGTGATGTGCGCTGCCCACCCGGCGGAGGACGCCCTTGCATCACGCCGCCTAGTACGAACACCAGCAGGCCCGCGTGCGAGCTTTCGTGCGCCCGCGGCCGGCTGACCCCTGGCTGGGGAGGGAGCTATTAAGCGGGAAGAGCCGTGCTTCACGTCCAATTCCATTTAGGCAAACTTTCCGAACGCTGTAAGCTGGCACAGGTAGGCAAGGAGGGGAACCGAAGCCAGACGCGTTCTCCGCCTATGAGACGAGGCGGATTATTCATGGATTACCAGGGTGACGCAGACCCATAAACATTCGCTCATAGCACTCCAACACCTACATACAAGGGTCAGTTTGATCGGACGCCTATTAGGTCACGGGTTCTCTATACTGGATGTGCTGCGGACCACTTATGGACTGCCAAACTGTAGAGGGGAATCTACAAGGGGCGAAGTGAGAAGATGCTCAAGTTCGCTTGCATGTTCCGCCGCGGCCTAAATTTCGCCACTCGGACAATTGTTTCATATGCGTGGGTATGGATTCCTAACTCAGCGTCCGCGTCCTGTACACAAGCCAATTTAGTCGTGCAGGTTGTGCAAGGAAGACTCAATGCTTTGGAGCAAATCCAGCTTTTTGTTTGAATTGCCGCATGGTTTGAAGAGAGGGGAACGTGCGGGAGCGAATCACACCTGACTGATACACCGTGTGTATATGGATGATTTTCTCTGAGTTTCTCGTAACCACCGCCAAGCTGCCTTGCATTGACCCTTAATATGGAAGGTATCCTCTTCCTCCCCCCCCTCCCCCACACACACCCTTAGCATAAAAATTATAAAATTTTCCGGCCGCCCAGGCTCCATCTTGTATTCACTTCTGTTGTAACATACAGGATGAATACTTACTATGTCGCTAGGGGCGCTGAACTAGAGCCAGCACTTGGACGTGCTTCATCAATTTACATGTTTACAAAGGAAAAACAACTCCCATTCTTTTATATACTTGTAATTTTATTGGGAGGGGGGAGGGGATTGTGTACTTACTCAAGCAGCACCTGATCTATATAGTGCGCCATTAGAGTGAAGTGCTCAGAATAATTTCACCTCCTGGGAATCTTTAACGTGCACCGATATCACTACACACGGGCTTTCTCTTTTTCGCCACCATCAGAAAAACAGCCACCACGGCCGGGATCGAGCCCGCGTCCTTTGGCTCAGCAGCCCTGCGCCGGCAGCCACTAAGCCGCCGAGGCAGGTGACTGCCATTGGTGGATTTGGTGATACGAGGAAAGTATGCCAAAACGAAAATAAGCTAAATATAGATGGGGGGAGGGGGGTGCTAATAACTGTTTAATTTCGAGAAGCGCAGAGTAAAATATGTTTTGAGAGGAGGTTGAGAGCAATGGATCAACGAAGGTGGGCAGTTAAGGTTTTTAGGTACCTATACTTGAAAAGCGTGGACACGCAGACTAGGAAGACTAGAAGGTTAAGGAAGACTAGAAGGCTCACGATGAAATACGGAAAGAACAGTGGAGAATCCAAAACAGCCAAGGTAACCAAAAAAGAGGCAAGAGAGATAGAAACGAATAAATGGAGAGAAAAAAGGGAATCTAAAACGTCGTTAGAGATTTACAGGGCTGAGAAACTGAACACCAGAAAGGAAAATTTCTGCGATAATTCCCTGGGCAGTGCTTTGCTTTTTGAGGCTAGAGCAGGTTGCTTGCGAACTAAGAGCTCTGTGGGGAAGTATTCACAAAATGATGGGGTACGCGTGGTCTGCGGCAAAGAAACAGAAACTATGCGGCACATAGTATTAGAGTGTGAGGGTATCCATCCAAATCTACATAAGGGAAATATTCCGCTTCCAGAAGCCCTAGGATTTAAGGGTAGCACCGAGGAAGTTAACTGCAAGTCTGTCAAGGCGACGAAAAGATTAGAATGCTGGTGGACGAAAAGCAGAGAGGGGAATATTGCCTAGGACAGTTACCACCTGTAACAGGACAAAAAAAAGTATTTTGTGCCTAATAAGTTTTTTGTGCCTGCCCTAAGCACCGCTAGTATTAAACCAAGACAAAGGGGAAACCAATAGCAATCATCAATCATCATCATTTAGAAAACAGTGCCTGGCCACCCCTCGTTTCATTGGCTTTGAGTGCACTGACTGGAAAGTTAGAATAAGTTTCTGGCTAAGTGTATCGTACTCCCAACAAACGTGAACGGGTGAAAAAAAAGAACGTGAGGTCGAGTAACCTCATTGGCTATTCATTTGTAGTTTCATGTGTAAACACAACTGCGGCGAAGCATTGCCGTAAATGTGACGGGGCATTGGTCACCGCGTATGTAAAACTATCGCGGACATAGTATACAACCAAGGATAACGAGAAAATCATCTGCAAATCTGCAAATCTCGACCGCAGCCGACCCATCAAGGCGAGGGATTAGGTGCGTGTGTGTGTGTGTGTGTGTGTGTGTATGTGTGTGTGTATGTGTGTGTGTGTGTGTGTGTGTATGTGTGTGTGTGTGTGCGTGTGTGCGTGCGTGTGTGTGCGTGTGCGTGTGCGTGTGTTCATTAACCCAATGCTTTGTCAGGAAAGTTTTCTTCACCCGGTCCCCCCCCCCCCCCCCCAGTTGGTGCACAAAAAAGAGGGGTCAAACAAAGCGACACGAATTCTACAAGGAATGCTTCCCACAAAACATGCGCTATTGCCTGCTTTCGTAGCTCATGTGCGAAAGGAATTCGGGTACTACAAAGAGGCCGCAGCAAAGATCCATAGCCCTCCAGGTGTACCGCGCAAGACTTTATCGACGCCGAAAGATTTGTGTACGCAAGCTGGGACCAAACTGATTCCGTCCTTAACGGGTTGAACTGAGGAGGGGAAAAAACAAGACAAAGCAACTCAACTTTCACGCACTGCAGCAGGTTTCCCGGAGAGCGGATCTCTGTGGCGAGCATGCTTGCTCGGCTGCTCACGACTCCGGGCTCACGACCCGTCTCACCTCCTGGTTGGCTCCCTTCCCTTCGTGAGCGCACGCCAGACACCAGGCTGCGATTAGGGCCGACCGTTTCATCTGCGGGGCTTTCCCCAAAGGTCGTGTGCCTCGCGCGCGGCGCAGCTGGAGGCATTCCCCAAGCGGCACACGCGCGCATGCACGGCGCAGGCAGGGGCATCGCTCGGGCTCCAAAACAGAATTACCAATTATCGATCACCGAACGTGATGCCAGGCACCCAGCACCATATATCTGGCAACAACAACAAAAAAAGAGGCAAAGAAATGTTCGACAGTTGGATAAGGGCGATGTGCAAGGCGGTGTTGCTTGAGAACAAAAATGTATTTCTCAATCATTCGTTAACACACATGTAGTGAAATAGACAGAGTCCTCTCAAGCACCGCATCGGCGGCATCAGGGCATGGAAAGCGAAGCATTGGGACTGCGCACCTGCGCAACCTTGCGTACGTAATTGTCACTGGCAGTCACTGGCAAAGCGTTCAAAAAATGTTACCGTGCAAAAATGCAAACATCCCTGGCCATTCGAGTGGGTATATTGGTATTCATGAACTCAGCCTTTAACCTGTGGTTACGTTCATGTCGAACCTGATTACATGCCAAGCAACGTCAAACTCATTTTACGTTGAGCTGCAAGTACAAGTTTTCGACGTCGCCTCCCCTCTCACACCTTCCCTTTTCTTCGTACCGAAGGCCTTTGTACAACGCATTCGCTAGGTCCATATTCGGTCAGAAACATGAAGCGCAGTGGTTTCATGCAAGATCCGCATTCTGGAGACCTTGGATTCGATTCCTATCCAGTTGCAAATTTTCCGAAATTGCTATTCGACTCAATTGACTCAATTGCTTTTTTTTGTATATATGTCCCTTCTTATTCTTGCCCATGTGCTATATATTTATGTAAGCCCTATACCCTATCCCCCTATTCCTATGTACTCTTTCCTCCCTATCCCACCTCCACTACACCAGCAGGCGTTCCGGTGTCCGCCCCTAGGCGAGACAATTTACGCCTGTTGGTGGACCTTCCTTTCTTTCTATTGTACAATAAATACATACATGCATTGCTTTTCTTTTTTCTTTTTTGCATCCTCGGCCGTTTTTTGTGCCTTTCGCTCTACGGACGCCGGACGGCAACTTTTATGCTCAATGAGACAATTAATGCTTTCGCATTAAGAAAAAAAGATGCCAGCGTCGTGGCATCACGACCGCTTGGTCTCGTTGATAGCAGCTGCGGCCGCACACCGGTGGCGAAATATGGACCAGACAAAGTACGAACACCGTCAGTGATCGCTTACTCCACTGACTTTCCCAGTATGCCGGTGCAGCCAAGGCTGAATAGCAATGCGAGAGAGAACTATTGGCTTCTAAAACGCAGGAAGATTTACCACTGTGCTTCCTCAATCTCAGAAAGACCAAATTCAGGGGCATAAGAACAAAATAGACTCGGTACATATTTAGGAATGCGAGTGCATCTCATGGCTCTCCCTAGCGAACTTGAGCCTATGCCTGATGCACACGCCTGGATCCAACTTTAGAAGCTTATAATACGGCGTCTTAAAGGCGATTGTCTTTCTTGGGCTACGCAGACGAAAATTTTGGTCTGTCCGTCTCTCTGTCTGCCTGTCCGTCCGTCCGTCCGTCCACCCGTTCGTCCGTCCGTCCGTGCGTCCGTCCATCTGTCTGTCTGTCTGTCTGTCTGTCTGGCCGGCCGGCCGGCCGTCCGTCCGTCCGTCCGTCCGTCCATCTGTCTGTCTGTCTGTCTGTCTATTCAGCCTGGCCAAAAGTTAAAATTCTTGAACAATAAGTTTTATTAGCAAAACCTTTCCAAAGTACTAAACCTGGAAGCGTACTTCATGCTTGTCAACATTGTTCAGCAAAAAGAAAGCATGGGGCATATCGAGTCAAACCATAAATAACTAAGTTATACTAGCAATGTTTTTATTTTAAATTAAGAATATATGTGGGCTTAATTTTTACGATAACAAATCAAGGAACGCGTTCAAAACAATGTTTTGAACTTAAAATAGAAGAAGTGCTCGCGCTCAAGCTTCGAGGCCGAGGTTGTAGCTCGAGCCACAATAGAAACAAAAGCTCCAACGAATGGCGCGCGAGCAGTGTGAACGTAGGAAAGCTGAATTGAATTGAGTTATCGCCTCTATCGCGGCAGGACCAAGACGGGAGGGGAGAGCGAGAGAGCTTAGCGGGAGAGAGGAGAGGCAGCTACGTGGCAGCGGCGGAAGAAGACTGTTGTCCTTCGACATTTGCAGTGAAGCGAGCAGATGCGCTTCCAATTATTCACACGCCTTTCGAACCCCCTACGTTTCGCGTGCTAACCGTCTCAGTGGCCACGTTCGTGAGCATTAGCACCGGCATCGGCTGCCTGTCATCCCGTTTGGTGTCCACCAGTATCGGTATTACGTCGCCGTTAATCCCGATGCATCCTGCTTATGCCGCCTACCCAACCCTGCACTTCCGCCACATTCCATTTTACGCTTGGGCGCCAGGGTTTCCTCAGAAAGGCTGCTGGCAGTTCGCGAAGGCAGCGCCGCTGCTGCCAGCTCGGCCTGACTTCACCTTCTGTCCCTCTCTGTGGCAATCACGAACCACGTTATTGGCTTCAGTATCCACACCAGTGGTACATACCCAATGGTAGGCAAACCGCGCCTCGGGCAGCTAAAGGAAGGGGAGGAGGTGGGTGAGAATCGCATACGCGAAGAAATGAATACAGTATAGAGCTCTGGTGTTTGCAGTTCACCCCAACTACTTCCTCTGGTTATACTAATTCCGTGGATGTTACCTCTTGGGATGCTGAACCACCAGCGCTTTGGGTGTTATCTGCATGGCACTAATTCAGCACCATTTTAATGTCCTTCGCTAAGTATAACATCTAACTAGGATGGTTTTATTCCTTCCTGCACCTTCATTTGTTTGTTTATTTATTTATTCCTGCACCTTCACAGATATCCTCGTGCACAGCCGACCAAAGACCACCCCACATTCCATTTTCCGTACCATTTGGTTCAGCACTTCTCGAAGCAGCATCAACGAAACCGCCAAGCACTGGGAGGAAAGGGGGCCGCAGGAAAGCCGCCCCTGGCTAGCGTATACGCGCTGCCCTTTCCTCCGCTACTCGATCGCAGCGCACGCAGGCACAAAAAAATTGAAGACGACCGAGTCACCTGCGCCGAGCGCATGCGCACGCAGCGAGCCTCGTGCGCGCGGGGCCCGTACCGTTCTCATGCGTTTGCGTCACGATGGGTGGTTTGGGTTACGGCAGATCAGGGCAGCTGCCGGGCCGGGACGCGCGCCCACGGCCAGCAGGCGGGCTACAGGGCCACCTGCCCCGGCAATTTGGGGCCGCAGCCCGAAGCGGGCGCGCGCCTGTCTCGCGCCCCTGCACGCTTCGCCGCAGTGATGGCGGGCCTCGGACACCCCGCGGGGGGTGGGGGGCTTGCTCATCCTGCTGATGTCATCTCGCACTGGCCAGCCCCGCGCGCCGTTATTTTTAGCGGCAAGCAGCCGCCCGGAACGAGGGAGAGCGAGTAAACGAGGAAACCCGTTGCGCGTTTACGCCGGCAGGTTTTTGCGTGTTCACGCTTTTACGGGGCCCTCCCCCCCTCGTCCGGCCATGTTCAAACCCATCCAGTGCGTGAACTTTAGGGCACCCCGTGTATGTGCTCCGTTCGCCCCTTGCTCGGTCAAGAGATGGCTGGCCTCGAGTCGTCAGTTTGATGCCTCGACGACAGGTGTGATGGCCCCGTGTCGAACGTTTTGTTACCCCCCCCCCCCCCCCCTTTCACATCTGTCCCTGCACGTCGTTCTTAGAACGCTGCTCCTTTCCTTCAAACAAGCTTTATCTAGTGTACAACGGCCGCTTTACACCCTGTTTTGCCTGGAACATATTCGGACAATAAAATGCACGCTTTCCATAATAGAAGAAACATGCAATTAGATGTGGCGGCGAAAAGCCGATACTGGTGGGCAACAAATGGAACAACAGGCAGCCACCGTTGCTGCTAAAGCGATCAGACGTGACCTTTGAGACGGTTGGAGCACAAAACACGGTTGGAACGGTGTGCGAGCGGAGTGCGAGAAACGCCGTGTTGCAGGATTTTTCAAGCAGGAGCTAAACCTGCGCAGTGCGCCCAGCCTCATGTTCCCCAGGGAGGGGGACGAGACCGACTGCTAAAGATTCACCAATGAATCTTAAATTTTTTTTGTCGCCGCTGCACACAAAATCGTTATCAGCGAATCCCACAAGGAAGGGTGTTCTGACGGTAAAACACTCCGTGACATTGCTCCAAGTTACGCGTGTATGTATGCAACTAACCAAACTTACCCCAACTGTCAGCCACACCTGGCCCCTAGATCGACGGGAACCGTTTTTGCCTACAAGCCCATTTCGCTCCACGTGGGAATCGACCACTGACATTCCCCATTTTATGTGGACTTGACGCGGTCTCCAGCGTTCTCGACAGCGAGTATTAAGCAGTGTGGTACTCAACCCCGGGCCGGCCGCCGACTACAGATGCTGGTACTTCGGGAAGTTTACCACCGTATCCTTTTAAACTTCATCCCTGAGGGACTACCCGTTTCAGTACATTTAGCCTCACTAACCCCTACCGTTTAAACTGCAGAGAAAATTCTCGGAATAAAAAAAAAACGGAGCAGCTTCCCTGACTTACGTCGCGAACGTTGATGTTAACAGCTAAGCTGTTTGGCGTTTCTTAATCGCAAGGATAAGCTTCATAGAACTTTGAAAGCCAGCAGATCGATTCCCGTTCGGGCCTGTTCACGCGCCAACTCTCGCTGGCGCTCCCGGCGGTCGGCTTCTTCTTCCGGAGATCGTGCGACTCTGCCCATTCCGAACATTCAAGAAACGTCCGCCAAGCGCACTCGTCTATATATGCGCACTCACACGAATAATCTCTTGGACGCGCGCTCTCCTGTTAGAAGGCTCCTCTCCTCCTCTACTTGACTCCGCCAACCTGCTCTTGGCTCACGCTCCCCCTCTCCTGACTACACTGCACGTGTGCTTGGCGATTGCTCTTTCTCCCCCAACAACGCTGCACGTGTGCTTGCCGCTTGCTCTCCCTTTCGCCAGGCTATTCCCTCTCCACTTCGCTGCGCCCGCGTTACCACACCTCGTCCCATGAAAGCGTCGACCAAGAACAGCTCCGCAGTTAAAAGCTAAACACCCCAAAATTGGTGTTCTGGATGTGTGCAACACCTCGTCCCGGAGTGTGCAAGTGGCTGAGATATAGACATTCTAAAACACTCTTATGTGCATTGTAAACTTTCCAGTGGGAATAATGTAGGCACAGCTAGACTTATGACATCATGTTCACGCTGTTGCGACCGTGTCATCCCAGCGCTGACACCAGTTGTTGCGACCGAGCGGGGGCACCCGATCCTTTCTCCGTGGCCTCCAACATACGATGGGTAGCGTGTAGGAAGCGAGCGGCCAGCCGGTGTTGCAGCCGTGAAGAAGTCCAGAGCAGTAGGATAACGTAACTGTTTACTTCATAGCGAGAGGTGAGCCGAAGCCAAAAAAACGTACAATGCCCCGACGGGCGAGGTTACAATACAGGACACGAGCAGAGCGACCGCATGGATTCGCTGCTCAGGCAGGAATGAATATCAGCGTTTGTGCTGCTTCTTTTATACCCAAAAAACGCCCCCAAGAGTAACACGCCACGAAATCACAGACACACACACGTGTCCATAGTTCGCGAGTCATGGCTTCGCCCCTCGTGGCGTCCGAGAGAGGGGAGAGAGTGTCCTTGAAAGGTGCCGGGGTCGCTATCAACTCTGATCGCGCTGATAGCGAAACGTCTAAGCCGGGAAGGTCAAGCAGGTGCCTGAAGGGTGTGGCGCTGGCAGCTGCCGGTGGCACGTGGCAAAGCGAGGTGACTGACCCGGCATGTCGAGACACGAAAGTACGATTCACCGACACGCGGGCGCACATGGTCGATTCCCACGTGGTCGCTGATGCGGGAAACACGTGTTGCTGGCCGATTCGTAACAGCTTCTCCGCCGGGGGTCCGAGATCCCGATGGATAAGGGTTTTCAACCGTTTTCCGGAGGGATGCTTTTGCAGTGAAGTGCTCAGCAGACGCTCGACTCCAGGCCTGGGCTGTACGACACCGTGCTGGAGCTTCACATGGCCGATCACTGGACGAGTAGTGGCTTCCCAAGAACGTCTCTGGATTGGTCAGGCAAGCAACAGAACAACACAGCAAGACACAACCGCATCGCCGGCAAGTGCGAAGACAAATCCACACTGAAGATCTACCAGGCTTTTAGTTGCGAAAAAATACGCTAATAACTAACTACACTAGTTATATTTTAGCCCAGCAGTACTTTAGACAAGTGCACAAACCTGAAAGGTGACATTTCGCGTGATTGGAAATGTCCCACACAAAAAAACGTAATCGTAAAGGGCGAAACCTGCTTCAGGAAAAACAAAGAAATTTGAGAAAGTCAAGCGTCAACAGGCCACTTCTCGCGCTGAGAGCTGCGATTGGAGCTCTCGTCAATGCCCCGAGTTTTTCCCCTCCTGTACCGCACTTTAGTTGTAGCCGTTCTCTTAACGCTGCTGTGACCGTGTGAAATGACACCGGTCGTCTTGTTCGACAAAGTTTGAGCGCGCGGAGGAGCGAGCGGGATTTTCCCCCGTTCGTACGTTATGCGCGCACTGCTTCTAGGCGGCGTTCCCTCGGCGCGATGCGAGCTCACGGCTTTGCTCGCACTGAAACATGCGCCACAATTACGCGCTGAAGTTTTTGCTACCTCCTCGTTGCTCGCATTTTTACTAACGCGTTTGGCAAGCAAACGCCGGAACGCGTTTGCGTTCTCTCCTGTAGGCTGGTCGGTTCCCGACTTCGGTTCAGCCACAGGCGACACCGGAACCTCAACTAGCTCAGCTGATGTTGGCCTATCGACGGGAGCATTAGCTGGGAGTGAAACGGGCACGACGAGCCCATTAGACACCTTGCAGTTCCCAACAGTCACTACCTCGTCGTCCCTCGCGCTTTCAGCGACAACCTCGGCACGCGAAGACCGAAGCGTGCTTCCGTTCTCCTTTCTCACTGCCAGAACTACACTACAACTAGGCTGCCCTGTCTCAAAAGACGGCTGAGTTGCCCGCGAACTGCGCGCGTTCGGGTCGACAGCCGTTTTCAAGGGTTCCCGTGATCTAGCGCACTTCGAACATGTCGATGAAACATCTCCGCTCAGCGTAGGGGCTTTACACACAGTGTACTTACGCTGCCCCCCATCGCGAGCCTCTGGAAATGCCCAATCATCAATTTCTGTCTGAGTTTCGCCATTCCTCACAGAGGTGGCGACCCTTTCGTTACTTGAGCTCTTCGCAGCGAGCCCCGCTGGTTCTTTCCTCGGCAGTTTCTCAAAATTGTACCCCTTTTCCCTTAACAGCTGATCCGACCTGTTCGAGAATAGGTACCTGTATTCCGGAAGAAGTTGTGGGGATACTGCTGCCTGCGTCACAAGTTCACCAAACGGACCTCCGATGCTGACCTTAGCAATCGGCAGACGAACGTTTCGTGCACCTACGGCTGGCTTCACCCAAACACACTGCCCTGTTAGCTGATCCGGTTCAACGTACGAAGGGTGGACCATGTCTACCGTCGCCGCGGAGTCACGAAGAACTCGGCACGGTTTACCATTGACGACTAGCTCCCGTACGTACGGCTCTAGAAACTGCCTGCTGTCCTCACTCTGATCTAGTACGTGAAAGACTAGTTTTCCCTTCTTACAACTGGCAGCAAAATGTCCCGTCTCGCCGCAGTTGTAACATGCAGCCTGTCGGCGCGCCTCGAAAGCTTTCTTTCTGCGCTGGTCCTCAGCGTCTGCTGCTCTCTCTTTGTTATCGTGGCCAGTTTCTCTATCCACGAGAACGACTTCGCTTGCCCCACCGTCTTCCCGGGGAGCTCTGCCTTTCGGCCCTGACTTATCAGGCCTCGGCCTGAACTCTTTGTGGCCGTCTCTCGGCCCCTGCGCACTTCGACGTGCGACGAACTCGTCGGCTAGCTGAGCTGCCTGATCCACAGTTCTTACCCCTGGCCTATCTTGCACCCAGAGTCTCAGGTTCTCTGGTAGACGGCGGTAAAACTGCTCAAGACCGAAGCACTCAACTACCTTGTCGTGCTCTCCGAAAGCTTCTGCCTCTTTGAGCCACTCTTCCATATTGGCCTTAAGCTTGTAGGCGAACTCCGAGTACGACTCGCCTCTAGCTTTTTCGGCTTCCCGGAACTTCTGGCGAAACGCCTCTGCTGACAGCCTGTACTTACGTAGGAGGCTCGACTTGACTTTTTGGTAGTCCTCTGCCTCCTCCTTTGGCAAGCGGGCCATCACGTCGGATGCCTCACCTGGCAAAAGCGTAAGCAGCTTTTGCGGCCATGAGTCTCGGCTAAACTGGGCCCTCTCACACGTACGCTCGAAGTTGACCAAAAAAAGACCGATGTCTTCTCCTACCTTGTAGGGTCGCATTAGGTCACACATTCGCAACGTAGGTCGCTCAGTCGCCGCAGACTGCACGCTGCTGCCACTCTGACGTCTAGGTCGAGACGCCTCGACGTCTAAACGCTTCATTTCCCGCTCATGCTGTCGCTCCCGTTCCTTCTCCTCGCGTTCCTGTTCTCGCTTTCTATCTTCGCGTTCCTGTTTCTGCCTCTCGAGCTCCTGTTCTCGCTTTTTCTCCTCGCGTTCCTCACGCTGGCGCTCAGCCTCTGCAGCCTGACGTTTAGCGGTCTCCCTGTCATTGATCGTCTCAATGCACTCGGACAGTTCGTCATCGTCAGCCCCAACAGCGAGTATGGCCTCTATCAGCTCTGGCTTTCTCAGCGCGTCCGTAACATCCAAGCGCAACTCTTTTGCAAGCTCCAACAACTGCGGTTTTTTCAACGCTTTCAAATTCATGGCCGGTCTAGAGTACTGCTTTACCACTGTTCCAAAAAAAATTGTTTTGCGCGAATAACCCACGCGACAAAAACAGACGCCCTACCAGCTATCCTCAGAAGCCTGGTAAAACTCAGTGAAGAAAAGTCCCGCACTCACCCTTGACCGCCGTGAATACTGCGAAGTCTGAAGCCGCCTTGACGTCCGTGGTGTTGGGTCTCACACCGCTGGCTCCAGGTGTCACGAAGTTGTCATCCGACCGCTGCCAACCAGTTGTTGCGACCGTGAAGGACGACTGCAGCCGGGAAGGGGTCCAGACGCTGATAGGCTAACGTAACTGTTTACTTCATAGCGAGAGGTGAGCCGAAGCCAAAAAAACGTACAATGCCCCGACGGGCGAGGTTACAATACAGGACACGAGCAGAGCGACCGCATGGATTCGCTGCTCAGGCAGGAATGAATATCAGCGTTTGTGCTGCTTCTTTTATACCCAAAAAACGCCCCCAAGAGTAACACGCCACGAAATCACAGACACACACACGTGTCCATAGTTCGCGAGTCATGGCTTCGCCCCTCGTGGCGTCCGAGAGAGGGGAGAGAGTGTCCTTGAAAGGTGCCGGGGTCGCTATCAACTCTGATCGCGCTGATAGCGAAACGTCTAAGCCGGGAAGGTCAAGCAGGTGCCTGAAGGGTGTGGCGCTGGCAGCTGCCGGTGGCACGTGGCAAAGCGAGGTGACTGACCCGGCATGTCGAGACACGAAAGTACGATTCACCGACACGCGGGCGCACATGGTCGATTCCCACGTGGTCGCTGATGCGGGAAACACGTGTTGCTGGCCGATTCGTAACAACGCTAACTCGCGCTGATGAAATCTCCCCACGAAAAAAATAGCGGCAGCAATGATTCAACAATACAGGATTTTAAATGTTGCTTCCACGTGGAGATTGCGAAAATAATTGCTTGGTATCAACATTAGCTTTGCTTGTTTTTATAGTTCTGCTTAGTTTTTTTTTTTTTTCCATTTAAGCCCGGTATCGAGCTTTGTAAAGGGCTCCTTTCTGCACCGCCAGAACCTCCCGCAACGAGAGTGATGAAAAGTTGTACAATCCTTTACGTTTATCTCTGATGGTTCCAGTAGGTAACGTTGTGTGGCTGATGACCGGTTCCCGATCAGTCGCCCTGTTAGCCACAGATAGCTGACAGTATTCGGTCAAACCACCTTTGACCATTCCCTGTTTACATCAACCTGCCCTTCCTGACCCGCTCTTGCCAAGCAGGCTAGAGAGAAAAGTTTGGTATGGAGGTGGCCTGCAATGCCTACGGCTTCAGCAACTCACCTCACGGCCCGTGCCCCCGCCGTACGTCAGATTGCATTCATGAATACGGGGTCAACACCATGACCCCTCATTTTTGTTTCCTTCGGAAATTCGTCGTGATCGGTGTATATAGTTCTGCTCAGGCCGAATTACGAACTTTCGCAAAAAGAAAAAAAATCTCAAGCGTGTGTTCGACTATCCCTAATCACCCCCATTTTAGCCGCGGATAACTGCCGGCATTTTGAAGTGTAGTAATATAAACTCTGATGCATCCCCTTTCACACAATTCCGAAACTACGACGGCAATGCCAACGCGGTGTGCGTCTGCTGCGCGGTGAGCATTTCGACCTTGCATTTGTATTTCATCACGATGGTCTTGCTACCCGCCGCGGTGGCTAAGGCGTTGTGCGGCTGAGCACGAGGACGCGGGTTCGATTCCCGGCCGCGGCGGCCACTTTTCTGATGGAGGCGAAAAGCGAAAACGCCCGTGTGTACGAGATTTCGGCGCAGGTTAAAGATCCCCAGGTGGTCAAAATTACTCCGGAGCCCTCCACTACGGCGCGCCTCATCGCCTGCGTTGCGTCGGCGCGTTAAACCCTATGATCAATCAATCAATTAATCAACGATGGTCTTGCTGCGCTGCACGATTTTTTCCGAAATACTAAAAAAGGTACAGCCGGTGCTCGTATTTAAGCTTACCTAAGCGTAACTTTGTGTGACGAATTAGTATCGTTGTATGGATCTATTTTACAACCACGATTTTCAAGTTGGGATTCGATGTATGCAGTTTCGACTGCATTTGTAAATCTGGCGATCAATCTCGTTATGGCGGACGTTATTACAAGTATTACGAGAGACGCCGGTGCTGCTCTCGGCAGCCTAGACACCTCGTGCCCAGGTGCATTAAGACAAACAGCGCAAGGCACGGATACATCGCGCCAACAGTCTCCTCTCAGCGCCGGCAGGGGAACAAAAAAGCGCTGTGCCGGAGCTATAGCTGTGTAGCTCTTGGGAGCGCGAGAAAGCGCCTTCCCGCCGCAAACAGAGACACACCTTTTGGAACGGCCACGGGAGAGACAAAGCAGGAAGCGTTAGAATTCGGCACGCACGCTGAATGAGCAGCGCTCCTTTCCACCCGTGCTATTGAAACGCCGAGCGCGCGGCATAATCTTCCAGGTAAACTGCGCCAGAGAAGTGCTCCCCAGCACACAAGGTCAGCTACTGATCTCAGCCGCGGCTGCAAGAAAGACCGGGCACGCCGCGAACCTTTTTTCCCGCCTTTTGTCGGCCGGCGACCAGGCTTTTTACGGCCGCCCTCGTCCTGGCTGGGCGCCTTTTTTGTTAGTCAAAGGAAGCGGCGATCATAATTTTAGGCCGCCGATCACCGCTTATTCGCGCCGTTTTATAGCGGCGCTGTCGCGAGGCCCAATTTTTCGAGTGAGACATCAAGAGTCACTGTGCTCGACCTGCAGCGCACCTTTTCTTGGGGCACATTCCACTGTTTGCTTCCCTTTTTCTCTCTTTTTTTTTCTTTTCTTCGGTGCCCCACCGGAGGCTCTGCGGAGCTCCGAAACGGTAGGGAGTGCTAAGGAGTGGCCGTATAAAATTTGTGCCCCACGCAAGCGAAGCGGGAAATGTATGGGTGAATATATTGATTGCCCAGAAACGTCCCAGCGAGGCGAATCTTCGAATACTGCAAAGCATGAAGCACCAAAAGTTCATTCTATGCACGAAGGTTACGACGAGGTTTTGGATTGCGAACGAAGTCACCGAGCCCGGCCGCGAGAGCGACGATGTTTGAGGAATATCGATGGCAGGCACATCTGCTCTGTGTGCTTGGCCTAGTGGCGGCCACCGATGCGCTGTTCCCAAGTCCTCCATTCAGGGCATTGTCCTCGGACCGCTTTTCTCGCCGCGTGAAAGCGTTCTTTGGGCGAAGTTAATTTAAATACATTTAAATGAATGAAAGGTCTCCGACAGCGAATTTCGCCCACTAGTGCTGTGGCAAAGGTGTATAACTTAGCCAGACCACTGCATGCACTCTAAACACGCTCATGTGATTAAGTAATAAAGAATTAACAGTCCAAACTTAATTGGCAACATGCACTTTCGATTTCGATTTATTGATTGTAGGGTTTAACGCACCAACGCTACACAGGCGATGAGGCACGCCGTAGTGGAGGGCTGCGGATTAATTTTGACCTCCTGGGGATCTTTAACGTGCGTCGAAATCTCGAACACACAGGTGTTTTTGCTTTTCGCCATCAGAAATGCGGCCGCTGCGACCAGGAATGGAACCTGCGTCCTTGTGATCAGCAGCACAACGCCATAGCCACTGAGCCCCTACGGTGGCTCAACATACATTTTTACAGCGAGACCCGTGGAAGGGACACTCTGCGGGCTTTATGGCCGCTTTATAGCGTCACTGTGATCGAACTGCGGTTGCGTATACGTTTGTTTACGAAGAGAGTGTGCATGCATGTATCTGAAACGGCTGTGATTCGCGTTCTAATGCATGCGTCTTCAAAAACATTTTACGTCTTTTAACTGCTAAGGTGACACTATAGCCACGCTGACTATCATTTTCTTTATTACTATGCAGCAGTTGTTCTTGGTCATGAATTTGTCGAGGGAACCCTTGTGGGCTTACAAAAATGATTTAGGACTACACATCGAAAACGTTATATTGTAAAGGTAACTTGTTCTTCCACTTACAGTCTCCCATTCACTACTTCGAGTCACGTATTTTGTGCATTTGGCTTTTTCCTACAAATTTAAGGCTGAGAAAATATAAAACGTGCATGCTATACAAGGAAGCCAGAAGAGTTTAAAGAACAAATTTGCCTTGCAGCGAATCAATTTGTACTGCCGAAAATATCCGGCAAAACGAAAAGAAAACGGAGAATGACGGGAGAGGGGGTTGCTAGGGCTTTGCAGACGGTATGCACGAACTTATTTGGTCCTTTGGACTCCCATTTGACCAATGCTGCTATAGATAATTTTCAGTTGTACTTTAAAATAAACGAATTCCGAAGCCATTTCGGCAGGGCCCCAGGGGTTGAAAAAAATGGCCTTAGAACGAATTGTAGTTTAGTTTTTACAATAAATCAGGGTATGTTTGCCCGCAAAAAATAAGGAAAGGAAAAAAGAAAACCTACAAATTTTAGTAATCTCAAAGGTATCCTAAATCCCGATTTGAACTAAGTTCGTGTCGCTTGACTCCAATCTTGATTATACGACGACACACCTGGTAATAATGGCAGCGATATGCATCAGTGCCACTTTGCCTCGATTCCGATTTCGTTGTCAACCCAGAAATCTAGGCGGCGGTCCACATCAGTCGCGGCTCCCGACGTCTCGTTTTTTTCTCCAGGTCTCATCCATCATTTGAATCGTTCCGTTGCAGGTTGCAACAAAAAAAAAAAAAAAAAACAATTATTACCATAGGTAATTAATGATTTATTAGCGATTGATATTAATGATTAGTAAGGTGGATTAAGCTGAACTACAGGTGTAATTAAGATGAGTCAGGGTGAAATTAAATGAATTATGATAGAAAAATAAATAATTGGTTACTGATTGATAGTTAGGATTTTTAAGGTGGGTATTAAGGTACGATGAATTAAAACAAAACAAGGTGAATAAGGTAGGAAATAAGGTCTATTAAGACGAATTAGGGCAGTGGATTACGGGGGATTAAGATAGGTCGAGGCCAATAAAAAATCGTGGCTCCCGCGTCAACGTGTGGACGTAAATATAAAAGGTACCCGTCTCAAAAGTACGCCAGGCTTTCGCCTTCAAAAGCACATAAGAAGACCAAAATGTTCCAAAAATTTTTTTACATTCCCTACTTCTGCCATAAACCCACCATTGACCGGGGTACTGTAAACAAATAAATGAAGAAATGACCTAAAATTAATCAACGGGAAAGGAGGATGAGATTCTGCAACCTAGCCTGCGTGATTGTTGTTTGCTTTCTTGATGAAAAATTCAATATTTGTAATTCTAATGCGCGATAAAAAGGTGAAACAGCTTGCATAAGGGGACGCCACAAACTGTTCTCCCTGCTGCAGCCACGCTATATAGGTACGCGCGTGACGTATAGAACTGCGCAGCCTGATCGCATCTGACTTAAAGCAAGAATATGTGATAGTTTTAAAGACCTTAGCCATGACTAAGCTAAATCAACGACTGAAATTTTAATCTGTCTGCCTGCATGTGACCCTAAGAAAAGAAAAAGAATTAAACGGCCCGAAACGAAATTTCAGGCAAGTAATTGGCGGTAATCAATCCATACTTGGCCCGTTCGACTGAACCGGCAATGTTGCCAGAAAACACTTCCCGCAGAAATTGAAGTTCTATAGTTCTGATTACGGTATCAATTACTTGCACGGGAAAGTGATCCAAGGCATTGTGGAAATAAAGTGATCAGATAGAGATGCATGATCACCAATAAGGTCAATAAAAGATACGCAGCATGCTCCCCTCCATAGTCAAAATGTTTTCGACTATGGAGGGTCAAGTCAAAGATGAATACTGTCTGCTTTGTCGCTGACCGCGTAGTACAAGGAGCTGTTTGTGGCTGCACTATGGAATTAAATGGTGCTAACCAGCATGAGAATTATACAGTATGCGCGGAAAATTCGAACAATGAATAGAATTAAGAGATAGAGGTGAAAATGTCCAATACGTCCTTTGAATGCACTTTCCGATTGGAGGAGTTTGGGCCAGGAATGCACAATGTTTGCAGTATGGTTTAATGTGTTAATTTTGATCTCAATTGGTAATAGAGTTGTAGATAAAACAAATAAAATTGACCATTTAAATCTGTGATCAGGAAAAAATATAAGCCCTACAGTTGGTGCCTCTGAAAAGGCGAATTTACCCACAAGAATATATGTGTAAGATTCGGACACAAAATTTATACTCGAAAATGTCAAATGTCAGATAACGGCGCACAATATGATCTTGTCGTTGCAATCATGGGTGCAGAACTGGAATTTCACGCTCTAATCTTAGACAATGAAGAAATAGACAGATAATTTGAAATGAACAGTGGAATTATGACAGTGGATAAAAGGGACGTGAATTTTGCAGTCGGCCTCATGGTGGCTGCATATTTCAAAGGCGAAACAAATTAATTTTTCGATAGGGTAAAATAAAAAATGTGGTTTCTGCCTGTCCCTCGAAGCGAAATAAATAAATAAATAAATAAATAAATAAATAAATAAACAAACAAATAAATAAATAAATAAATAAATAAATAAATAAATAAATAAATAAATAAAAATTAATAAAAAAAATAAATAAATAAATAAATAAATAAATAAATAAATAAATAAATAAATAAATAACAACCATTCAAACTCACCAGATTCCGAATTCTGTATTTGAATTAAATTAAATGAAAGATATGATATACGACGAAATGGAACCAGCGTCAAACGCATGGCAGCCGGGAGTTATACCGATCGTGTGTTGTTCGAAGGAAAAGCAAGACTTCAAGTTGAATACTAGAAGGAAGAAAACGAGCTTAGTGGCGAACTCTTGCTAGAGAGCTCAGGAGTGCACGGTAGAGCAATAAAAGAGTGCATGCATAAAACACAACGGCTCTGTTAAAAAAATGTCATGTTATTCGAAGCGGGCGTTGTATCTTGCACTGGTTCCCGCAGGGGCAGCAAGTTGAAATTACATCTGAATTTTTTTATTGTCCAGGAAATAAGAAACCAACTCCCGCATTATTGATGACTTGGGGCATTAAGTGGCAGGGGTGGCAGAAACGCTACCATCTTTCGACGTCATTTGCAGCGAAGCGGGCAGATACCCGGCTGATTTCTTCAACACATACTGAAGCAAGCTGTGACAGGCCTCGCAAGGCAGTGTAAAAAAAAATGCCTTATCGAGCCACGAGACATGACGAGACAAAGCGAACGCTAGTATCCATGAAAAAAATGGTCCGCCTGTGGGCTTTCCAGCAAACTCTGGGAAGCACATTTATGCGCGGGAGCTCTATGTGGAAGCATAAGCAGAGAATGTACATGTATCAGGTAAGAATGCATGGATATGACACAAGGAACACCTAGAACGCCCTCCCACGAAAATCGATTGAGCAAAGCCTGTTATATTGTTCTCCCCTCTGCTTTTTAACACTGCTTGAGAACACTTCCCTGCGCAAGCTAGAACGCCGACTTGGTAAATTATAATGGAGGTAGCACGAGATGCCAAAATTGAGCCTTAGAAGTTTCACGCTTATTCTGGAGGCTGTGAAAAGGACATACTCGGCAGACGCGTCGACGCACCCTAACCATTTCATTGATCATCTAAAAGAGGAGGAACCCGCCGCGGTGGCTCAGTGGCTAAGGCGTTGCGCTGCTGAGCACGAGGTCGCGGGTTCGATTCCCGGCCGCGGCGGCCGCTTTTCTGATGGAGGCGAAAAGCAAAAACGCCCGTGTGTGCGAGATTTCGGCGCACGATAAAGATCCCCAGGTGGTCAAAATTAATCCGGAGCCCTCCACTACGGCGCGCCTCATCGCCTGCGTTGCGTCGGCGCGTTAAACCCTACAATCAATCAATCAATCAAATCTAAAAGAGGAGGAGGCACCCGCACCCTCGCTATAGAAGTCGCCAGGCAGCATGTAAGCAACTTTTCCTGTCCTTTGCGCAACTTCTCCCCAGGAATCGAAAGCTGCCAGACAGGTGACCTCCGGAATAAACTCTCAAAAGAAGCGAAAAATCAGTCGAGGCGGTAACTGGCGAGACTTGCGGTGCCAGGGGCCTTACTTAGCACGGGCTCTGCAGTGTACCGTAGGGCCGGCCGGCTACCTGGTGGCGGTGGCCAGGTGCAGGCGTGCGCGTGGCCAGGCAGGCTCATCGGGGCCCGTGATGAATGGCGCTTCTGTTCCGCTGCACGGGCCGGGGGCCCGGACCGGCGTGCGCACACCTTTTGTGTGCCCTTGGTCACCAATCGTCGGCTATATATGAAATAATGCCGCCGCGGTGTTTGTCCACTGGCGCCCGCACGGGGCTCGCTTTTCGGGAGAAGGGGCTGCGGGGGCCCGCAGTGCGCGCATGGAGTGCAGGAGAGCGCGGTTCGCACCTGTCCTTTTTTTGCTCTCTTCGGCTGCGGTGGCCTCCTCCGCTGCGCGCCCTTTGTGCGCTGCAGCATCTGACGGACCCTTTGTTGCGGAGCGAGTTGTTCGTCAAGTAGCCACGCACGAATCGCAGATGTCTTCCTTTGTGCTCGCTCCCGATGCTTGTTTTACCCGAGCCGCCCGGGGTGCCCGTAGCACTTGATGGAGATGAAAATCGCCATTTAGGCTTCGGCCCGAAGGAACAGGGCGACTCCTCCGTGGGCGTTGCCTCCTGATAATAGTGCTTCCGCAACCGGTTAGGCATGCCGTGTTTTTTGCGAAGAAAGCCTGAATGGCGGTGGAAGTCCTTTTCGCGGTATTTCTGTGCACCTGCGCCGACTTAAGTCATTCTGGCGGATCGCCTTCGTCTCGATTTTCGCTTTTTTTTTTTCCAACCTAGTTTGGCTTGTCCTCACACAAAAGAAAGACCCCGACTTGCGTAGCGTAGTCGCCAGGGGCCGTCTGTTCAAGAGCATGGATGCTGAAGGAAAGTTTTATTTTTATTGATTTTCTTTTTGCGAGCTCTGCATTCCTGCCTTGTCAAGTCGGGCTGTTCGTCTGGTTTTCAAGCGGGGTTACTTAACATGTAACTACTGCCTTTTCCTTTGCTATTTGACACACTTGAAGCTATTTAACCTATACATAACCGACGATCCTTGTATTTACGCAATGTTATTGTATGACATGTGCTTCTGTCCCGCTTGGAGGGTGCGTTACAGCGCAGTGCACAGCTGTCAGTAACGAGGGATCTATCAGGTTATCTATCAGGTTATACGTACAATGTCAGCAACAACAAAAAAAAAATCCCAGACGGCCCCCCTCTGAGGTACTGGCAAATTTTCGCTGTCAGTATAATGGTTTCATGTATTCCCACATTATTTCACACTTTTACGCAATACTCTCGCGTGCGTATAGTATTGGGTGGTACCAAAACATTGGCGAACATCTGTTCATTGTATTGCCCATTGCTGCGGCATCGACGGCAGCAGTCCGAAAGCGAATGCTTGGATTTAAGCCTACTTATAGGGAATAGTGATGTAGTGTAATGTAATGTAATGTAACTTCTATAAGTAGCCATTTTTATCTTTTGGCCGATGCCGTATACGAATACACGTGTCATCTCATAGCCAGTGCGAAATACCGTGCTGTTATTTACGGCATATCACGGATAATGGCGACGTTATGATGCGAGTTCCCTTCTGGTATATATGTGTATGTGTATTTTATTGGGGCAGAGGCTCCTCGGCCAAAAAGTGCCAAATATATATGCAAATGTTCCAGTTTATGCTAGAAACAGTGTATACTTACTTCACTGCGGCACTCGAGTTATGTGAAGCGAGATACAAGCAAAAAAATATTTTATTTACAAAATACTGCAGGCATGAAGCCCAGGCAGGATTCGTAAAGGCAATAACGAACAAAAAAAAACGTTATACGCATCAGGCTTAACATCAAATCAAAGAATAGTTACAATGGGTTAAAAAAAGAGATATTACACTAAACGCACTGTAAACTCACTACCTAAAAATCTTGATATAAACGCACTATCTAAGCGCACTGATATAAACTCACAATGTAAACGCTGCAGTGCGATTGATCGCCTTGGGGAGAACACTAATTCCCTGCGATCATTCGTGGGCAGCGACTAAACTATCTAAAAATATTGATGGAACGTAAGTGGATCCTTAACTGGGTCCTTAAAAATCGCTTTCCCCTTTATTGAGTTCCAGAGAAGAACCACAAACGTAATGAAAGCAAAGAACGTTCCACTTGCTATACGTTCCAATATGCCTCATTCCACTTACGTTCAGACCCGGATAAAATCTTGTGGATCACGCTTTGAAACGGAACTTACATAAAACAACATTAAGAATGTGGGAAGTATTTATTGCACCTGGATCAAGTTGCGCGGTCAGTAAGTGCCCTTCTCGTACAATGAAACCATTTTTTGGTCAATCTCCTCCGAGGACGCCTCCTTTGTCATGCCTAATGGTGATAGCTTTCACGACAGATGCTGCGATTTACTGACATACGATAAACGTGTTGTCACAGCAGGTTACCAGGATAACGCCGCTCAAGCAGAAAGGAACCATAGCCCATTAGAGAACTCCCACACACGCGCAGAGAATCACGCGCGGGTGGTCATTGTGCGGCCGATTGCAAACCATTGACTTTGCAGAGCAAATAGCCGCGAAAGCCTAAAGGTTTAAAACATTTCCTGGCGCTAAAATTACGCCAGATAGAATTGTTGGCCGCCTTAAGGTAGGGTTTCTTCCGTTATCGAGCATGCGTTTTAGGCTGTCTTTAATCGTTTCCATGAGTGAAACTTAAGCGCAAAAATTTTTCACAGGGACGTCCCTGAGAAAAAAAAAAAAATTTTTGCGCTTAAAGGGGCCCTGAAAGGCATTTTGAGCACACTAAATGAAGTAGCGCAATCGTTAGATTGGGTCGTCAAGGTCATCTGGGCCAAGTATTACTCTTTTACGCGCAGCGGAAAGCTCACACTTTTGTTGCAAAGTTTGTCGCTTTTTTCTCACCCTTTCCTTCGTGTTTTTGGACGCCGCCATCTTCACATGTCTACATCATCGATTCCCAGATGTTCGTCATGAGCTAGACATCCTGCTATTGGGCGGCTTTTTCACGCACTTCCGGAAAAGAGATGAGTCGTCTGCTCAGCGTCGACTCGCCGGCTGATCTGCCAGGGGAGTGTCGGAGTGCTTGAACATTTTACGACAAACGAAACAAGTGTAAACGAACGCTTAACCGTTCGTATTGAATGCAACACGGCCATAACACGACATGGATATTCTCTTACCGGAGTACGTTCCATAAAGAAAGCGTTGAAGCCCCGTGGCATTTTTTTCGTGCAATCGCAGAGAACGCCCTGAGCCGAATGCCCGGGTTTGACGGATACATTTTTTTCCACTTCAAAACAATCCAGAGATGCGTTTCGAACTAACACAACGTCACAACATGCGTTGCAAGTCTGAACCACGATTGACAGACGATGGGTTGCCTCCTCCTGCCCGTCGTAAATTCGGCACTCACCTCGCGCGCGGTTTGCGGGGACGAACAGCAAGTCACTTAACTCTGGCGCGCAAGCCGAGATGGCTTTTGCCACGCACACTGCACATACCCCATGCGAGGTTGAGTCGTACGTCGCTCGAGAAAGATAATCCAGACCATGGGAACCACTATCCACCCGCAGAAGCACAACGTCGCATTTCATCGCAAAACAAAGGCGTCCACAACACACATACCATCGCCTCCTGTAATGCCAAACGCATCTCACACTTCCTAATGAGAGTGAGTGGTACGCCTGCAGTGCCCACATGTCGCGAGGTGGGGCCCCGAGCTGAACCGGGATCACGCAACCGTAACTGACTTCTGGGGCGGTTTGTGCCTTGTTGCCAAGGCAACCGATGATTGTCAAAGAAAGGCGCTCGCTCCAGCGCTAGAAAGCTCAGAGCCGCGCCGGAGCATGTTTTGCCAACGTTGCCGCTCTCCACCACGCGTCGCCCCAAGCTGAACTGGTCACATGATTGAAGCGTTTTGTGCACGGGTTCTGTATCGGTTTAAAATGTCTTTTTCACATGGCGCCGGCAGGAATTACCACCACCGCAAAATAAGACCCGGCACCAGCGGGGCCACATCTGATACGGCGCTTTTTGGATAAACAGTGTGCGGTGCATGAAAGGGACCGAGCGCACGATCCACCCCGAGCGGCTGCGAGTTCGCCGCCGATTAAAAGTCACGTGCTGCACTGCAGCAACGCACACCGCGAAAGGGCAAGGCCAGGCCACCGCAGACATGCGGCCAGATTTTTCGTTCGCTTATCCATCCTTGAGCGGAGTGCGGAATTCATGGTGTCAAGAAAACGTGCTCGTAGCAGACGGCAGTCGGAGGAGCGTAATGCGGAAGTACGTCACCGCTGACTAGCGCAGCATCATGGGAGGGAGTGCTCGCGCGCCGTCAACAGTTGAAAAGAGGAGGAAACGCGGCGCGACGATAATGCGCGGTTTTTGATTTACGATTTCTCAGCTAATACTCATCGCTTTAACAAAATTCTTGCGGGAGGAGATTGCTAATACATTGTCTTATTTGGTTACATGTACATCCATGCATCGGCGGAAGGTATTTCAGGACCCCTTTAAGTTTCACTCATGGAAATTGCGAACCAACTAGCTCGTCTCTCCGTTTTGCTTCAGTTTAATCGTTTATTTGGCCACAGGACATAACAAGAGCTTGATGGCGTGATAATAGGGAAAGGTGTTGACATGAACGTAAAAATATTTGAAGAAGAAAACGCGGTGAAAACTAGACGTGGACGAAGAAAACAAGGTAAGACAGATACAGACGGATAAGTATGTACCAACTAGCTCAGCAACAAGTTTTTTTTTTTAAATATTTGCTTCTGGGATGCAGTCCGAAAGAGAAAGATATTTATTTATTTATTTATTTATTTATTTATTTGTCTGTTTATTTATTTATTTATTTATTTATTTATTTATTTTTTTATTTATTTGTCTGTTTATTTATTTATTTATTTATTTATTTATTTATTTATTTATTTATTTATTTATTTATTTATTTATTTATTTATTTATTTATTTGTTTGTTTGTTTGTTTGTTTGTTTGTTTGTTTGTTTGTTTGTTTGTTTGTTTGTTTGTTTGTTTGTTTGTTTGTTTACTGGTTACTGCTATCCTGGGGCCAGGCTTTAAGCAGGTGTGAGCGATACAAAAGGCGAAGGAAAAAACGGGATAACATACAAGGACAAAGGTACACTTCTACGAGTACAAGGCTTCGAACGATAAAAAACTGTACAAGTACAATCGGTAAGATAGCACTACGCAAGGAGAATACATCACGCTGAATTCAATAGGGCACGAAGAAATGATGAGACATCGGGGCATTGCACAACATCAGCAGATAACAAAGTCCATTCATGGCACGTACGCGGAAAAAAGGAATTTTTAAAAATATTTGGTTTACATGAAAATTCAGTGACTTTCATTGGGCGACTGGAACGAGTTGGGCGGCTAACGGCTGGATGGATGCATGCTTCCTTGTCAATATGAAGTCTATCGTTATACAACAAGTAAACAAACTTTAGCCGATCGTGCTTACGTCGTATCGCAAGGCTTTCCAAACCGGCCCTGCGGAGAAGACTCGTAGGAGACGTTTTCTAGCTGTATGAATTATAAGCATATCGCGCGGATTTTCTTTGTATGCCCTCAATTTTATTGGTATTGACTAAAGTGTATGGGTCCCAAATGATTGAAGCATATTCTAATAGTGGTCTGATATAAGTTTTATAAGCTGGCATTTTGGTATCCTGGGAAGCTTTCGGTAGCATTCTCTTTAAGTAGCCGAGTTTTCGCATTGCCTTTTTCTGGATATACGTGACGTGCTCGTTCCATTTCAGATCGGGTGAGATTACTTAAGGAAAACGAGCGCTAAAAACCAGGACAGAAAAAACGAAGAACGACGAAGAACGATGAAGAATGGTCCTGGTTTTTAGCGCTCGTTTCCCTTAAGCAATGCACCAACTAGCCCAACAGCATATTTTACGGATGTGATTAAAACTCCTAAACACTTGTAACGTGATACCTCAGCTAGGTAATGATCGTTTGTTTTATACGTGGGCTTTAATGGGGCTTCTTTTACTTGGAATGGTCATCGAAACGGTCTTTTTTTTTTTGTAATTAAGAGCCATCTGCCACCTAGAAGAACATGTTTGTATTTTTTCTAGTGACGTGTTTAAGATGACCTGATCGTTATGGTTCAATATTTCATTGTAAAGAACGCAGTCCTCTGCGAAAAGTTTAATTTTTACCTGTATATCACGTACAATATCGTTAACAAAAACGAGAAAGAAAAGTGGCCCAAGAACGGAGCCCTGTGGTGCGCCCAGAAGCACCGACGAGGCCACAGAACGTGCACCGTCAGCGGTTACACTCTGTTGCCTGTAGGAAAGGTATGATTTAATCCATGCCAGTAAAGTTTCATTCTTAAAAATAGCCGCCAATTTACTGAGTAGTTTTAAGTGTGACACACGGTCAAATGCCTTCTCAAAGTCGAAAAAAATTCCCTCGCACTTCCCCGAGGGGGAGAGTGTGTAAGTGCGAATGCACGGTTGTTGATTGCGCGATTACGGTGGATATCGTGATCTTGGAGTGGAGAGGAGGCGCCCAACACCCGCAGTCACTGAGCGGAGAGAGGAGGAGGAGAGTAGCGCCCGCCGTTACGGCGAGGGCTACACGAGCGCCCTCACGCGTCGGAATGCGGAGCGCCCGCTACGCGAGCGAGAGCTCTCCCGCCCGAAGTGGAGAGGAGGCGCCCAACACCCGCAGTCACTGAGCGGAGAGAGGAGGAGGAGAGTAGCGCGCGCCCATCTCCCCCCGTTTCTAGGGAAGACGAGGAGGAAGACGAGGAGCGCGCGCACCCGCAGCTGTTGCTATGCGGACAACGGCGGCGGACGATTCAGGCTCGCTTAAGAAGTGCATTCGCACTTAAAATATGACGTCCGCTTGCCCCGTTTGTATAGTGTTGCAGCGAAGTTGTGAACCGTTTCCACAAGCTGAGTTACAGCAAACCGTCCCCGGCGAAAGCCATGCTGCCGAGCGTTCACAATGCAAGTGCTGTCAAGAAATTCTGAAGTGTGCTTAAATAGAATGTGCTCCAGAGTCTTAACACATGTTGAAAGAATAGAAATCGGTCTGTATTACGTTAAGTGGGAGCGATTTTCGTTACCTTTCGGAATTGGGGTGATTTTAGCATACCCCCAGTCCTTGGAAAGTTCAGAACACTCAAGAGATTTGTTGGAGTATACACAAGTACTTTACAAGTAAACACAAGTAAACACAAGTAAACACAAGTACACAAGGCCCTTGCGTACGTGCAATGTAGGAAGGCGCGTCGTGCAAGCAGATAGATGCCCGTCGCCGCAACATGCCGTGTCCTCGTCAGACGCCAGGCGGGAAGGACCACAATAAGTGACGGAGGTCGGGTTCGGAATCGCTGCGATGACAGACCGCGCAAACAGGGCCCGTAAACGCATCTCGGAAGTGAGGCGATTGTAGGGACACGGCAGGAGTTAAGGCCCTCATGTTCCACGACTATTTCAAGGTTACGTGAAGCAACAATGCTTGGTTGTTAATCAGCACTGTGTGCGTCCACTTGTTCAGTCCCCTCCGTTATTCAGCCCCCTTGTTCAGTTCCCCTGTTCTGGTATTAACCAGCCCACTCCAACACTGCTCCCAGCTTCGATCGCTCTGCTATCGTATTTTCTATTGCACATTAGGGCTGGGCGTCGATCAAAAATTTTAATGCGATTAATCGGCAGGTTTTAATATGTTAATTGATTTATTAATTGGTTGCGTTGATTTCTGAACAACAACAACAACAACAACAACAACAACAACAACAATAATAATAATAATAATAATAATAATAATAATAATAATAATAATAATAATAATAATAATAATAATAATAATAGAATAAGGTACTACCAGTATGCTTCTAGGCTATTTCACAAATATTACAGGTGAGGTAAGTAGATCCTTTTCTTGGCGCTAATGTGGCCGGGAGGCTTATCACACGTTCGTCATTCGCACTATTTATTGAATCAGGACCATCGGCACTCGCCGTAATTGCAGGGGGCACCAATTTACAGTGGTTTACTTACGCCAGGGTCACTCTACGCAACGGTAATGCGGTGTCAGTGCTCGCTCGCAGATTTTTGTGTATCGCACACATTTGTACAGTCGACTCCCATTACTACAAAGTCCACGGTGGCCGCAAAAAAAACTTCGAATTGGCGAGCTTCCAGTTACAAAAAAAAAAAATCGCCATAACAGCATTGTTATTAGTCCGAAACACGTTTTTCTTCTTGATTCCCTTCAGGATCTCGACTGTCGTCCCCAAGTCGAGCGTACAACCCGGCTTGCCACGATAGTCTAGAACCGAAGCCTGAAGCATCCACCACACAGACTGCTTACACAACGCTGTTCGCAACAACAAATAAGGTTGAGAATCTCAAACGAGAGAGATGCATGTGGTGGCGCGAGGCTCAACAGGCCTGCCGCTTTATCAACTGCGGGCGGCCTCAGTTGCGAAGGCGCCGACCTCAGTACAGAACACGGGGCTGTTCTTGCGCTTGAAAATTTTGAATGTTATCGAGAAAGGACGGTCACCTCGATGCTTCATATCCGAAATAAATTCCAATAATAGATGTAATGAGTTTTACCTTCCAATTACGGATCAATTTCTTTCATTGGATTGCATGTAAAATTACCGGAACCAGAACATCACTTCCAATTAACCGAAAATTCCACTTAAGCGACTTCGAATTATCGACAGTGGACTGTATTAGGAGCAGCCATTTTATCTTCTATTTTTGCTATTACATTGCGGTTTTCATCACTATCATCTCTAAGCATACTTGCATCGTTTCTGCTGTGACGTAAGACGGGTTATGTAAACACGAGTATGAGCCTCGACATGCATGCTTATGCAGAATTTTGATTTATTGTAGGGTTTAACGCACCGACGCAACGCAGGCGATGATGCGCGCCGTAGTGGAGAGCTCCGGTTTAATTTTGACCACCTGGGGATCTTTAACGTGCGCTGAAATTTCGTACACACGGGCATTTTTGCTGTCCGGCCAGCTTGTGCAGAATTTTGACATGGCACTCTTAGTTCGTGTCGCTCACACGACTTCAGCCGATTAACCGGCTAAAAGAATTAATCGCAACTAAAGTTTTGATTGAGTAATCGGAAAGTTAATCGATCAATCGCTCACCCCTATTCCGCACATAAAAGCAATTCTCCAAAATTTCTAGTGGTGTGACTTATACAATGGTGTGGCTAGGTTTTTGCATTAGTATTCCTTAGAACATTGAACCTTTCTGTTCTTGCATTTTTTAATGCGGTGTTTTGTTTCTTGTGAGAATTCATTGAATTATTTGTAGGTTTTATCCTTCGGCTGCTACGCAAGCCTGGTTTTAGGCTTCCAATGGTCAGGTTGTCAGTTATCACTCGTAGGCTGTTATCGCGATGTGTGCTGTTAAGGGAGAAAAATGTGTTTTTGAGCGTCACCCTAAGCTATCGCTTTTTATCACAACGAGGGAGCGTTCAGTTGCTTCCTTGGGGCAGTTTTGTTCGGGCTCTCTTGAAATACAACCCTATCGTGCTCCTTATCACAATGTAATCAATGAATGTATCTTGTGATAAACCAACATTGCCCTTTTTGATAAATCCCGCGGGTGGGGGTATGTTTCATATTGCTTGGATGATTGATTGTAAGGTTTAACACGCCGACGCAACGCAGGTGATGAGGCGCGCCGTAGTGGAGGGCTCCGGATTAATTTTAACCACGTGGGGATCTTTAACGTGCGCCGAAATCTCGAACACACGGGTGTTTTTGCTTTTCGCCTCCATCAGAAAAGCGGCCGCCGCGGCTGGGAATCGAACCCGCGATCTCGTGCTCAGCAGCACAACGCCTTAGCCACTGGGCCACCATGGCGGGTCATGTTTCATATTGCATGTGTGCGCCGGCATGATATGTATGGAGAAGCAACGACATGTATTTCTATGTTCCTATTTCCAACTCCGCCGAAATCTCCACGCCATGATGGGTTTCCCTTCGGTCTCCTAGGCCTTGCAACAGTCCACAAAACTTGAATACAAAACCCGCAATTATAACTTGTTGTCAGTGTGGACGGACTCTTGCCCTTCCAATCTTCCATCTGCACCCAGTTCTGCCTGTCTTTTCGTTTCAAGTACGACTGCCCCTCCAGACTAAATATCTATTAAGTCCGGCTTCGGTTCAATAAAGTGTTCGTTTAAGACAACGCAATATACATAGTTTTGACATTCCTTTCTCAACACAATACTCCGGACCCCGTCGCGATGGATCACCGACTGAGATGCTATTTAGCCAGATGAGCCCCAATTCATACGCCTGCCGGCCTAGTGGCATGAAGAGACTCAGACGCGTGTCGGCAAGGCACACTCAGAAGCAAGTGCACGTACTTGAGATTCTCATTGTGCCACCGATAGCGGTGTCCGCAAAGTGGCCCTCCTCACGGCAATTCGCACTCGCGTACTGTCGGAGAACGGTCAACTTGTGCGGCAACTTGTAGGCTGATAAGAAGAACACGGCAGAGATTGCCAAGCTGCGAGCTCAAGAGGCAACCGCTACAGCGCAGCTGTGTGTGAAGGGGAAAGCTGGCAAACACTATCGCCGCGGGTACCGATACCAGCTTGCTTTGCATGGTGATAAGAAAACGAACTAAAGTCCCATAGCCACACTCGCTAAGCAGTGTTGCAACATAGTAGGAAATGATGCCCTGTTCAGCAGCATACCTCACGATGTTGCAAAAATAGCTTTGCGAATACAGCCCGCGTCATAACATCTAGTCCGAGGTTACGGAATGAAAATTCTGGTCGTGCTGTACATGTGTGTTACGCTTTTTCATCATGTGAGGGGTGCTTGAAGTTTATTAACCGCAACGCACGGCACAACAGTGAGTTTATGTTGTGTGCACCTTATTTAAACGCAGGATCGCACGCCCGCCCACTGGCCCGTCTTTCTCGTGGGACCTTTTGAGCACAGTCAAGAGAGGGAACGTGAGCCCTCTTGTTCGGCTACCGAAATAGCGGCGTTTCGCTGTTTAAAGAAAAGACGAGCAATAAAAGGCCCAGCAAAGCTGCGGTATGCCAGATGCGCTGCCGCTCTGACCGCAGTGCCGCACGCATCGAAGTGAGGGCGACTCCGGTGCGACCGCCGATCGGTCGTGTTTCTCATCTCCTCCCTTCGGCGCTCGGGAATCAAGCGCACGCTCGGCCATTCCACGCACCCACAAACACGCAGGCGCATCGGGAGCCGCCCGTAAACAAAATCCACCTTGGACACGCCCATTCCGACCACGAGCTATACGTTCCCGTGGAAAAACACTTGCGCTAATGCGCGCGCGGAATCAACCCAGTGCGTGCGTGAACGGTCTGACCCCCAACGGAACCTTTCACGCCACTTGCGCGCGTCTTCGCCCAGCTCTTTCCTCCGCCGGTCGGCGGCGTGCACTTGCAGCAGCAGCAGCAGCGGCGGCAGCCTGGCCGGAGAGCTCGCCGATCGTCCCACCGTCCCGATCGTTCCCACCCTCGGGATGAGTAGCCCGGCCAGCTCCTGAGAATGCCGAATTGAATGCCCGCCGAAGAGAGGCGCAAGCCATGGCCGAGAGCGAAAAAAAAAAACAAATCAAACGAGCAAGTAAGCAGGGCAGCAAAGAAACCTGCCGCTAGGAGGGGGCGCCGAGGGAAAGTGATCGGGGAAGCGGTCCGTGGGGCGTCCCGTGATGGGAAACCGTTGCGGCTGCGCGCTGACCTTCGACCCTGGCAGAGCAGAGCGAGCAGCTGCCGCTCAGGAAACAGGAAAAGTGCCTCAAGTGTTTGTGAGAAATCATCGACGAATATAGATAACGGGCCGCTGCAGCCGACCGCGCCGTTGGGACCGGAGCTCGGCGCGCACGCCGGCCGGCTGCACCTCGCGCGATGCGTTCATTCACACTGGGGAGCGAAGAAAAAAAACACAGCGCCTGCGTTTCTCGTAGTTGCTCTCCTTCGGGCTCTCCTTTCTCCTGTGTTGGTGGTGATTAAAGCTCTACGTAGCAGAAAACGGGGCCCGACCGCAAACTTCCTGCGTAAGGTGCCTGAGTCGTGCCCTTTCTGTTCGCCCCAGAGCTGTTCACCGAATATCAACTGCAATCTATAGGACCAATTACTATTACAGTGCCGCTACATTCGATAACAAGCTACGTCGCAGGTCCGATGCCAAACTACGACGGATGACTTTCTCGTGGAAGTGCAGTACATTACGTCCCATGCGCACAAGGTTTGGCGCGCACACAGTAATTTTAGACATCTACTAAGACCGCCGCTTGGCAGCTGTGGGGGCGTAATTATCGTTCCGCTGCCGGAGCGAATGCCACCAGCCAATATAAAGAGAAATGCGCCGAAACTCAGAATTTTCTGATAAAGAAAAACATTCTTACGACGCTTCTCCGTTTCATAACCTTGCGTTTCTATGGTCGCATTGAAGGAACACGTCTCGCCGCAACTGAACCTTTCACAGCTATTGTAACAACTAAAACAGCAACGTCTTCCGACCGCTGCCACTGCTTTTTCAGAGACGCAGCTGGCTTTTGTTTCCTTTTCCTATTTTACTTTTGCCTTTCAATAACTAAATAATATGACGATGCGAGCTAGTTGGTATGCCATCAATGAATTACGGTTAAGCGCTAAGCACAACTTCAGGAAAAAAGGAATTTTGACAGGACAGAGGCGCACCAACAACTACAGTGGAACCTTGTTGATACGATCCCGCACGATACGTTTTTCGGGATAATACGTTTTTCTTTTCATTTCCGGCCGACGTCCCTTCGAAGTAATACATTTTCGTGCGTTTGATACGATCACATTTTCGCCTCAAATTGGATAATGCGACCGGAAAAGCCAATCTTGACCCATTTTTTAGAAATCGTACGTTTATTCTTCGCTTTACAATCCCAAACGGCATTACAACAAACCACAATCTGCACGTTGCAGGGCCGGTTCTGCGGCGGAAACATCGCTACTAGGCGTGGCCACCTTGTCCAACAATTATGATACGTCAGGCGATGCACCGCGCCATCCAGCGAAACGTATCATAATCACTTAAGGTGGCAATGCTCCAAGCCGGCATCGACATCCGTGCTCCGCGCTTCCCACGCTGTCCTTCGTTCTCTTTCTGCTTTGTTGCTGTATGGAAGCGAAAAGCGAAATGCCCCTGGGTTCGAGATTTCCGCACACGATAAAAATCCCCAGGTTTTCAAAATTAATACGGAGCGCTCCACTACGGCGTGCCATGATCGCCTGTGTAGCGTCGGCGCGTTAAACCTCATATCAACGCATGATGCTTCGTTGCTGTGCTCGGTGGTGCTTCTGTGGTAAAGCTTTTTAAATGCGGAGCATTTCTTAGGCTCGCCTGGTCCTCCGTCGTTGATGGCGGCGCCGTCCACACTCACACTGCGCATGCGCAACTCTCCTCCTTACACCCACAGCTCCGCGATACTACATTAAAAAAAAGAAATAGTTAGCGGCGCCCGGTTTCGATCCCACGACTCTCTGGCCGCAACGGGAGGTACGCGGTGCTCTTCCCACTACGCTACAAATCCGGGACAGGAGCAAGTGCTACGAACGCGCCTTATGTCCTTGACTCATTCAAACTACGTCAAGAAGCTACTGATACAACGAAGGCACGCGAAGCTGAACGTCAACGGAAACGACGAACTGAAAACTTTAGAGGGGGATGCTGAATTTCCCGAGGGAAAGCTGTGGCGGGAAGCGCCACGCGCCTTGCAGCTCAACCAGCCCCGTCCGCAGCGCCTCTGATGCTGATTGTGGCAGGATGCCCCTAGGGATTGACCAACCAAAGAATCCATCACGAGATAGGTTCGCGTTCAACCACCGTCGTCATCTTCCCGTAGGGGAACCGCCGAAGAAGAAGAAGAACGAGAAGACAAAGCTGCGAAGAGGAGGGCGTGTACATTGCTCTCAGCCGGTGCACCAATGTCAACAACCTTTACCTCACCAAAGCTGACGAAGACTACCGATTCTACCACAGAGACAACATCGACAAGAACATGATGGACGAGTTTCGGCGCCTCGAGAACCACCGCCTACTCACCGTAACACAACAGCACTTGCGTGCCTTTGCCACCGGTGTGGACCCGGACGCGGAAGTCCCTCTGGAGCTAGTAAAAACCGGATCACTCAACATAACGGCAACACAATGGAACCACACGGAACCGCCACGATGCTTCGAATCCTCATCAGGGTTCCCCACGGGAAGATGGTGTAATTTTTTTTTTCTTTTTTTAGGAAGGGGGGGGGGGGGCTCTTTTGGCTGCCCTGTTGCTGTGACGATGATGTTGCTAGGCTTGTGACACTGTTGAGGAAACGCAAGGGGCCCAGTTTAAAAGAAAAAGTGGAAATTGTACCGATATTCGAAGAGAACCCGAAGACGAAGCGCGATACTTGTCACGCGGGCTTGGTTTGTCAGTGTCAAAGAGGAACTTCGAAAGAATCTGAAAGTTTTCGGTCCCGGCATAAAAGAAAAGCGAGGTGCGAAGCATCAGCAAATGGAAGACGCCCTGCTTACATGGTTGAAGGAAGTTAGAGCGGCAGGAGTGAACGTCAATGGGTCAGTCCTACGTGAAGAAGTTGACAACGTCACGCTCTTCTTGGCCGTCAAGGACCTCCATGCGTCCGGCGGCTAGCTTCACCCATTTAAGGCAGGACACGGATTATCGCACAAAGCAATGTCCGCCGCAATGCGAAATAACGGCCTCCTTTTTTTTTTTTTTACGTTTAGAAGAATTTACTCCTGGGCTTTGAAAACAAGAAAGTGCAGCCCAAACTGAACAGCCACTTGAATGTTGCTCACTAAAAGTGAGTTGCTGACGGAGTAGGCATATTTTCGTTCTTTTTATCATTTTTTTTGGAGATTACGATTTTCGCTTAATACGTTTCATTTTCCGGTTCCCGTGGAAAAAGTATCAACGAGATTTCACCGCACCTAGTGGTTAGTGCGCCTAGTAGCTGCTTAACAACTACAACCAACAATAGTGCAGGCGCCTAACAACTACCTAGTAGTTGTTAGTGCGCCTCTGTCCTGTCAAAATTCCTTTTTGCCTGAAGTGGTACTTGGCGCTTAAACCTAATTAATTTTTTATAACTACTTTGACACAACTGTGATGTGACCATGTTTCTTTCTTTTTTTTTTTTTTTTTTTGGCGCCATGAGTCGTATATCATTGTTACAGACCAAAATTTTGTCGGATCGGCCATTTTCCTGCGACCGGTGCGCCACCTGGCGGGCATTTCTTGGTGGCTGCGGGGCGAGCAGACGACGCCGCAGTCACATGCTGTTGCTTCGTGCCATGCGTGGGTAACGGACGCCCTAGGGGAATCGAAAATCAGTAAGTGTCATTTAATCGGTACGTCAGAAGCGCGAAGTTTGACAGTGCTTTAAGGAGAACGTTCAAAGCGTCCGAGAGCTGTCAGGTTTGCCCATAAAATCCGTTTCCAACCCGCGAAGGCGGCGTGTTACCCGACACGCGCTTTCTCCTGACGGGGGTTGCATGCCTGTGAGGCGACGTTTCGCCGCGCCAGCAAGACGCACGATTTTTTTAATCAACAATTTATGTTCCTTTTCTTAATTCTGGGCAGGTGACCGTCATTTCCTTTACTTGCAATGTACAGAAGCTACTCGTCCGGGCGTCATTACGCCGTTGTTGGCTGCACCAACAACCAGCGTAAGCGCAA